>NW_017731569.1:2538601-2569430 GCF_001890085.2 Hipposideros armiger
TACCCATTTAATCAGTAATAATGTCATGAGCTAGTTATATACATAATACATATGGACAATGGGTTACACAAAGAAAAAAGATGTCTTTGAGATTTTCACTGCATTGCCATTATTGGGGGGAAAAGATGCACATCAAAATTCTATTTATGATGCAATACAATTATAATTCACAGGTAAGAGTTATTATAATTATACTGGACATTATGTCCTTCATGTTTCCATTGCACTTGGGTTCCAGATTATTGACTTTATCTCGTATTTTCGATATGTATTTGCCTATACATTTATTTATGTCACAACTTTATGAACAGTTTGAAGACTTAGATCGTATCTTTTTCAGTTTTTGCATCTCTCCATTGGTATCTGGTCCAAGTAAGCTCCCCCTCCCCGCAGTAGTAAACACACATAATCACTTCAGGGTCTGGCTCTCTTTCAAATGATATCTTTACGAATGAGATTTTGATTTAAAATCCACTAGCATAGTTTTCAAATTCTTAAGATAAATGTCAATTTCAATGCGAGCATCAGTGAGCATGTCAATGGCTTTTCACTTCAGCAATTCACAGGCCTCTCTTTCCCTTCCATTCAGAAATGTAAATTCTCTAACGCCAGACCCACTCAATCTTGGAGTCAGAAGAATTAAGTAATTGTCTACATGGACATGCCCCCTCTCACTTGCTGTCCAGCCCAATCAAAAACATGCAGATCACTTAATAAAATGTTTTTCAGGATCTACTCTGTGTCTGGGCAAATACATGAAGTAAACAGAAACAAAGCTCAACTTTGTTTACTACCCAGTTGGGAAAAATAGATGCATAACTATTTATTAAACAAAGAACTAGTCTATACACCCAAAGTGCTAGAACTATATCCAGGGATCATTTTCTTGGTTTAACGAGCTATTTTTTCCAACAACTAATAATCTGTAATTCATAACTGCTCTTCTAACAATGCTAGAATAACAAGTCATTCTAACAATGCTACTACTGTTCAAATACAACTGAAAGCCATTGCTTGGCATTATCATTATGGAAATTTTCAAACTATACATAGGAGTCAGTCTTCCTCCTTTATAATATTGGTAACCCAAATTTCAGTTGCCTGGGTACCCATAATTCATGTAGCCTCTTCCCTTTAAAATGACTTACTAAACAAAGTTAAATTACTATTAAGTGAGTATTAATATTTAATGATTATTTTCATTAAAATAGCCCCTATCCAATAGATGGGAGAAATCCAATCTCTGAATATTTTTCTCACTTCTTTTACTCACTCCTTACTCCAACTCTCTGCTTCTCATGAATTATTATTCTGGATCTTATTTCACCTCATGCCTATTCCCTCTGTTTAGCCACCAGGACCAAGAGTAACTTACTTTCCTTCTTTTCTCTGATAAAAGGTAAAAAAAAAAATTTATAGGTATCGATGTGTAATAGGCTTTATTGAAGCCTCAAAATGTTCTCTGTGAACATTTTGAGTTTGTTTCTGTTTTGTTGTTTAGATTCCATGTGTAAGTGAAATCATATGGTATTTGTCTTTCTCTGTCTGACTTATTCCATTCAGCACAATACCTCTGGTTCCATGCATGTTGTTGCAGATGGCAAGATTTAATTCTTTTTTATGGCTGAGTAATATTCCACTTTATATATGTACCACTTCTTTATCCATTCATCTACTGATGGACACAGGCTGCTTCCTTTTTATGGCTGAATAATATTTGATTTTATGGACAGGCCACATTTTGCTTACCATGCATTCACTCATGCACATTTGAGTTGTTTCTACCTATAAGCTATTGTGAGTAGTGCTATTTTGAACATTCTGGTATCGCTTTTGTTTGAAAACCTGTTTTCCAATTCTTTTGGGTATATACGTAGGAGTGTAATTGTTGGGTAATATGGTAATTCTATATTTAACTAATGGAACCCTCTCCCAAAACTTTTTTACTGTCATCCTTTCTTCCAAACTTTTTTCAGACATTCCATTACATCTTCCTCTTTAGTTTACTGTGAAAACCCAAAAGTCACTTCATTGTCTTGTGCAGAGTAGTAGTTCAGTCCTTCTTTCATCCCATTATCTCCTTTCAGACCATATAATGAGCCCAACGTTAGTAACCCAAATTGTCCAACGAATGGTTGGCTAAAAATAAGATTGTTCTATTCTTAAAAGAAACTTTGTAATATTTCTTATGGTACAGTCATAAGCTATGACTGTAAATAGTAGTATTAACAGTTTCTTCACCTACTATATTCACAATTGGATATATAATAGAATTTGTGCATTTTTCCATGGCATAATGTTTTATAATATGAATTGAAGTATACAATTGATTAAGAAACTTTATTTGCATTATACCAACCAACTTGTTTTGGTTAGGACATGGTTGGAGATTAGAAACTAGTCTGGCATATACAGGATGAAAAGTTTTAGGCTTAAAACACAAGTGGATTAATACAAACTTTATTTTTGAAATTGCTTCAAGAAAAAATAGCAATATAACTTTTGAGTTTGAAAACCTTAAGTCTATAACCCACTACTTACAAAAATAATTAGATTTTCATGACATGATTATTGGTAATGGAAATCTAACTGCTACATTATGCTAGAATTTTAGATCATGAAGAAAATGTAATAAGTGCAAACAGGCAGAAATTTTACTGATCACATTATCTGATTAAAATTCAACAAAAAAACTAATAATATAAATTTCAACTACAAAAATATAGCATATTTTAACTTTAAAAGCACTCCCCTAAATAACTCTGGGTCAAGAAAAAATACCACCAGCTATTTTTATAAATAAATAAAAATAAGAACACACTATATCAAAGGCTATATATGTGGAAAATGCTGTGTTCAAAGATAAATGTCTTGAATTACATGTGTTTATTGTTGGGAGGTGAGAGAGAATGCAATGATATCACCTTTGAACTTTAAATTTTATAAAAATACAATGAACCCATCCTAATGGAAACCAGGAGAAAGAATTACTAAAAATGACAAGCAAATTACACATATGACACAGTGGAATTAATAAATCAAAGAGCTAGTTCTTTGAAAATTTAATAAAATGCTGAAATTACAAGCAAATCAATCACAAAGAAAAAAAAAGTCATGAACTATTCTTATAATGGAAGAGAAAGCATAACAAAAATAAAGTGTTTTAAAATTGTCACCATATAGTGAATGATTTATTAAAAAGTAAATTGCCAATGCTGACTAAAAATGAAGCCAAACTCAAAAGACAACTGATGACTAAACTGAGAACATTTTGAAATAACTATTTCTAAAATTGTTTCACTATACACATGGTCATTCAATCCATGAGTCAAGTGATAATACTTAGTAGCACTATTATTTAACAGTGCTTGGAAGCAATGAATAGCATAGCAAGACATAGAGTAAAAATAAAGTTTATGCAGGAAAGAAAATCATATTTCTTTGCCATTGATGAGACTGTATTCCTAGAAGACTTGAGGGAAACATCCAAAATTATATTAATAAAATAGTATGTAAAGTAAGTTGTATAAGGCAACTTACAACAAGGGAAATCCCATTCTGCTATATCAATTGCCACTCACATCTCTCACTCCTGGGATCATTGTGGCCTACACTGTGTGGCTAAGTGAATATCCTCAAAACAAATTTTTGGAGGTCATCCAAATATGGTACACAATTCAAATTTGTTCCTTAAAATATCCCCTAACTAGAGACTGTTCTGTGTATTTTGGAAGCCATGATGCTGAAATAGCCCTTTTTATAGCATATTAACTTATTGGCATTTGGGGTAAAAACATCATTATATCAGAAAAAAATAAGGAGTTATTCAAAAAGTGCTATAGCTTCCCAAGAGCACTTTAAGTAAAAAGTCGTAAGCTGAACAATAGTGATGTAAAGCAAGTCTGAGTAGAAAAGCAAACACTGCCTCATGCTACTAGCCATGTCTTCCAGTTTTGGCCCATTTGAAAGCTCATTTGCTTTTCATTAGCCTTTAGTCTTTCTTATATTGATTTCTCATTACATTATGGGTAAAGGTTATTGCTTTTCTGATACAAATTATTTGAAATTTATGGAAACTTGTTCTATAAACCTACAATGTGGACAATTTCTGCAAAGGTTTCAGGTGTGCTTTAGAAAAATGTGTATATTCTCTAATTGTTGGGTATAGAGTTCTATATATGACCATTTGATCATTCTTGGTAGTTGTGTCAAATTTCTAGAAATTATGTCAAATTTTTAAAAAGGCTGTATTATTCTTTTGCAAACCTGGAGGTCTTCTGCTGGTATCTTTTCTGTGTTTCACATTTTTTATTAAATCTGTGGTCATTTTCATTATTTAAAACTACTTATTTTATAATGGATATCCAAATCCATGTGAGGACATGACTACAGTGGCAAATTATCACAGATTGTTTTTTTTTTTTTAGTCTCTCCAAAGCACAAGCCAAGATAGGCAATTTTGCCTATCATCTTGCTTAGCGAGTAACAGATGTATTATATAACGATACAGTCCCTTAAAAATTCTAGAATTTGTGAAGGTTTTAATTTGAACTCTTCTCTTTATAAGAACCTAAAACCTTATCTACCCCCCACTTCCATGAAGCCATTACAATTTAAGTCCTGAGATTAAGATCTACAATGCTCCCCTAAACCCTGTTTAGGTTCAGAGTTCCTATTCTCCTTTTTAAGTTCCTCTTCATTATTGGCCCTTGCAAATTTATTTTCAGCTCAGTTACGCATTTAAAGAGTGTAGATTGCATGTCATCCAACATGCCCATGTATTTTGTGTCAAGACTATTTTAGGATGTTTCATCTGCCTGGCATTACAAGAAATGCACCAAAATTATTTTTCTATATCCATTCTTTCTATTTTCACATTTCTTTCTTGTCTTGAAGAACCTCTGAGAATACCTGACCCTATGAACCTGTGCTGATCAGGACACTATGTTCTTATGACAAATTCCCTCCTCCTGACTACAAATATACACCTTCATAGGAGAGGCTAATTTAACACAGCCAGGAACATAAAAGAGAATAGAGAGTAAATAATTTATTTTGTTTCTTCTTGTGATCCTGCTGTATCTCTCCAATGTTATAAAGAATAAGACATTTTGTCATTTTAAGCCCAAAGCAAATCCAAAAACCCTCTGGGTTCTTGCTGACCATCTGGAACTCAGATTCTTTTTGTATTAATACCATTTTTTGTCAGACACATTTTAGAGGAATTCTTTGCCTACATTGCTATACCACTGCCTTGCTTCTTTCTACTATCTCTAATGCCCGATTTAGAAACTGAAAAACAGTCACTTCAAAATGAGGTACCTTTTTTGGTGGGGAAGGGACAGGAAACAGTTGTAATCTGCTGGCAGAATGTCCCCTGGGTCTACCAACAGCATGACGTGGCCTGATTAGCACTTCCCCACACCATCTGGGATGGTCTGTGCATTATAGTCAACATCCAATAGTAACTTGTGCATCAATTTAAATAATTATAAATTATTGATGACATAAATTCCCAAACACCTTCCATATGGTGATGTCTTCAGATAAGTAAAGTGCTATCAATAGTTTAGAAAAATGCAGTTCCGTGTTCGTTAATACACATTTGCAAAGTGGTGAGGAACCAGATTTGTCATTTTAGGTTTTCCCTGGTGAGTTTCCAGGTCGTGTTATCCTTTGGGTTTTCAGTTTTATACATTCTATACAAACCTTTCTGCTTTGCTTGAATTATTGATGACTCCATTTGGGGAAAAGGTTCACATGCTCTTAGCCTTTTACAAATGTAATTAGCCCTTACTTTTAGGACTTTTCAAATCAAAACAAAAAGTAAGAAACTCTCCAAACGTCTTCCTTTCTTCAAGGAATAATTATTGAGAACATTTCTTATTTTTATAATGTTTAAAATCTCTTTTCTGACTGATCTGAATAGATTTTTCAACACTATCTGAGGCCTCTAATGTCAGTTTTTACCATCTGAAAACCGGTAGCACCTTCTTTATCATTAAAAGGAAAGTAAATGGCCCCTTCATTTATTCAAGAATTATTTATCTACCAGCCTCACATTCTAGAATCAGAAGTCAGCCAAAGAGACTACTGAATAGCAAAAATAGATGTTACTAAGTTCATGTGAACCTGTAGAATAGTGATGAGAGAGAGAGAGAGAGAGAACAAGAAGGAATTGGGAAATTGTTGAAGGTTAACATACTGACAGAAGCAACAGCTGGAATTTTGACACTGGGGAAAAAGGAAATAGAAAGTAAACATCTCAAAAGCAAAGTCTAAAGTCATTTAAAATTGGGACAAATGAACTTATATGTCTAAAAAACAATAGAGGGCATCAAATTATTACACAGTAACTGGTAATTACAATAATATCTGTGGTGAACAAAAAAATATTTACTATTTGAAAAGTAAATAGATGTTTAAATTATTTAGTATAATAGAACTATATTTAATTAATTTTGAAAATGTTTCCATCAAATTTGGTTCATTTATAACAATCCCCCAAATATGTTTTAGTACGAATAGGGATGGCCTATTCATACTAAATGTTCTAAATAAATGAACATGTCATTTCTTGATCTTGACAAATAAATATTATTTCAGTTTCAGATTAACTCATTTAAGACTGCATTTTCAAGTGCCATGTACATAAGAAAGATTTTTCTCTGGTGTTAAAACCTCCAATCACAAAAGCTAAAAAAATAAGATAGACATTATTGAAATATATTACAGTAAAATTCCGCTGCTTACAAATAATGGGGAAAAGTCCAATACAATGGTGAACTTTTCAACTGTCTGATATTTCTAAAGAAATGCAGCTTCTTATGGCAGATTATTATGCTAAGCGAAATAAGTCACACAGAAAAAGCCAAGAACCGTGTGATTTCACTGATATGTGGGATATAAAACTGAAAGCAACAAAGGAACAAGGCAAACAAAGAAACAAAAACTCATAGATACAAATAATAGTTTAGTGGTTACCAGAGGGTAAGGGGTGAGGGGGGTGGTAGGTGAGGGTAAAAGGGGTCAAATATATGGTGATGAAAGGAGAACTGACTCTGGGTGGTGAACACACAATGTGATATATAGATCATGTGTTATAGAATTGTACATGTGTAACCTATGTAATTTTACTAACCATTGTCACCCCAACAAATTTTAATTAAAAAAAAGGAATGCAGCTTCATTTTTAAAAAATATTATATAAGAACTAACCTATAAAAGGGTACAAATAAATATGTTAATGTTTCAAAAACATATTTTAAATAATCCCTACTATATTCTAATTTTCAAAACAAACATCTTTAACATAAAGTAATTCATTGTTTGATATAGAACTTTCAGTCATGCTGAAAGGATCATCTATTTCTTGAGGTCCATTTTTATTCTGGATTCTCCTTTTTTAAACAGGACAAGAAAAAAACATTTGAATGGTACTTGTAAAAAGTATGTGTAATATTTTTAAGCATCATATATATGTACAGCGTGAATAGGATCATGGTAAAGACCCTAGAATCTAACTCGACTTTAGCTGTGTGTCAGAGCTGCTTCAGATTTGACGAGTTTCATTGTTGCACACGTCACAGAATGCTCTCTTCTTTTTATATAGCTCTTCATTTTGGATAATTTTCACTCATTCTCATACTTGGGATGCTCAGGATTCTCTCAGTGCAAGTGACAGAAAACCAGCTCAAACCACCTTATGAAGGAAGTAAAGGACTGGCTCAATGGCTGAGTCAGGCCTAGAGCTAGTCTCAGCCAAACCTGCATCCGTGGTTCAAATGACCAAATGATCAGTCCCTCTCTCTCTCTTTATAAGATGAGCAGGAGGCCAAGTCTGCCCACCAACATATTCAGTTATCAAACCCCAACAACAAAGAGAGATACTCTCTGTTACCTCTCCCTGCTTCAGTGGGTGTTGCTGTAGGGAGGGGATGATGTGTCTATAAAAAAGAACTCTAACTGGCCCCACTTTGGCCAGCCCTGGATAGTAAGCCCATTCCTTTGGTCAGAAAGACAAAATATCTTCAGTGATTGCTTTACTAGAGTGGTAAGGGAACAAACATGGGGGTGAGGTGTTGCCAATACCAGACAAAGGGGAGAAAGGCTAGGGCCGGCCGAGTGGCGCGATGGTTAAGAGCTGGCTTGGGACGCCAGAGGGCCCCGGTTCGGATCCCACATATGAGGGACAGTGACACTGCCCTCCACAGCTAAGATGCTGAACAACAGCTCAACCTGGAGCTGGGCTGCCGTGAGTTGCTGGCAACGGCATAAGCTGCAGCCCCTGATGCAGTGGGTTGCCATGGGCTACCGTGTGTAGCCAGCAGCCAGCGTGAGTGGCCAGCAGCCACTGTGAGCGGCCGGTCAGAAGCCGGCGACTGATCTGCCTCGCCCAGGAAGAGCGCAATGATGGTGCCAACTTGGACCAGTGAAGCAACGTCTTCCACAACTAGACTGAAGAACAAAAGGACAGCAACATGTCTGTTCCCAATTCCCCAGCACTGTTCCCATCCCCCAATTCCCCAATAAAAATCTTTAAAAAAAAAAAAAAGAGGAGAAAGGCTATTAGGCAGACAGTAAAAACTAGTCAACTACACCGATGTGGTTTCTCTTACAAAAGTGGCCTTGAATCTCCCCTACTTCCCACCAGTAGATTTCCACGTAAGGAATTCTCTGCAGATCATAAACATTATTAAATAAACCTCAGTTGTCTATAATTCTTATGTGAGAATGGCACAACATCCTGTTTGGGGAGATGATTTCAACCATTTACCAGCAGGTACCTTAAATTCTCCACTGAAGTCCTAAACTTCTCCATCGGAGCAGGGTTAAGGAAGGCAGGAAAGGCGTGCAACATCATGGCCTGCAAGAGAAAGACCCCCTGCTCTAATTTCCAGCTGTGTTAGGGGACTGAGGTTCACTGTCCAAATGAGACAAAGTTATTACCAAGAAGCATAAACCTGAAAAGTATCTGGGCTCCCCAGTCTGTACTTTTGTGTAGCTTTCTGTGTGGCTCCCAAAGTCAGCAGAAAATGCCCAAGGCTTCTAATTAAAATGGCTGACTTACACATCTCCCTTAAGGTCCCTGACAACTCTTCACTTTTAATGGGGAAAAAGCGATCAGAGGTTTGGAAGGAAAAGTCATCTGAGAGTGCTGGGAAATGAAGAACTAGGTATGAATTGGCAGTTTTCAGAAAGGTGTCTTCAGTTGCAAGTTATAAACATGCACACAAAGGGAAGTAAGAAATGAAGTTTAAAGTGGAAATTCACATAAAGAAAACAGCACGTAAAGCAAAGAAAGTAAGCTCAAGTGGCCTGAAAGAATCTGCCGGCAGATAGTTGGGAACTAGTGAATCCAGCCAAGTAAGCTCCTCCGGTGCCCTACTGAACTAAGTCAGAGTAATCGCTGGAGCACACAGTTATCTTGAAGTCCTTGTTCACTGACTTCAATATCTACAATAGATGTCCTGTGGATATATGCCTATCTTCTATTTATGTTTCCTTAGTTTTCAATCATGTAATCTCATTTCCTCTCATGCTTGGTAATGGCGATGGAAAGCCAGGAATTTCATATGAAAGGCTGCAGAGCTAATGTGAGTCTCTGGATGAGCTCTTTGGCAGGCAGACGTCAACACATAACACATCTGATATTGAGATGCTTCAGAGCAAAGCTTCAGGGTTTGTGAAGGCTGCTCTTCAGAAAAGTCACTCTTACTCCAAGGGTATGGTTCTCCACTAACACCAAAAGGACACCTTGAGTGTATACCTGGCCCTTCCTTCTTGGTAGTCCCTGGACTCTAGTTTCTGACCCTACAGCCTCCTGACATGGACAGAAGTTTTTCTCAGCTTTTATGCTTCTCAGCAATCCCCATGAGAATGGGCAAATACTTAGCAGGGAAAACTGGTACAAAATATCAATTTCTCTTTTCCCTTTTCTCCTTCTGAGCCCTTGGCCCCTGGAGGCCTTGCTGACTTTGTAGCTTGCTAATACTTCCTGACAGACATTTGTCTGTAATTTTGTCTGGATTTTTCCAGGTAGGCTCTTTGAGAGAGTTGGTCTATAACAAGCTAACCCCACCTTTATAATTTTACTATCCCTAAGCAGAAGTCTTCTTTCATCCTAGGGCCCTTTTGACTTTTCACACCCTAAATGTCTATAATTCATACACAATACCACCTAAAATAGTACTTTTTATCTAAGCTTTTTATAATGAAAAATTTTTATCTTCCCCATGTACATGATAATACTCTTGAAGGTGAGATTCAAATTGTACACTTCTTATATGTCCCTTGAAGGGTTAAATGATTTGATAGGCACGTCATTGGTGTGATATGTAGAAGTAGTGAACCAAGCACTGAAAAGATTAGTTTCCACTTACAGTACCAATCTGGTAAGTACCTCATGACCTCTTACACAGCATTTCCACTCATAGAAATCTATGCTACAAACATATGCATGTCTAGAACACTGACCATGTCCACATAACACTAATTTGTTCAATTTTATCTTCGAAGTGTTTTACTGATGCATTATATATAAATGTGTGTCTATGTGTATATCATTATCTTTACAGTAAACAATATGTCAATGAATGTGCATTTGTATTTTTCCCATGCCTTGAGTTCTCCATCAGTGAGACCTGGTGAGGCATAATCTACTGAGAATCCCAGCCAAAATTATAAGTGCCACAGCCTAGACTGCTCTACTGCTTTATCTGGTGATGAGTGTATTCTGTAACAAGTGTCGTTTACTCAGCTGTGGCCTCTTTTTCTGCCATTTACTTTGTGTTCTGGCAAAACAGTATTGACACTACTGGGTATCAAAAGTATGCAAGTGATAACGTTGGATGTCCTTCAAAAAAAATGCATCACTGGATGTGAAAGTGTAAGATTTATAGCGACTTGAGTTGTAGAAGGTAAAGACTAATAGATGACTGGGGATTTGTGAAAGTCCTCTGACAGAATGAGGAGCATCATAAAAAGCACTGCAGCCTGGGACGACTGACCAAATAACTTATGGAACATATCTGGAACAAAACAGAACAGAAGATAGGTTTTGATTTCAGAGAATGTGAAGAGAAAGGAATAACGATTGCTACAGTATAAAACAAGAATATATTTCCATAGAGACTAGGCTTCAAAGCCTCTGAAGTGCTCTGCAGAACTGATCCAGCTAGTGCATTCATTTGAATTTATGCTTGTCAATATCCCAGTTCTTCACAGAGGTTGAGAGTACAGAAATGCCCACAATAGTAGGGCATTGTTTAGATAACAATGATAATACTTAAAAAAAGAGAAACATAGCACTTAAGATATATGTATATCAGCAAATATCATCAAGACATATTTAAGTAACAAAATAATTTGCAAAAAAGCAGGTATAGTATGATCCTATATCCTTTTAAAATCCTAGAATCATGTAGCCGTGTGTGTGTGTGTGTGTGTGTGTGTGTGTGTGTGTGAATGAATGTGAATATATATGCCATGAAAAAGTTATAGAAGGATACATGCTAAATTTCAATACTGGTTACATCTAGGGAAAAAAGTGTGGATGGAGGTGAAGTGGAGAGGATAATACAGTATTTTTAGTTTATATGTAAGTATTGCTTGAAATTGTTTAACATTTTGTATAAATATAAAAGTATATAAAATAAAAAGCTATAATTCCTAATTTGATTGGTGTATACCTTATGGAACTATCTAATATTAATGCAGATTTTACTTTATTAATCATCTATCATAATCCTTATCATGGAATAAAATTCAAGAGTGATATAAAAGCAATTACTATATCATAAAAAAATTATGTTTGTTTGGTTAAATAATCTACAAGATTTTATGCTAGAAAAGTAAAAACCACATTATTAATATATTGCCAAGTCTGTTATAGAATTATATTGCCTCATGTAATATTAGCCAGTGAAGATAATCTTGTTTGCCTCTACAAAATTACTTTTTCCAAACTTGAGTTTAAATGAATATTTTGTATCTGTTTTTTTTTGTTGTTGTTGTTACAAAGTGGGGATGCACGAAAATGCAGTTTCTCTTAAGTATTAAGAAAAGAAAAGGTGGTTTCTAAAATGCAGTATGTGAATGATAACCATAACCAAATGTCAACCTCTCTCCTCTTCAATGGGGCATCAACACAAAAGAAAGTTCATTTGTTTCAAGTTGTAATGAAACTGACAGCAACATGACATATTTCCTCAACCCAAAAAGAATAGATATTAAAACAAACAAAAAAAGCCCACTAAATATCAAAAGTTATTATTTCATTTAATGCCTTAAAATTGATTTTCCCAGACTTGATGACGGGCTTCCAACTTGTTGAGAGAAGATTTCACTAGAGATTTTAAGAGCCTTGGGATAACTCACTAATCATCATCATCATTTCACTCTCCCCACCTTCACCACCCCCCTCCCCCCAAAAAAATATCACTAGTGGTTAAGAACTTTAACTAGCTGACATAAAGTTGGCAGTCTGGGGTTCTTACCAACATTGGATTCAAAAATCTATTTTCTCAATATTGTTTCTTCTGTTGGTATTCATATACTTTAATGAAAGGTTCAGGTTTTCATTTAATAAAATTATACTCTACCTATTAGCTGCATTACGTTGGACAAGTTACTTAACCTCTCTGGGCCTCCGTTTATCATGTGCTAAATAGAAATAATAACTAACTTCATAGGATAGTGGTAAGGATTCAATTAGTTAATATATCTAACGTGTTTAGAATGGTACCTGCTACACAATAAGCATGCGATGTTTTTATTGTTGCTGTTATTATCAGTATTATTTTATTAACATATGAAGCTCAAGAGACCAAACAGAGGAAACTTTATTTGCTGATACACCCAATGGAAAACATTAGTTAGATCTGAATGAAATCTCAGTCCTGACAAGAAGAACAACATAGTCCCCAGATCCCAGAAGTACATTCTAAAATAAGTCAGATGGGTTGACTTGCTTTAGTCAAGTGAGCATTGCTTAGATTGGTACACTTCTCCAAATTCAGCATTATTTTGGGTGGGTGGGGGGGAAATCTCCATGTTCTTTCTACCTATCAGTAGGAAAAAAAAAAAAAAAAAGCCTTTTTTTTAGCTGAGCCATCCTGCCACCTGTTGGCAGCTCAGCTCAGGCCCGGAATCAAACCGCTGTTGCTCAGAGCTCGCACTCTTGAGCGAGCTCTTAACCAACTGAGCCACCCAACTGGCCCCTTTTCTTCAGACCTTTTAAACTCAACATTTTGGAAAAAATTAAAAAATGAGAAAATTTCATAGTGGTCTTTTTGTGTCTCATTTCTAGTTACTGAAATATAATTTATAGACACACTGAAGAAAAATGTGTCCCTCTGACAGGATGCTGCCTTGGGTACCTGCAGGCTTTCTTCTCATCTGGGGTTTTTCAATCTTTTGATTTTACTTGATTTTTAAAATGCCTACTCTTTCACCCCAAGTTACTCCAAATACATTCTTCAATTTGGCTTTTTCTGCATATCAGTTCTATACAAAGAAAAACTGTAACTTGACAGGCAATGGTAACCTCCCCCATTAAATTCTGGGTTCTGAAAAACTAGAGAGGTTGCACAGAAATGGTCCAGAACTGCTATTGATAAGCAAAAGTAGGAAATCTGAATATAGCATTATTGTTGGTTTTCTAAAATGATTCCTGCTTAATTGTAGAATTTTTTTAAGTGCAATATTTTACTGGCAGCACCATTTCTAATATCCATCTAATCACAGGACAAATCAAAATACAGAATGCTTTCTAATCTATAAAATCATCACTTGAGGAATTCTCCAACAGTTAGTTTAAATAACTAGATGCACATGCATTCAGCCTTTAGAAATGACATTGATAAAATATGTCACTTATAAAGACAAAAAAAGCAAAGGGTGAAAATATAACTTTGGGTGTTTTATATCTGAGGGAAAAGACAAAACTATTAAAAACAATTTATTGAAGTTTCTTTATATAAAAATTATATAAAATTAGATTTGTTAATAAATACAAATGGCAAAAGAATGAACATCGGGTAAGACAAAAGCAATCTGTGCAGTGTAAATTTATTTAGCTTCTTTAAATTATAGTATTTTTATTTCCATCTGTCATCAGTTTTCATCAAAATATCCTGAAAACTACAACTTAGCATATACTGCAGAAGCTATTAAAATTGTTGAAAATTATGTAAAACTTTGGAATTAAAAAAAAAGATGACATGGACTATTCAACAAAAGGTATTACAAAAATTTACTACTGAAAAAAAAGTTCTATCCTCAGCATAAAACACATTAGATTAATTTTATATCTACTAAGGTGATAACTGTAAATGCTAAAACCATGCAAAAGTGATATCTGGATGACACAGAGCTTTCAAGTCACAAAACTGTTCACCAAAACAAAGCAAAAAAATAAAAATTTCTATAGTTTATAAAAAAGCAATGTAAAAATATTTTAGGGAAAAATAATTGCCATAACTATGACAATGGATTAATAAATGTTAAACTTACAAGTCAAAATACAGATTCCAAAAATATTAAGCAAAAGCCATCAACTAATAATATATTAAAATTAAACAGAAAGCTTTATGTATACATAATGTAAATTAGTATATGTTGGCTTTAAATAAAAGTCAGCTAGATATCCCTCCAAACAAAAGGATCTATTCAGGAAAAAAAGAGAACTGCAATCCGGAACACGAAGCCATGGAGAGACACGTGCAAGTCCCATAGAGCAAAGAATAGGAAATTCTTTTATAGAGGGGAAGAGGAAGTTGGGCGGGCTGTTACAATCAGTTTCTGCGATAAGGATTCCCAGTCAACACAGGGCATGAGAGCTCCCCCTACAGCCACCCCTAATCCAGTCTTGGTGAGGTCTTTATTAATTTTTTTTACATATACTCTTATATGTGTTGACATTTTAAGTATACAAATTTACTAACAAGGAAGTGTAAATTAAAACAGGGAGTTACCATTTTTCAACAAAAATGTTAGCAATAATTTTTTTAACTAACATAGAATGTTAGCATGGAAGCGGTATGATTGTCACTCTAATATATTTTGTAATGATAATGTAAGTTCCCACAGCTTTTCTGGAAAGTAATTCATCAGTTGTATTAAATCTTGAAATTTTGGACTCATAAATTTTCCCTTTAGAAATTTACCCTAAAATTTGGAGAAGAAAAGAATGTAAGTACCAAGATTTATTATTTAATAATTTCTAAAAATAAAAATAAAGAACCTACATATTTATCATTAGCGACATGTCTAAATAAAATAAAGGACACCTATACTATGAAATATGCAACCATTAAGTGACACTATCACAAAAATTTTAAAGAAGTGAGAAAATGCTCATTATATTGTGAAGAAAGTAGATAACATTACATATATATATATATATATATATATATATATATGTATACACACACACAAACACACATACCCCCCACACACACACACACACATACTATCTATTATATATACAGTTGACCCTTGAACAACACAGGTTTGAACTGCACAGGTCCACTTATTTGGAGGTCCACTTATTTGTGGCATTTTTTCAATAAATATATAAAGTACTGTAAATGTATTTATTTTCTCTTCTTTATGATATTGTTAATAACATTTTATTTTCTCTAGCTTACTTTATTGTAAGAATACAGTAAATAGTACATATAACATACAAAGTATGTATTAATTGGCTGTTTATGATATCGGTAATTGTTGTGGTCAACAGTAGCCTATTCATAGTTAAGTTTTCGAGGAGTCAAAAGTTATATTCAGATATAACAAAAGTTATATTCGACTGTGAGGAGGTGTTGATGCCCTTAAGCCCCACGGTGTTCAAGGGTCAACTATCATGTTTTTCCTCAAATAGAACTTCATGTACTATATCCCTGCACCACCAAACTGTAAGATACTTGAGGGCAGAACACACACATGCACACACATGCATGCATGCATGCATGCACACACACACTTTATTCAGTCCTCACAGTATGTAGCACATTGTCTATGATGAGTACATGAGTTTAATTACTTGAACAAACTAGGCAAATAAGTTTATATAAATACTTATAGTATGAAACAAAATTGTGTGATATGGACTTTCTCCTTCTTTCAAGTTTTTTACAATAAACATTCATTTCATAAAATATTAAAGAACTCAGTCACTAACCAAAAAGATATATTTCATAGCCAAATGTAAAAACTAGAGAAATTTGAGCAAGTTTTGCTTTCTTTTAAACATATGAGGTGTGGGACAGGTCGAGTGGCTCAGTTGGTTAAGAGCTTGCTCAAGAATGCAAGCTCTGAGCAACAGGGTCACTGGTTCGACACCCGGCCTGAGCTGAGCTGCTGCTGAGCTGCCAACAGATGGCAGGATGGCTTAGCTTAAAAAAAAAAGTTCTAAATATATGAGGTGTGATAAAAAAATATGGTGACTGTTTAAATTTAATATATATATATATATATATATATATATATATATATATATTACAGTAAAAGACACATTGCCATTAATCCCCCTCACTTAGAACACACTTATTCCATCGCTCTTGTCATATTCTGAAGCAGTTCTGGAAGTCCTCATTTGTGAGTATCTTTACTTCATCCTCCATCATGACAACACTCTGTGTCACACATTGCTTCTAGTATGACAATTTTTGTCAAATATAAGCATTATGATGCATCCTCATCCACCTTATTCACCAGATCTGGCACCATGCAACTTCTGGCTCTTCCCCAAAGTCAAAATGGTTTAGGACATTGAGGCAGCCATGACAGCACAGCTAAAGAAACTCACAAAGGAGGACTTCCAGAACTGCTTCAGAAAGTGGCAAGAATGACTGGGATAAGTCTGTTTGAAGCAAGGGGGAATATTTTAAGGGGGATTAATGGCAATGTGTCTTTTGCTGTAATTTTTAAAAAATTTAAACATTCACCGTATTTTTTATCACACCTTGTATGTAAACTTGACATTGCTAATGCAGTTCCAATAGATATTATAAAAATGTTTGGGTAGTGAATGAAAGAACGGCTGGGTATTCTCTTTATGTTTGGGTGGTACTGACAGACAAAAGATGAGTAGCTTCAGTCACAATCTTTTATATTACAGCCAAAAGAAATCTATTAAATAACAACAGATCCACAAAGGTGAGCAAACTAATAAACACTGGGTTTAACCCAGGGCTGTCTAACATGACATTGCTGCTCATTCACAAAGCAGAGCTTGAATTCTAGTGGAGATAATCTGGAATATTAGAAAAAGAATTCAATCAGTAGGCAAGTTTTCATGCCTCTCTGCTACAACCTATGTAGATTTCTACATAGGACTCAGTATGTAGCTTTGGTTTTCCACGTGGCAAAGAAATATAAAATGTCACCTGCTTAAAGAGAGCCCAAATTTCTTGAAATATCCTCTCAATACCATATGGATTTATTGTAAAACCTGAGTTCCTTCATAAATTTATTAGGTTAGAATATTCGCATTCAAAATATAGCAACTGTTCAAGTGCATTGTTATTTAAAAACCTCCCAATGAGGTGAAATGATGTCTTCGTGAGACAATACATATTTCATAGATGGTACTGTGTATTCTTTTTGTACTAAGACTAATTTAAGGAGCACTACTGTTTGTTACAGATTGGCTAATACATTTTTATTTCCTATACTTGGAGTTGAGCCCCTAAATCAGTTGTTCTCAACCTTCCTAATGTCGCAACCCCTTAATACAGTTCCTCATGTTGTGGTGACCCCCAACCATAAAATTATTTTCATTGCTACTCTATAACTGTAATTTTGCTACTGTTATGAATCGTAATGTATATATCTTTTTGTTTTCCAATGGTCTTAGGCGACCCCTGTGAAAGGGTCGTTCAATCCCCAAAGGGGTCGCGACCCACAGGTTGAGAACCACTGCCCTAAATAATTGTCCTGTAGACAATTTCATATGCAATGCACAGCTTTTTAATGGAGGTCTAGAAAATGTGTACTATTAAAAAGTCTGCTCATGAAAGAAAAAAAATTCAAATCTGATTCCATGTCAGATGATGTAATCTGAAGAGCTGCCATCTACAGTATTCTTTGTTTTATTTAGTTGAGAGTTAAAATGAGTCACTATAAAACCAGTATCAGCTACTCCACAAGATTGAAAGGGGTGTGGGGTGAAGATACCCAATTTATTTGTAATGGGATCATGTCTTTAAAAACAACATTTACATCTCATATGCAAGCTGAATTGGAAATCAACACAAAGTGACAAACATTTTGCATTTAAGACTTCGACTACTTGTAAAATTTTCCAATATTGTAGCAGCTTTGATTGAGACACATATTAATTTAAATATATTTATTAAAATGCATTTAAACATTTATTTTTTTAAAATAAGGAAAAGTTGACAGGCTCAAAGTAATATTCATTCTCTTCCTAAAAAACTATGTGAGAGAATATTAAACCTTCTGAGTACAGCAAGTCCTCAAATAATGTCATTTCTGTAGGAAATTAACTCTTGTTTGTATCAATTAGCCTGTGGTAAAATTGGTTTCATTATATATTGGGTTGTTGGAAAAGTCATGATGCATTTTAGCAACAAAAACAGAAAAAAATACGTCATGACTTTTCCGACAACCCAATAATAATACCTTGGTTTGTAAGCATAATTTGTTCTGGAAACAAACTACTCATTTTGCAAGACATAGCTTGTTTACCACATTAAAATGTATCAGAAATGTTTGCTCATCTTGCAGAACACTCTTTAACCAAACTACTTGCAATCCAAAGTTTTACTGTACTCCATTTTGCTTAAAGTCACAGAACGTATCAACCAGGTTAAGTGAGGATTTAGTATATGTCAGGCACACTGGATACTGCTTTATCTCTTAGCTCACTGGACCATTATTTCCCTAAAGGACAATTAAGGACACCCCAACTAACTTAGAGAATTAATACTTCTGACAAAATGATTCATTCCCAGAGAGAAACCATAGAGGGGAAAATACAAAATGATCTTTTCATTTGTTCTCTGGGTAAAAAAATCAATTTTTTCTTTACGTTTTAAAGTTCCTCCTTTCCCTATATCTTTTCTTATTATAATTGATAGTAACCAATTTTGTTTTGTGCTACTGCAATTTGAAATTAGAAAACATTTGACAAAATGTTTATTGAAATTGTTTGGCACATCATAATTGACATATTAGCAAATTAAAAAAAATTCTACTTAAAAATCCCCAATATTACTTTTTAGTATATTTTAATATGCTTATTGTAGAAATGTGTTCTCATTTCTTCAATAGAAATAATATAATTGAAGGAGAAATGTAAAAACATTTCTAAATCCACCTCTCACAGAAAAACACTTAGCAGTGATTGATGTTGATATACTGTCTCCAATTAATATATAAATATATATCCACATATAGTTACATAATTAAAATCACAATATACTTCTGGTAAACTCTACTGCACAATTATTTTCTTCAGGTGACATTAACTATTCTTTAATATGTCATTTTAAATGACCATGTACTATGGCATTTCACTGACATGCTCTAATTTATTTAACTCTCTTGCTTCCAGTTTTTCACTCTTACCAATAACATATTTTTACAGAAATATTTATTCAACTTTTTGAATGAATGCTTAGAATAAATCCTAAAAGGGAAAAATCCAATGGACCCAAGAGGCTCTTGGTACAAATTGTTGAATTATTTTCCATCGAGAGTTTAACACTTTACACTCTGACTAGCAACACACATCTCAATGCTGACTCAGCAGCATCAAGTATATCATTTTTAAAACATGTTACTTTGGTGCTTGAAAAATGCTATTATGAATTGGTGTGACTTTGATTACCACTAAGCTTCAACACATTCCCACATGTCTGCTCATGTATATTTATTTTTCTATCAAGTTTTTGTGCATGCCCTTTTCTCAGTTTTAAGAACATTTACTTTTTTGTGTTTTTCTTTACCTGTGGGTTTTCATCTCTTTCTGCACAACTTAAAGGTGGAAAAAAAACAAAAACAATGGCAGTTATGTTGTAATGAGTATGCAGGCAGGACATGTAGGGACTTCATATCATTCCCCAGTGTAAAGCCTTGGGGAGCTCTGTGCTGTTCAGACCTTAGGGTCTATGTAAAGCAAGAATAAGAGAAAGAAGCTAGAAGGAACTCAGAGGTAGAATCATAGATTTTAGATATTTTTTATTTTACAAATAAGGAAAGTAAGGCATGTAAATGCTGGTTAACGGCAAGACCAAGGAGAAAGGCTGAAACCCAGGTCATCAGAGCTCAGATCAACACAGATTCACATATGGAAAGACAGTAGCTTCCAGATCCCTCTGGCTCTGTGCCTGAGGCCTGCCACAGTTGTAGCCAGAGCTCAACATTGACGTGGGTGGGGGGAAAGGGGGTATTGAGTCCATAGAGTGAGGAACAGTGCCAAGTTGCCATTTTTTTCTCTCTGCTTTTCTTTGGGTATAAGGTTTCACTGATGTGCAAAGTATAGTTAATGTACTGAGAGGTTCTGGCTGGCTCTGTCCTGGGGCTTATGATGTGACCTTATTTAGCCCAACTCACTGCATCTGCACCAGATGGCAATTTAACAAAAACTAATTTGCACAGGACCCCAAAATGGTGATGAACGAGACCTGGTTAACAAGGTTTGGGCAAACACTCAATAAACTTTTAATCTAATGTGCCAATATTTAAAGAGGAGTACTTAATAGCACAAAGATAAATTACAAAAAATGAATCAAAGGTGCCATCAGCAAATGTTTGCCCTGTGAACCCAGCTGGTTCTGGAACATTCCTGTGTTTGATCGATCCAACTGAGGGTTCCCAATATACTGGTATTCTTACAAGGTTTTGTTTCTACTTGCACAAAGATAGCGAATATCGTATGTATTTCAATTCCAATCATTTGGATCACTGTGTATAGAAGAATTCTGAGTTGAAAGTAGGAAACGCCAAAGTTACAATGATCTTAGGTTATGTCTGCCATGTATCCAGAAGAAAGCAACAGCCAAATATTTGTCACATCTCTGTGCCATCACCAATATTTAGGAAAGGGCATGGCAGAAATGGTGCTGAAGGGCAGAAAAAGATTAGAGACCATGAAGTTTTCCTACTTCGTGGTCCAGTGGGCTTAATTAACTCTACACCTCATCCCTGATCCCGTTCAGGTATACCTTACAGAAAAATAAAAGCCTCCTTGAAGCTGTCTTCCTGTGAATAGATGACTCATTTTTAAATCTCCTTTAAAAGAAGTAAAATCTCTAACTTTTCAGTTATTTCCCTGTGTAGATATATATCAAAACTGTCCTCCAACATTTCAAACATAGGATACAGAGAAGACAACTTGGTCCTCTGCAAGTCACAGTATGTTTAACCGACATGAACAATCAATATAGACGTACTTAGAGCAGTTAATCAGTTCCATGTACTGAAAGTGCTGGTAGTTGCAATTATGAAGTATTAACTACTACTGTCTCTTCAATGCAATAAAAATATAACCCCAAATTAAGAGTTACATCTCTCAAGAAAAGCAATTTGTAAATAAAATGCAAATATAACCCTGAAACAACTTTCACATTTCTCAAGCAGAAGTAATTTATACATTTTAAAACATACAATTTACTCACAGCACCTAAAATCACAGCAATTCTCACATTAGCATGGAGCACATGTTTATAACTTTGTAGTCTCACAGTTCAATGAACCAATCTTTTCTTGTCATTGCTATTTAGATCTTGATTTTAATGTTCATATGTCTTAAAAGAACATGAGTTAATAAACTGAGTTTTATTCTTTGAAGTATCTTAATATTCAACTCATGTATCCCTTTTGAAGAAAAAAATCTATCAGTATATTACTATTTTCAGCACATGTGCTACAATTTTCAATGCAAATGTCAGACCCATGAAACAAAATAATTCATAATGCCAATAACAATGGCTCCTGAATCCATTCACCCAGCCCTTTTCTTCTGAGTTTCAGAAGCACATTGATATTAGGTATGCATCAATACCTAATGTCCTTATTTTTATAAAGTACCATCAAG
This sequence comes from Hipposideros armiger, assembly GCF_001890085.2. Classification (NCBI taxonomy): domain Eukaryota; kingdom Metazoa; phylum Chordata; class Mammalia; order Chiroptera; family Hipposideridae; genus Hipposideros; species Hipposideros armiger. The sequence continues at coordinate 2,560,668 of NW_017731569.1, forward strand.
CACTTTTAACCAGAAAACTCTTCTGTCTTTCATTCTCCCCTTTCCCATTTATTCTACATGTAATAAGTTACCAAGACCTTTTCCATAATATTACTATACCCCTATTTCTCTCAGTCCTGTAAGAAGTCACCATACTAACCACAAAGTCAGGAGGCCAAATCCAAGCGTTAGTGCCCCAACTACATACTCTAGAGTATAAAGAGCACTCAACATATATTAACATATAAAACCCTGCAGGCTGCACTTGGCACTTCAGTTTAAAAGACTCTAATTGCAAGTTCTCTCAGGGAGGAGCTCTCAGCATCCACTGTCACACCTGTGACCCTGCTAACTCAGAGATCAGTGCTAAGAGCAGATTGCAGGGATTCCAGGGTTGCTGTCCTTCCTTCTTTCTCATCCATAACAGCTAGGAGAAATGTTCAAATGGCAAGGGGCTTTTCTCAATGCTGATGGTGCCTCTTGGAAAACTCCTTAAAACTTGGGAATACATAGCTTCCTCCAACCATCAACCTCCATCCTGAAGCAAGGTGTTGGAAAGAATGCTCAACAGAAAGTTTTAAGAGGGAGCCCACCAACTTATAATCCTAGATGAAAAATGTTGTTTGTCCTACCTTTCACCCAGACCTTGTGAAATGCATCTACATTCTCTAATAAAAGGAACCAGTGTTCCTTGGAGAAATGGCTGATTCAAAGACTGAAGCAATAAATATACAAGATGAGCCTGGAGCATTTTAGAGTGTCAAAGAGTAAGGAAGTGAAAAAAAAATCACAATGAATAGAGATGTCAAAGTACCCAGGGGACCTCAGACAAGCAGAGCCAAGAGACAACATAGGATGCACAGATCCATGAGATCAACATTGATGTACAGATCTAAGAAATGACGTGGTGTGTGCAGATCCAACCACATTGACAGGGCGTGCAGTCCCCAGTGAGCCAACCCAATGAGCACTTACCTGGAATAAGCTTGGGGTACCTGCACCAGCTGCAGGAACCGCCCTGAAAGTTGTCTGAACATCATCGCAGTCAAGTCGCTCTTAAGATCAAGAAGCACAGAGGAGAGTCAGAGGCTCTCATCTTAATTAGTTTGACAGTAGTAATAATTTCACTGTGCAAAAGGCATCGTTTCTTTACATACTGTGCCTGTGACTTCATTTTATTATTTATAATGTATTTCTAACCTACTTATATTTTAAAAAGGAGCTTACAATAGAAAAACACATAGAATGCTTTGTAGATTGTATGAGATTCAAAAATCACAGAAGAGCTTTTTACTAAGAATCATATTCCCAATTGACCGCATGTTTAGAACAAGCTCTGTCTTCAAACCACCATTGCCAAGGCTATATTTACATAATCACAATGCAGCCTGCCAGATGATAAACGTATTTACAATCTTAGATTCTGTTATAAACTATAAACTGCCATCATATGTGTTCAGTGGGGCTGGTTCTTATTCTCTTTTTTTTTCTTTTTTCACTTGTTCATTCAACAAACATCCATTCAAGTTCCCTTTTTCTGGAAACTGCATTTTAGGAGGCACATGCATAGCACAAACAGGACTCGTTTTGAAATTTTCCAGGGCATCTGGTGGCCTCCCCAGGCAGGGCAGACATTTTTCAAAGGCATACAACCTAAAACTATTGGCATCTCTATTTTGCCAACATTGAAAAGCTCAGAGAAAATTTCCCCTGTGTTCTCTTCCTTTTAAAAAATGAGCTCAGTGAATAAAGCAAACATGAGCAATCAAAACAAAAGCAAAACAGTAGGTATTTGATATAGGAAATCCCTTCCATGTTTTAAAGGAATGTTAGACGACAAACCTCAGTGGAGCAAGCAGAGAAAATATACATTGGCTAAAGGTACAAAAAATATTAGACAAGTTAATGGGAAAGTAGTCATGAATCTACTCACTGTTCCTGGGGGAGGATTACACAGATTGCTTTTGCAGTGTCTCCTAGAAGAGGGGGAAATGAAGTCAGTTAAGTGAAGGCTTCTGCCAGCTAAGTTATCACCATCCCTTCAACAACTATTGCTAAGAGCATAATTATTGCTGTACCAAAGTGAATTGCTCTCCCCCTCCCAAATGACCATTTTCTCTAGAGCTTTGCTTATTCATCCCGAGAAGAGCTTCCATCCAGGTGCCCTAACCTGGAGAGTAGGTAGACCATGTGCTTCATAATAGATAGGCACCATGGTTGAAACACAAATTATAGGATGTTACTCCTCCACTCAATGAACATTTAATAATTTTAGAAGGAAAGATTTACATTTTAGTTTTTAAATCCTGGTACAAATTAACATGAAAGTCCTTTGCCTTGGTTGTCAAACACATTCAGCTTTGCAGGGAAGGAGTCACAGGAAGAGTTTGTGAGCGTTAGAGCTGGTGTGTTAGCTGGAGTCTCCAAGGCAATCAAGAGAGAGGGGACAGAAAATTCTGGCAAAAGTGAATGCTTTTGAAAGGAAGGTAGAAAGCCACTGAAATCATAAAAGCTGATCATTTATTTACATAAAAGGAAATAATTTCAAGTAGATTTCATTTTTTTTTCTTATTGTTATAACTCATACTTAACTTTCCATTCAAAGCTTCCTAGCCTATACTTGAGCTCCAGAACCAAACACATAAAGGGAAGTAGTTAGCTTTAACATAAAATTAGTCACTATGTAATTACTGAAAAAAATATGTCCATAACTGTAAAAGAAACTACAAAACCCTTTAAAACTCCTTCTATGCTGAGGAAATATTTATTTATTCCAGGGTACCATTTTTTCAAACTGCTATCAGGCTTGCTAGGTTTTTGTGGAGATTTTCATGCATAAAGCCAGGTTTCAAATGGTTATGTAAAATTCTATAATTTGCTAGAGGATATATTTCTGATTTTTTACTTTTTAAATTTTTTTCTGCCCCCAATTTAGATTTTAATCCACACTCTGTCACTCTGCCGTTTTGCCCTCAAAGCAAGTTACAAGTGAACCATTTGTTTAGTAAATATTTATTGAATGGCTTGTGGTCAATATAGTGCCTGAAAAATAGTCAGTGCTCAATAAAAACAAAACAAAGAAGCAATAAAAAACACTGAATGCACCATGAGTATGTGTCTATTCTGAGGCTACTTCATAGCCTTTAGGGGTTACAAAATCTATGAAATGCAGATTCTACCTCTAAATAGCATCTAGAAAATAGAAAACACCATGGAAGTGATATAGAAAATCATCATGAAAATTCAGAGTAGGAACAACACTCCCTTATGAGAGTTTCAGAGAAGTACTTCTGATAAAGGAGGCCTCTGAGCTTAAACTAAAAAGATTTTTAGGATTTAGGTCTCTGGAGACATAGGACAAGGTCATCATGGGCTGAGGGGACGTCTGAAAGCACAAGCACAGAGTTGTGTAATGTGCTCGGGCACTTGGGTTTCCAGGTATATAGAGAGATTATACTCTACTGAGAATAGAAAAAGGAATAACAGAAAAGGCAGGAAAGAAAATAATCGACCCAATACTCAATTTAAAATGTCTCATTGCTTCAACTACGTTGCACTGAGCACATATTAGACTCAAGAACTGCTTATGCAAAGACAAGGAAAACAAAATTGCTATGGTTGAGTTTCTCACAGTTAACATATAATTCAATGTTTTCAATCTAAATACTCTGAAAGAAGCAGGCACAGAGAAGGAGTATCTCAGTCTGATTGGGGAGGTAAGTCAAAGAAGGCTTCCTGAGAAGATAAAATGCAACTCAACCTTGAAGGCCAAAAAGCAGTTAACAAGCAAGTACGGAAGTGGCGGGGGTGGGGGAGGGGGTCAGGGAGACAGGCAAGAAGCTGCATCTGCAGACAATGTAGTGAGGTTTCTTACAGTTGCATTTCAACACACTCCACCCAACACAGATTATTAACTAAGCCATTTAAAGTTCACTTTATTACCACTTGCTTTATAAATAGGACATTAACATTTCATTCACTCAACAAATATTTATTGAGCCAAGCTTGTGCACACAGTGTTCTCTGCTTTTTTAATTCTTCTTTGGCTTTTCTCATGTAGTTTTCTCTGCCTCGCGTGTCAGTCTTCTCCATCGTCATTCATCAAACTTTTATCCATCCACGAAGCCTTGTCTAGTTCAAAGCCATCATTTTAATGAAACCTTTGCTAATATCTCAGCAAATCCTTCCTAATTCTCTTAAATACAACAAACACTTTCTTCATACTAAATTCTTATACCTACCACATTTTGCCTTATACAATGTTTATATAAAAACTTTATGAAAACAAATATTGTGTTTTGTTACTCTTTTAAACCTATACAAGACTAGAACAATGTTTTACACCAACAACTTTTCCTGAAATGAATTGACAAGATAATTTCAAGAATAAAGCAAATACATGTGTGGTCATATACATATATGTATATATACAGATCCTTACATAAAAGTCTACTGACAGGGCCAGCCAAGTGGCGTGATGGTTAAGAACTCACTTGGGATGCCAGAGGGCCCCGGTTCGGATCCCACATACGAGGGCCAGTGACACTGCCCTCCACAGCTAAGATGCTGAACAACAGCTCAACCTGGAGCTGGGCTGCCGTGGGTCGCAGGTGACGGCGTGGGCTGCAGCCCCTGTGGCAGTGGGTTGCCACGGGCTACCGTGTGTAACCAGCAGCCAGCGTGAGCGGCCAGCAGCCGCAGTGAGCGGCCATCCAGAAGCCGGCGACTGATCTGCCTCACCCAGGAAGAGCGCAATGATGGTGCCAACTTGCCAACTTGGGCCAGTGAAGCAATGTCCTCCACAACTAGATTGAAGAACAAAAGGACAGCAACTTGTCTGTTCCCCTTCCCTAATTCCCCAGCACTGTTCCCATCCCCCCAATTCCCCAATAAAAAATCTTTAAAAAACAAAGTCTACTGACATATGTAAAAACAATATGTGCCTTTAGCAAAATTTCCTATAGTATTTGTATTTCTTTTCTTCATAGTCATTTATCTACAATGAACTAGAGATATTAGAAAAATGAAGCCTTGGAAACCATGCTTGAAGGGTGTTGATACTATATAATTCAAATTATATGACATTATAGAAAAACTAAAAACTACAGCAAGAAAAAAAAAAGTAGACCAGAGGATTTAGGGTTTGTGGATGGGGTATGAAGTTTGAGTGTAAAAGGATATGGGACAACTTTTGGGGGTAATGAATGTGTTCTAAATCTTGACTATGGCAGTGACTATATGTTTACCAAAATTCATTGACTTTATTTTAAAAATATATGTTTTACATTATGTAAGTTATACCTCAATAAAGTCATTTTAAAAACATATAGTATCCCAAAAATATATATCCTCAGCTTTAAAGCCAGGTCTCCTGAAAGCCCAGGTTTGGTATGTTATATAGTATAGCTTTTGACAAACTGATGAAGAAATTATAACTTTGATAAGGAAAGACAATATCAGGTAACTTTTACATTATGTAGAAACAATCCATAAGCTCATAAGTAAAATAGTAAATATTTGATGTTGGAAATCTTATATACTATTTGTCAATTTTGCTGAAAACCCATATTCTTAAGACATGAAAAAAACTTCAGTACGACTTAATGGGAGATAATGAAAAGAGATGATAATTATTGCAGCATCCACATATGGGGAATTAGGTATAAGATAAAAAGAGTAGGGCTGGGAATATTTATATATCAAGAAACTTTTAGCTCCTCAAAAAACGTTGGAAGAACAGAAACCTGGGGGGAAAAAGGCTGGTGGCCAGAACTAGAAAATTGATCACTGGAATTTAAATTGCCCTGAAATTATCTTCAATTTTGCATTCCTTAGCTGATGAAAGAACACACATTTGAGAGAGTATATGGACAGAACAGTTAAACAGTGGGACAATTATAAAATTGACACACAGGAAATGACTTCAGGATATTAGAAATGAAAGTATGCAAAGGAAAGAAACTCTGGCACTCCAAGTAACAAAGGTCAGATATTATGCAGGAATATTCTAATATTAGTCTCCAGTTAAAATTTTATTTTCAAATCTCATCACCAAAAAAATCCACAGTACATCCATTTTGTATTGTCTAGAATTTCATTATAGTGAATTTTCTATTCCCAGGCAACAGATCCTGGTAAACAAAATCCTCTCTAGTTACACCAAGAGTTGCTGTGAATTAAGAAGTAGGAAAAAAAGTCTTCAGAACCAGATGCTTACTTTTGAGGAACTATTAAGCATGCACCTCACGTTTTCTTAGTTACAAAATCTTGTGTGTGTGTGTGTGTGTGTGTGTGTGTGTGTGTGTGTGTGTGCGCACACGCTTTGTGGGTGTTGGAAGATTGGATGGGTTTTCCTAAGTAGGTGACTGAGATGGAGAAGTCTAGAGTTTGAAGTCAATTGTTTACTAGTATTTCTGCTAAGGAGGTCCTGTTCTCTTCTCCCTCCTTGCCCAAGCCCCCGTTTTGTAACCTTCTCTAGAATTCTCTAACACCAAAATGCAACATTGTAAAGACACAGTTCTTTTCTCCATTTGAAGTGCAATTTCTCAGGTCATGTTAATTTTGTTAACCAGCTTCTGCTCTGCCTAAGAGAGAATCAGAGATAAGGGAGAGAAAGGCTTGCTATGGTAGACCAAGCCTTGGAACTTCCAGACTTCTGGACAATTCACAGAAATATGCATCCCCTGTGTTTTCACAGCATCCTGTGCATGCATTAAGCTCCATTCACTGTAGTATAATTACCTCTTTCTTTGTCCTCCCCACCTCCTTAGACTGTAATGATTGTCTTTGTTATTGAATCGTTCCTACCCTGGTGAACGTCTGGCATAACTGGTGGAATAAATGACAGTAAACAAGTTGTTTAATCTCTCTGAGCTTTATTTTCCCATCTCTAAAAGGAAAATAACTTTTTGGGGGGTTATTGTGAGGTTTTAGGTGTATATAATATACAACTAAATATATAATGAAAAATATAATGAAAAAATTCATCATAAGGTAGAAAGTTACATGACATCTCTTTATTACTTATATTCATCAAACAATTAAAACAACTTACTCTATAGCAGAATAGTTCCTGTTATAGCAAATACCACTGTAATAAATCTAGGTACAGGAAAATAATTTTAAGCCCTTGCTGACAATCTATGTATCTAGATTAGGTTAAGTAGATAAATCCAGAAAAAAATGTAGATTTTGGATGATCCTTTCAAATTTGTAGTAAGAGAAATTGCCTAGAAGCCAGATACAAAAAAAAAAAGTTGGCATTTGTTTGTAGCCCCGTCTTCCAAAACCTGGGGATAGAAGAAGCCAAATACAAAGTACATGCCCACAGGAAACTATCAGAGTTTTTCTAAAGACACATGATGAAGTGTCACTTATCTTACAGTGTTGCATGTAAACGTAATCATTAATTCATTCACCTATTCTTCCTTACAGATCATTCATTCAACCAACATTAAATATCCACTCAATAAATAATGCATTCCACAAACATATTTTGAACATCTACTAGGTGCCAAGCTGTCAGTGAAGAAAATGACAAGTAGGACATACTCTGTGCCTTAAAAGCACTCACAAGTAGAGGGGAAAAGGCATTCATGAATTTGTGTGCACAGGAGCCATGCTATTTACTTCATTATTTAGAGTGTGTACTACATGTAATGCTGTAGAGAATTTTATATATATATATATATATATATATATATATATATATATATATATATATTATAAGACCTCATTTGTAAGTGCTGAATTTTACTCTCACCAGAACATAAAAATATTTTTAATATGGACTTTCAAAATCAAATGTAAAGTTACTCCTAGCTCAGAACCCCTTCTCTATTAGTCTACCTTGGGGAGGTATTTCCAAAGACATGCCATATTTGGAACTACTTATTTGGATCCAAGCACTGCAGTCAGAGGTCACTGCAGAGGTCAATCCCTGACTTCCCATCTACATAGTTCTGAGTTCCTGCCTTAACCCAACTCTCCTGCTTGAAACAAATGACAGACAGATATAGTAATAGATTTAAAAGAGCGAGGCAAAATAAGGTTCAGAATAAGTTTAACACATCAGTGGAAAAAACACAAAACAAAAATAGCGGATCTCAAATCCAACTCCATGGGCTCCTAGATAGGAAGGAGGTGGCAGTAAAGGAGAGCTGAGTTTCTGGGGGGATAATGAGAACTAACAGATCTTCATGAAAGACAGGGGACAAGACTCATGGTAACTACTTAAAACCAGGGCTCAAGTAAGATTCCCCTGCTCATGAGAAGAAGCTGTTTGTCCACTTGAGCAATTACTTAACTGGAAACTCTGAACCTCAGGATGAAGGGTGTGAAGACATAGCCAGAAACCGAGACAAGCCAGTTGCCGGTTCTGTGACTGGACTCCCAGTGTTTATAGTATCATCATAGAAAAAAAGTAAAATATCATTGTAAAACTGGACTCGTGCCCTGGGGGCAGATTAAAAGTAATGGAAAATTTGTTAAATATAAAAGGAGAAACAGGAAAAACATTTTGACTCCAACCTCACACTATGTATAAAAATAAATTTCAAAAGGTCCAAAGACTGAAATTAAAGGAAAAATTAAAACTTTAAAAACAAAACAGCACAATAAATTTGTGGTACTGTTATACAACAATGAATAACTTAAACAGGTTGGGTTGCTATATGAGTTAAAAGTAGCCAACAGGTCTTGAAAATGTATTGGGAAATCAGAGAGGTCAAAAGATCTCCAGCGTTTTTGGCCAGAGCAACAGAAAAAGAACATGCTAATCACTGC
>NW_017731569.1:2570630-2595643 GCF_001890085.2 Hipposideros armiger
GCCTTTGAGTACATGAAGCTCAGTTTGGGGTCAATATTGACTTGAAAAATATTTTAACTTTTAATTTTGGAAAATTTGAATTTTTCAGGTATGAACTCAATGTAAGGGCCCTATAGTAAGTTGATTTTAAAAGTATTTCTGAGTTTCCAATTCCATGTATTTTTTCACCCATTTTGTGTGAGTTATACATTTGTAAAATACACTGCTATAGTTTGGAATAAATAAAATATTTTGGAGTTATCTCTAGAATGGCATGCTCCTCTTCTTGCTTTCTGTTAAAATAAGTTTCCTAACAGTCTGTACTGAAATAATTGGAAAATTACCAAACATTCTAAAAATATCTTACACAAAATTCTGAAGAAAAAATTAAAATTTGAAAATTAATTTATGCTACATTGCTTTTAAGTTTTAGGCTATCTGAGATTATTATTTAAAAGTCAAGAGCTTAACAATTGCCAGTAATAATGTACAATTCAACATTTATTATTTTTTCCCCTCAGAATTATTAAGGTTTAATTTAAGCAGCTTCAAAAGCTTAGCAACTTCTCTATATACATAACACTCTAACCAAGCCTGGAACTAAGAAAGGTGTTCAAATGTTCTCATTTTATTTTCACTTCTGTACCTCACTGAATTGTACCTCACTGTCATAACAAAAGACCATAGACTGCGTGGCTTAAGCAACAGGAATGTATTTCTCACAATTCTCGAGTCCAGGATGTCCAAGATCAAGATGCGACCCGATTCATCTCCTGGTGAGAGCTCTCTTTCTGCCTTTCAGATACTTAACTCCTTGCTGTATCCTCACATGAGAGAGAGGATGAGAGAGAAAATGGGAGAAAGAGAAGGGAAGAGGGAGAGAGAGGGAGGAGGAAGGAAAGAGGGAGAGAGGTGAGGGTAGAGGAAGAGCTGGTCTCTTTGCCTTTTCTTATAATCCCATCCCTCCTGGTGACATCTCAGCCAAATTATGTCCCAAAATCCCCACCCCCAATATTATCACATTGGGGATTAGGGCTTTAACATATGAATTTTGAGGGAACACAAACATTCGATCCATAATACTCACCTTGGCATTCAGTTAAACATAGAAAAATACGGCATCTTTTCTAAGATGCGTCAACTGTCAGATAGTACTCTGTCAAGAGCCTTCACTTGTGCACATTTCTATGCGCTTCTGTCCAAGTGCAATGAGCAAGGTATGGGTGCTTGTGCATAAACCATGGACTCACTGGGCCTCTAACCAAACCACTTAACTAACATAAGGCCAGACAGATACTTCAGGACACATTTGGAGAATATTTTTTGTATGAGCATGGTAATTACACCACCTAGCAACGAGTGGCAGGAATTTTTATTTTCCTCCAATTTAGCCTACAGATTCGCAGTAAATGAACCCAGTGAATAAAAATTACTTAGTTGGCGATTCAAGTAGTTTGTTTGTTTGTTTGTTTTCCATTGAGCAGAAAGGAAAAGATGCTGTCATATACAAATATAAGATTTGGTTTAAGACCCCAAGAAATAAATTTGATCCATCAATGGCTGACTTTTCTTGTCATCCTTTAAAGAGATGGTTCTTTATCCTTGGTAATCTAAACGGCAATATAGTTTTCACCTCATTTTCCATAGGCTCAAAGTCTTCAGATTAACAGAAGTGAAGTAAAATAGATTTTAAATATTAATGATTCCATGCAGTGTCTGAGCAGAACAAAGGACTGACAGGCAATTTCCAGATTTTACACGTTGTTCTGGAAAAGGCCCCCAAACAGCAGTGCAGCAGGGATCCTCTCTCCATTACCTGAGTTATTTTTATTTTCTTTATGCTTACATTAGATTGCATAACTGAAGAATACAAGGCTTGCTTTTGCCTTGATCATTCAAAAAATCAGTCTTTATATGCAAAAGCACTCCCACACATATAAGTAGATAGCAGATATTTCTGCCCATCAAAATGATGAAAGATATGGAAAGGAATGGGGAAAAAAAAAAAGACAAGACTAGGAGATTAGCTTGTAACCAGCACATGAATGGAACCTAGAGTTATTTTCCCGTATCATCACACCAAACCACATCTCTGTTTTCTCTCTGTCACTGTCTCCATGTTGACAAGTTAGCCTTGACTGACATCATTAATCCAGGGATTGCTAAGCATTATTAAACTAAGTTGTAAGAAGAAAAGAAGCTAAAACTCTTCAGAGCTATAAGTCTAGCTGAAAATTAAGAGTTCAATGGACTCTTTGGACCAATGGACTTTTCCTACTAGTAAAAGTGCAGTGTCCAAAGGACACATTTGCAATGAAACATGAAAACACAAGATATCTATGCCTTCAGAAACTTAGAGATAAAGTGTCCAGAGTGGAGTCTATATCTGAAAGGACACTTGAAAGGTCTCCATATGTTCTTTCTTTAAAAATGTTAATATTTCCTAAGTTTCTTTAAATTGAGTGCCACATTTCTAAAGACTGCAGCCACAAGACAATTCACCCAACATTTAGGAATATTTATTGGAACTTTGTCCTGCTAGGTGCTAAGGAAACTTCTCTTGAGGGACTAGGCTGCTGGAGCAGAGGTACACATAATTTCAAAGAGAAGCCAAATTACTTGTCAGGGTTTAACAATGAGGAAGACGTGGTGATACCCATGGGGGCAGGGCGCAGGAAGGTTGACAACCAGAATGTTCTCCATTCCTCAAAATATCATCTTTTCAACTATAGTAGGCACTCAAACTTTGGTGAATTGCATTAAATAAAATCTTAAGAATTCCCTTTATCAGTACAGAAGATTCCGTTCATATCTATGGAATTTTCTGACCAAAAAGGTGATCCAACCCTGGAAGAAATTAGGACAGGATGATATGAAAACTCCTTCCTATGGATTTCTAGAAGGAAAGAAGCTTTGGATCTGAAAGGCTTGTGATTCCACTACCTAAATGCAGACTTTGAACCAGACTATTTCCCAAGTTTTTCCCCTTCCTTTATTTACATGTATTTTTAATTAGGATAAGAAGGCCTGGTTCTGGGTAAGATGGAATAAGCACAATCTCCCCTCTCTCTCTCTCTGAATGCAGGTGTTGAGGTCTCAACAAAGAAAAGAATAGCCGGTGGATTGGGAAGGAAGACCAGAGTTTAAAACACCACCACACCTGTGATGAATTTATCATTTTTTTTAACCCCCCCAACCAGAATTCAGGACAGACAGAAGCCCTGAAACAGTCAACCAAAGAGTCTCCTGCCACACAGAAGAAGTAGAGGGAGAAGTCCTCTATTCTTCTATTTCCCCTATAGATTTGGATGTCCAAGGCCATTTTCAAATGTTACCCATTAGCTGCAAGGAACAGGCTGGCTGTAGTCAGCCGCCTGAGCCTGGGCTTTGGAGATTAGTCAGATTTAGTTTCAAATGGTAACTGTGCTACTCAGAAGTTCTGTAACCTTTAACTATTTAACAATTTTATTTAACCTCTCTGAGAATAATTTTCCTCATCAGCGCAATAATAATCATTCATTATAGGCTTGGTATGCACATCACACCTAAGTGTTGCAAAAAGTTTTCACTCCAGGAATATTCAATGTTTCTGAATTCATGTATAAAATGGAATAAAAGTTCTTTTATAACTTCCTAATTAAAGGTGTCATTTGTGTCAGTTCTTCAGTCAAATTTCATGGAATAAAGTTTTCAGAAAAATGTACAGCTATAATTCTCCATTCATGTTACCCTAAGGTTAACTCTCTAGTTTCCAGCCCACTGCTCATGTAATAAGGTCAAAGACACAGGTTCCTTTTATTAAAATCTCTGCTTGTCCTTGGCATTCGGATTGACCTAGACATTCTGGTTGCTTCAAAATTTCTCGAGTCAAATAGATTAATATTCTAGATAACTTGTTAATTTCCTTTTCAAAACATGTTCTAAAATTTTCTTTAGTAATGTTTCAAAGGAATGATTGCTCCAATCGGCACTTCAAGAGGATGGGATTCAGTGATTCTTAATGCCCCTTCTTCTTTCTGACATTCTATAATTCCTTGATTTGTTGGGTTTTTAGAATCTATAAATGTATAAGAAGTTTTTTTCTTCCCTAGTAAACCCTCACTAAATAATTAATCTCTGTTTCAAGGAGAGCTCTAGAGAATGTGTACACAAGGATGAGGCAAAATCTCCCATAATCAAATTGTGAGCTTCCTGAGAGCAAAGGCCCCGCCTCATATTTCTTTTCTACCTCGTACAGCATATTCAGTACATGTTCAGTACAACTGGGCTCTCAAATGATCACAACCAGTTCCAATTCCCAGGTGATCAAAGACTGGACAGTCTACAGGTTCTGTGGAATAGGGTTAAAATTCAAAAGGTAGACCTGTGAATTTCAAAGTTTCTTTTTTTCATGATATAGTATTCCATAGACGACGCTACATAAAAGTTCACTTTTTGTGTGTGTGTGTGACTGATTGAGGGAGAATCCAGGTAGTCCCATGAGGTAAGTGGGACTTAATATAACAAAAGCCCTTTTCATCAGTAAATAAACCTCTTCTGAACCACAAGTGATTGTCTTATTCATTTCTTTTTCCAATATTTTCCTTCTTACATATTTATTTTCAACTTTCTATTGCAGCCTATTATCTCTTTTATAGTCTCAAAAAATGACTGTAGCTTCCCATGAATGCTTTTAAAACCTAGCAATCCCCTTCACTAAGAGAAGCATTCAATGGAGAAAAAATATGTAAGGATTGAGCCAATTTTTGCATTGTTTGAATGAATCCTTTTAAAAAAGGGAAATGTCTATCATTTATGCCTCACTTAGCTTTGATTATCACTCACAATATGTTTTCTTAAGAACAATCATGAGGAAACTTGCACCCTGAATATTCATGACTTTTATACAACATACAAGGATGTCCCTAGATGACTTAGTGAAACCTATACTGGTGCTACTTATATCTGTTGGCCATATACACACAGCTCAAAGAACAAGATCAGCAGTACTGGCAAAGTCCATTGAAGATTTTGATTCAGATTGTGTCATTATATATACAAAGTATCTTGACAGAACGTCAGTCAACTAAGTATACACATTTACATAGATATACATATATACACATATAAATGTGTATGTGTATATGTGTGTATATACATATATATATATATATGTATGTATATGTCAGTCAATTTAGTACATGAAATTGTTTCAAGGACCCACAGCCTCTAGTGATCAACTGAGATGATCATTTCAAAAATTTCATGTGTGGGCCGGCCGAGTGGCTCAGTTGGTTAAGAGCTCGCTCAAGAGTTTGAGCTCTGAGCCACAGCAGTTCGAGTCCAGCCCAAGCTGAGCAGCCACTGAGCTGGCAATAGGCAGCAGGATGGCTCAGCTAAAAAATAAAAAAAATAAATAAATAAAAATTTCATGTGTATACAGAAAGGACACGACAGAGAGCTTGTTTCACTCATACACACTCATGAAGGAAAGTTTTACTTTACTCCAACCTTAGTAGTTGGATTTATCATACATGGTCACAGGTAACTATTTATAAGCCTGTTCATTCAACTGTTGCTGAATTTAATGTTTTTTCCCGCAGCTAACAATCCTATTTTTAACCTTGTGTGCTATTGTTTTAACCAAGGCTACACATTCACACTTAGGCTTGCAAACAAATCAAGAAACTTACGAGGAACCTTTCAGGATTCATGGAGCCCATATAAGAATTCTGAAGAGATTAATCTTCAGATTTCTGCTCACTCTACTGTGTGCAGAAAACTAATAATTTGGGCCACGGAAGCAGATTAAATTATAATGTGCCACTAGAACAAAAGGGAAATGTCAACATTCAAAGCCACCTAATACCTCACAGCTCTATGTAGGAAAATGAAAAACAATTTTATGATTTGCATATTTTAGCAAGTATTTCTTTCTACCTCAGACAGTTTTTAGATTCTTTTGTACGTCGGTGTTTTGCACAGTTTACAGAATAACTGGAGAAAACAACCCCACTTGTCTCTTTAGCTCACCTCTAATATACCCTGTAGGTTAAATAAAACTTTCATCTCAATTAGCTAGGGAACATAAACTTCTCCGAAGTGAGTTTGGCACACAGAGCAGAAAGAGAGTCCAGCTCAGAGGGCCTTCCCCAGCTACTGGTTCTCCAATGGAAGGTAAGGCTACCAGGGATAGTGTACATATAGCACAGGCTATAACATGTGGATAATATTACCTAATTAAGGAATTATGAAGATTAAACCTATAAACGAGAGACTCATCTTAGATTTAGCACTCTCAGCCCTACAACTAAATCCCATACCACTCAGTTGTATTTCCTCAAATGTTTTTTCTTCTCTCCATCTGCAATGACCCTTGCATGATCCAAGAAATGATCCAATTTTGCTGTGCCACAGTCTTTTCTCATCAGAGCTTGTATCATTCTGGAAGACTCTCTACTAATAATCAAGCACTTCCATGAAAGGAAAGGTTGGCAAACTTTGGGCACTCTTGAACCATGAACCAAACTCAGAATCAGCAATGTCTCATCTTTATCTGGAGGAAAAAATTCAGTCTGCACCAGAATCTGTTAACTACATCTCTGCCTCCTGCTCTTTAGCTTTCTGGAAAGCCCATGTGCCTGCACATATTTTTGCAATTCAATTGAACAAATATTTATTAAAAATATGGTGTGTGTTCAGTGCTAGGGCACCAATAGTTAGCAACAGAGACGTGTCTCTTTTGAGGAGTTTGACAATCAAATAGTCAGGGGTCGGCAAACTGCGGCTTGCGAGCCACATGCAGCTCTTTGGGTACATCCTGTCTCAAAAGTTTGCCGACTCATGGGAAGAGCCAATCCTGTCCCTCACAACAATTTAAAAATTACTTGAGAGCCATAAATACACTCCTAGATAATCACCTTTAAAAATTTTATAAATGAAACTATGATCATTTTATTTTCATTTTCAATTTTACTTCAGAGCCTGTGGCTTGCCAGCCGCAGTTTGCTGGCCCCTGGTGGCTCTTCTGTCTCAAAAGTTTGCCAACCCCTGAAATAGTGACAGTATTAATTAATTATGTACCTACCAAGAGTGAGAAGTAACATGAAGGGAAATATCATGGTAAAAATGTGTGGTGTGTGTGTGTGTGTGTGTGTGTGTGTGTGTGTGTGTGTGTGTTCTGTGAAAGAAATAAAGTAGGGGTGATGAAGAATCTATCTAAGGAATTTTGAGGAAGGATCAGTTTGAGTTAAATAAGTGAAAAATGGGGATAGGATATATCTGGGAAGGCCCTGAACCAGGAAGAGGCGCTATAGTTGAAGTTCAGTGCAATTCTGGGTGAGGATGAAGGCCAGCGAAAGGCAGGGCAGGCAAGGCCTTGCTGGCCACCTTAAGGATTCCGAAATTTTTCCTGAGATCACTAGGAAAAAACTGAAGGGTTTTAAGCAAAAGATGACAGAATCTCATTTATGGTAAGATATAAGTAGTATGAAGTGCAGTGTGGCATGGAGAATCGACTACAAACAGACTCAGGTGGTGACCACACAGATGGAGGGAGTGGACAGATCTGAGATATATCATGAAAGTGAAAGATTAGTGATGGGTGATAAGGAGAGAGAAATCAATGCAATTTTCAAATATCTGATGTTCTAACAATTTTTATAGTTATATGAGATGGATAATGTTATGTATAATCTTACAGATTCATATAATCTTACAGATTCATTTATAGATTTGACAGATATTTCTAGGGCTTCCAGCTCAGTGATGTATAGTGATGGTGACCTGACTTTGAGTACTGGTTTGCCTCTTATAAAATGTAACCTTGAGCAAGATGCTTAAGCATAAGTGTGAGGATCCTCAGATACCATCCTGAATCATTTCTGAGATTTCCCGTGATTCTAGAGGTCATGGAAAAAAGATGCAATACACATTTCTAAGGCAGATCCTGCTCTTTAGAGATTTGATCTTTCATCACTGGAGTACAGAGTGGCATCAAATCTTAGTCCTAAGAAATGACTTTCTCTTAGTGACAGTAACCAGATTACTGTGTTACGGTGAGGGTGAAAATGAATTTCAGGAGGGTCTTCTTAAGCTAACAAATGACAAGAACTGTGTCAACTGATTACTTCTTTCCAGAGGTAGGGATTGTTACAACAGAGTGTGCAGACTTTGTTATCTATAGGGTAACAGATGAAGTGGAGTGGTGCTAGAATAAGAATTCTAGAATTCTAATGTCATCTTATTCATTTTTCAATACTGCAAATAGACATTTAGTCTCAAGGTCAGAAATCAATATGGCATAATGAAGACAATGGCTGATTGAAAAGAACATACCTAAATAAACAATGCAGCAGATACTCATTTCCAGCTAATTGCTACCAGGGTGCCTAGATTTTAAAAATAATCCAGCAACCAGGATTTCTGTGAGAGCTCTCCTAATACATAAATGCTGGCTCAGTTATTTAAATGAAATGATATGTGGGGCGAGTAAAACACATCTGAAGGCCAGATGCACCAGCTTGGCCTCCAGTTCAGAATCTCTGATTTTCACTTCCTCACCTAGTCACTTATTGAATCAAGTAACTGAGAATGAATGAACAGGATGGAATTTAGACTGTGACAACAGAGCAGTGTGCTGTGACACAGAAACCCTGCCTCACCAAAGGGACACAACCAAGGCCAGTTACCAATAATGAATGTGGGAAAAGGAATGGAAATGTGAAACTGAGAGACAATTCAATCACTTCTCTTTATAATTGCAAGTTCTGAAAAGGAAGAATTTCTGCCTTTTATATGTATTTCAACTTTAGCACAATTTAAGAATGTCAGGTTTTTTTTTAATTTCTATTAAATGTATTGGGGTGACATTGGTTAGTATAATTATATAGTTTTCAAGTATACAATCATGTATATATTGCATTCTGTGTTCACCACCCAGAGTCAATTCTCCTCCCATCACTATATAGTTGACCCCCTTTTAACCTCTTCCTAAATTGTTACAGCCACAATGGAAAACAGTATGAAGGTTCCTCAAAAAATTAAGAATAGAATTACCCAGCAATCCCTATTCAAAAAATTTGAAAACATTTATGTACCCTTATATTTATTGCAGCATTATTCACTGTGGATGTAAAAACAACCAAACTGTCCTTGGATAGATTATTGGATAAAGAAGATGTGGTCCATAGATAAAATGGAATATTACTCGGCCATAAGAAAAGATGAAATACTGCCATTTGTGACAATATGGATGGATCTTGAGATTATCATGCTAAGTATGTCAGATTTAAAATCAATTAATTTAGTTTCTTTGGTCTGCAAAATAGGACCCTTTGTAAGAAATCAAAGCAACTTTCTTACACATTAAAAATCATGCTCTCAACATTTTTTCTTCTATTCAATTTAAGAACTGAGCAGACTTTGCTGGACTGAAAATATGATACTCATGTACATCTATGGAGTATAACCAGCAACTTCTCTCAGTCCAAATTTCCTCAACTGATCTTGAAAAGTGTGTTGTAAGGTTGAAACTCATAACCATTTCTCCTAAAATCAGTGTTCAAGGTACAGAAGTGGCCATGTGTATTATCACATAAGCTATAGTTAGTGCTGAATGGCTTGAGGTCTACGCTGAGAAGAGAGATACAGAATAATATATACCTCGCAACGAGATCATATTCTTGTTCTCCAGCCGCGGGGGCCTCGGAAAAGGAGGAAAGAAGGAGAGACATCAGGAGAGAAGGTATGACCCTTGCAAAGGCAGAGAAGAGGCGCAAATGGCAATGTGAACATGCGGAGAAGTACAAGTGAGGGGCCTAAAAGGAGCAACCATGGGGATTTTCTCATCTTCGGCATCCCCAGGTTCAGGTGTGAGGTGGAATGCCAGTGACCCACAAACCAGGTCAGATGTGGTGTATCTCAATATTCTGCAGTTTAATGCCCCCCGCACCCCCATGTCATAGGCCCTCTGCCTGTGACAGAAAGACACTGGGGAACATTTACCACCAGATGGCGCCCACAGCTTTTCTTTTCTGTTTCAATAAAACACGTTCCGTGGCACAAGAAATCCATCTAATTTATGGAGCCGATTTAACTTTATTGAGGTGCAAAGTGGTTTAAGATGGTCCATCTTAATTTTTCTGTTTTTCAGCCCAACTCGTAAAAAGGCCAAACCAGATTACAGACAGAATCAGGCATTCTACCTCTAAATAATCGTAAATTCAAATTTATTCGGCAAATGCTTTCAGTCTCACTCTATGTGCAAAGCTCTGAAGAATACATCGGCAAATAAAACCTTGAATATATCACCTGTCTTAGTGGCGCTGACATTCTAATGTATTATACAAAGGTTTAAAGAAATACTTGCAAATACAAATACACTACAGTAAAAGAAATACGTAAAATCATGCTAATTTCACACTGAATTGAAAATAACAAATTAGGAGAGCAGGTGTAGGACACTTCTGGGTGTTCTTAAATGAGGTGAGGGAGCTTTGACAATGGAGAGAATGTTATTTTTTAATGAGATTGTCCCAATATATCAAAAGAAGTTAATGATTTAAAAAATAATCTTACTTCCTGTGCTTTACGCTTTGGCCCAAGGACTGTCCTGTTTACCTTCCACTGTGGTGGTAAATACATGGTACTTCCCGGGGCACTTTATGCTGCTTCCAACTGAGCAGAAGTGCAGTTAAGAAGGCATGTTGCTGCCAGCTCACTGTTTTCATCTCATTTTTCAGATATAATTTCCATCCAATCTATACAAGAAGCCCTTGCAAACCACTGCAAGAAACATTCACTTCTAAAAATAAAGGTAAATGTGTGTTTCCTACCGGTATTTCAAGTGACCTAAAAATGAAACCAATTGCACAATGACTTCATATTGCTCTTAAAAATCCTCGTTATACAAAACCTAGGAGGGTACAGACATTTTTAAATTACACTTTCTCTTTAGATATTTTACACTCCACCTTAAGCAATCACTTTAAATTTATGAAACTTTTTTTCCTTGATTCTCACAGACACAATGGCTGCTTCTTCACTGACCTATATTGATCTCACAGTAATCTGCTGGCTAAGTTGCCATAATTAGCAAAAGGTAAGGCTCCTAGAAGTTGATTTTTTGGTTCACTTGATTTCTACCAAGACTAGGTGCTTACTTTGACTTATCCCAAATTACTTTCTTTCCTCCAAAGTTGAGGAAGCAATCTTTAGCAACCAGAATTTCTCTGGAGATATTGCAGCAGATCAGTGCAATGCTGGATTGCTTTTCTTTATCAATTCTGCTTGATGTATGTCCTGAGAATTTCCAGCGTCTTCAGGTGAAGCTTAACCTATCCATTGAGTGTGTAAGTAAAGTGTTTAATCCTTGGTAGACAGTTTTGCTTGGAAAATTCACGTAAAAGTCAATGGTGCTTGAAAATATTTTTGAGTTTCTGCTTAGGAAGGTTATAGCAAGGCTGAATGGTTTGCTTTAGAAATCTTAAGTGGGAATTCATAAAACTCAATAACAACAGAAAACTGATCACTTAGGTTTAGCCTGATGCTATGACCAGGTATCTTGCTCTCTTAAAATTATTCAAGTAGCACTGATTTAGGGGCCTGGCCTACCTTCAGGGGCTTTCTTTCAAGCCACCGAAATTCCTCATGGCATAGGCAATAGGACATCTTTCCTTTGAATAAAGTACCTGAGTATTTAAGATATTTCCTTAAAGAAATCAGTCTGATTTCTCTTAAACTTAGAAAGAAATTACCATTTCCCTGACTAAAATCTGTCCTGTGGTTTCCTCCTTCAGTAAGTGAATTAGTAAAAGATGAAGGACTCTTGCATAAGTGGATGTGAGTATGTGAATCACAGAGAACCCTAGAGGCACTTGGCACTGAGTGTCAACATTCCCCACGCCACAGGCTGACTTTTTTTTTTTTTTTTTTTAGCTGAGCCATCCTGCTACCTGTTGGCAGCTCAGCGGCTGCTCAGCTCGGGCTGGACTTGAACCGCTGTTGCTCAGAGCTCAAACTCTTGAGCAAGCTCTTAACCAACTGAGCCACTCAGCCGGCCCCAGGCTGACTTTTATTAATAAAAGTCTTCTACAGGAAAATGCTCACAGCTCCTAACACACCTTTCGGAGGATGGTGCACCCTCACTGAGAACTGCTATCTTATCCAAATCCCTTATTTTACAGATAAAGAAATAAAGACCAAAGAAGTGAATTGATTGGTTCCATCATTTAAGAGTGAATTAAGATCAGAAGTGAAACATCCTTGATTTCCAATTCATGCTCTTTCCTAAGTTAGGCAGTTTCTTCCTATAGCTATGATATGATATATACTCATTTTTTGGTAATAAAAATTAAATTTGCTTAAATGTTATCTTGAATTATTTTCTAGCTCTTTCATACATGTACACACATGCAGTATTTAACTAATTTTGCTTCGTCCACTTTACATACTCATGTTTCTTTGGAATTATTAACTTGATCAATATATAATGTAATATATGAGAAATAAATTGTAACTGAAAAAATAATTTTTAAAAAATAAATAAGTTGTAAAAAAAGAAAATTAGGAAAACGAAATATACCTATATGTTAATACTATGCTTATATTTGTATTAATATAACAGGTTCAAAAATTAAAACCCTAATAATTTATTTAAGGATTTTTACTTACTATCAATAAGAATTGAAGTCCTTTGATCTAGTGGACAAATAGCAAAATACTAACTGCTCATTTGTTTCTAATACTTAAGAGGATAAAGAATAGGGAGGCCAAACGTATAAACCTAGAGATAAAAGAGGATGATATCTTATTCTATATTAACAATGATGATGGATAATAACTTTCATTCAAAAATTGCATTACAGGTGATACATCCCCTTGGTTTATACTATTTTATGAAAAATTGAGCATCAGTAGAGCCAACAATATGTAAATGTATGGGAATGAGGGGTAAAATTAGACGACTATGTAAAGCTGTCCAAGGAGAGCTTGACTAATATCCTCAGACTACAAAGCACAACTGAAAATAAACAGGTGTTAGGTGGGGAGGGGTAGGTTGTAGTAAAGGCTTAGATATAATTTTTTAATGATTTAATTATTAATACTACCTTTCCATAGAATGGATTAAGAGTGGAGTGTATGTATTACCGTATAAAGCAGGATTTGTCAGAGTTGTGATACAGCACTCTGCATTTTGTGGGAATCTGGATTAAATAATCTATAATGATCCCTCCAACTCTGGGATTTAATGAATTGAAGAGGAATAAGTGGTAAAAGAGTTTAAAGAGACACAAAGGAGAATTCATATTTGGCCAAGATTATTTATTAAGCAGAGTAATTGATACTTGGGAAATAAAATTAACTAGATCACTACCTTCAGAGAGAGAATCTTTAAGAATTTCAGAGCTTGTATCCAAATTCAGATAGGGTGAATTCTGTACAAATTTTACACAATTATGATTACCACTAAAACAACACATCAAGAACTCTATATTTTTAATTGCTTTGGAAAATAAAGAATAACTTTTGCTGTTGTTCTAGTACCTTCATTATAGCAGCAGCAATGTACCTGCCTTAACAACTGGTATTTCTTCAAAAACAAAACCACCTTCAACCATTTTCCCCACCCTGGAATATTATTATTCCACTCTACCAAGAGAGTCTCTGAAATTAGATTCTTTGGGCAGAAAGCATGTCCTGAAAACACACAGAAGGAGGACTATGTGGAGTCTGGATTGCGTGCTTGAGTGTGTGTAGCTGAAAATGAGGAGCAAATATACAGAAGACTGACAGGAAATGGGTAAGTTTTCTTCACAGTGGAAACTTTGAGAGACTTTTCCACTGACACAAAACCAGAAATAGCAAGACTGTGAGCACCCAGGAATTTTTTAAATGCTTCACAGGTCCCTAATAATTATAAAAACAAAAGTCTTGATTTCTGTGATATGATTGAAATTGCACAACTAATATTTGGCTCAGCTGTCTGTTCTCTCTCCACTGGCCACAACTTTTTAATGAGGTAACTAAAATTTATGTCAAGAAAGAATATCAAAATTGTATCAATATTCTCTTTTTCTGATTTAATTTAATGAATCATTTATTCTTACAACTCTAATTGAACTTTAAATTTTTTTCCACTTCTCCTTAAGAACGCTTCTATCCCCTTATGAGTCAACATCCCCTTTGAGATTTCATACATTCATAATCAGAATTACAATGACTGAAGAGAGGAAAGAAATATTGTAAAGATAGATGATTTTGTGATTTAAGAAAAACGTGTGTTAGTACTAATAAATTCTCTCATTTTTAATCATAAGATTTATTTTTCAGAAAATTTTTCTAACCAGTGATTTCTTTGGCTTTTTATTTAATAAATAGTTATCGCATAACTATTGCATGTCAGGCAGTGTAATCAAGGGATACAAAAGTATGAAGATCAGTGAAATATATTTCCATGCCCTCAGGGATATATTCTTTAATAAAGGAGACAGACAATACAATTACTTTAAGAATGTACAAGATGCTCAGACAATCACAAAAGAGAGGAAGTCCAATTCTGACCTTAATATGCTAGGTGCCCATAGTAGATCATTAAGGGACATTTTGAAGCAACAAATCTGAAACACTATTCATCATATAACATTGTTTCTGCAGAAAAACAGAGTCGAAATAATTATTCCTAATAAAATTTTTTTCTAGGAATGCAATTCACCGTGAATAAAAGGCCTTTGTGTTGTTAATAAATATGAAGTGTTCCTGTTCTGTACTACTGTTCTATTTCCTATTAAAAATAAAATAAAATACACATTCAAGTTTCTTCTATTTCTTCTAGCTCCTCTAACCTCAATGCCTTGATCAGCATTCCCTTAGTAAATCATATGTCTTCTGCCAAAATCAATGGGTATGAAGGGACAAATCAGTAAAAAAAGAAAAATGAGTTGCTGCACCTAGTGAAAAAATTTAATACTGTCAGAAATTAAATATAATCTTGACCTTGTGTCTGTACAATTCAATGTCTGATTCTGATGCAGCATATGGCCAGCGAGTTGCAGAAAAGTCCCTCCCACTGCATGGCAACCATAGTTTGCACTAGAGACATGAGTGAGGTCTCCAATGACTCCCTTCCCCCCACCCTCTAAAAAAGATAAGAAAAATTATCTGGAGCCTGAGTGGAGGAAACTAAAGTAAAATGGTGACACTGACTCGCCCCTATTGAGCCAATATCCTCAAGATGACAAACGCAGCTACAGGTTGGTCACCATATACAGTTTAAGCAGCAGACACATATACAGTTTAAACAAAAACTTTCTTGAGTCAGGCCCACAGAAGGAATGAACTCTCAATCAAATCCATCGTCACAGTGCAAGCCACTGTGCATCTGTTGATAGAAACAGCAAACAGGTCTCCAAGGTCTGCAAAGGCCATTATGCAATAGAAATAAAGAAAACAATCACAAAGATGAGCATGCAAAGAGAGACTATCAGAATAAAAAGCAGATTGGGGACAAAAAGGACTTCTTGAAATATATATGAATTTGTTGAAGTCATTTTTCTACCCCTTGTCTCAATGTTCTGGTTCATTTCTACTTATGGTGTGTATTTTCAGGTAGAGCCAATATTCTTTAGTTTAAAAGCAAAGACTTTTTCTGAACCATTACTGTTGAGTTATAGGGTACAATAAAGGAGGGAGTGTGTGAGTGAGTGTGTGTGTGTGTGTGTGTGTGTGTGTGTGTGTGTGTGTGTTAATAAATAGGCAGCTCAAAGATTCAGCTTTGAGCAAATGCAGACGTAAAGGCCGTGACTGGGTAATGAGGGCCCCCAAGAAGACGCTACCTTTTAGGACAAACAGCTGAAAGCAGGAGCAGAGGAGCAACTGGGGGCTCATAATTCATCCATGTTCCAGATGCAAGTGTAAACTGAACTTCATAAGAAAAAAACAACTTTGCACATCAAAAGACACCATCAGGAAAGTGAAAAGGCAACTCACCCTTTAGGAAAATATATTTGCAAACATATATCTGATGAAGAATTTATATTCAGAATATAGAAAGAACTCTTATGACTCAATGATAAAAAGACATTACCAAACTTAAAAATGAGCAAAGGATCTGATTAGACATTGCTCCAAAGAAGATATACAAATAGCCAGTAAGATCATGAAAAGATACTAAACATCATTAGCCATTAGAAAAATGCTAAACTGGAAAACAGTTTGGCAGTTCTCAAAAAGTTAAATATAGAATTACCAAATGTTGTAATTTCTCTGTTAAGTATATACCCTCAAGAAATGAAAACACAAGTCCACATAAAAAGAAATTCTTGAATGTTCGTAACAGCATGACTCATAATAGCTGAAAAATGTAAACACAAATGTCCAGCAACTGATGAATGAATAAAGAGAATATCGTGTAACCATACAACGGAATGTCATTCAGCCATAAAAAAGTAGGACGTACTAATAATGCTACAACATAGAGGAGCCAACATTATACTAAATGAAAGAGGCCAGTCTTAAAAAACCTATTGTATTCCATTTATTGCATTTATTTGTCCATAATAGACAAATCTATAGATAAAAAAAATAGATTAGTTGTTACTGCTGGTGGGGTTGGGAGAAAGTTGGAAGTGACTACTAATGGATATGAGGTTTCTTTGCAGGGTAATAAAAATAGTGTAAAATTGATTATGGTGATGGTTACAAAACTCTGTGAATATATTAAAAACCATCATATACTTTAAAGGATGAATTATACAGTATGTGTTAGATCTCAATATAGCTATTTAAAATGCATGTTCAAATTTGTACTAAAAATTGGAAATAAATATATAAACTAGTGTTAATAGGGTGATGGGAGAAAAGGAGTAAGAATAAATTAAAGTGACAGTCATCTCAGAAAAAAAAAGTCAGAAGGGGTGAAAAGAAAAACATTAAATAAGAATGAGTAATTAATCCAATAAATATAATAATTACAACTGATAACTAATCCAAATCACTATAAATGGATTAAACTCTTAAATTAAAATATAGAGATTGTCAAGCCAAAGTTTATATGCATGCTTCAAACCTAAAACATAAAACACAGAACACCTAAAAGCAAACATTTGGAAAGTAATGCCTAGCCCAAACCAGTCATACAAAAATTAGAACTATATTAAAATCAGACAAAATACATATAAAAATATATTTATTGCTAGAAATTAAATGATTCATTGTATATTAATAAAATTTTGTCTTCCAAAAAGATATAACAATTCTAAATTGTGTGCATGGAAAAACTTAGCTTCAAAATATATTAAGCAAACAATGAGAACTCTACAAAGAAAAGTTAACAAGTCCAATGGGAAAGTGGATAATTTTTACACATTCCACTTAATAATCAATTAAGCAGGAAAAAAATAGTAAAACTAATTTTAAAAAAAATTATGTTTAATTTAAGGCATATAAGTAGAACACAGAACTTAATAATTGGAGAAATCACATATTTTTGTCATACATAGGACACTAGGAAAATTTCATGTGCCATAAACCAATTCTCAGAAACATTCCAAAAATTACAAACATAAAGACGATGTTTTCTTAATCTCAAAGTAGTTAAGTTACAAATCAACAAAACACAACCTCAATACCACCTACATTTGAAAACAAAAACAAAAACAAAAAAACACACACGCTTCTCAATAACTTAGAATATATATTAGTCAGAAAATAATATGAACATTAGAAGATACTTACAAAATAAAAGCAAAAAAAAATACTGCATGTGAAGGCTTAGAGGATGTTATTTGAAGGGAAATTTATAGCCATAAATACCTACATTGAAATATGAGAAATGCTGGAAATTAATAAACTAAATATCTAACTTAAAAAATTAGAGAAAGACAGGATGAATTCAAATAGACTAGAGAAAGAAAAACAAGGGCCAAAATTAATAAAAACAGAAAACAAAGATTTAAAGGAAGTCTCAACAAAGCCATAAAACGGGATTAACAATCATAAAAGACAAATAAAATTTTCAAATAAACAATATTAGAAATAATAAAGTAAACAGAACTACAGATTTATCAGATTAATCATAAGAGAATATTATTAACAATTATGACAGTAAAGTTGAAAGCTTAGATAAAATGATCAAATAAAAATGTTATAAAAATGTCTCTAGAAAAGTTAGACCCACCTGAAAATACCTATATTTATTAAAGTAATTGAATCAGTAATTAAATATCTTCCACAAATAAAACATGATTTTGCAGGTAAATTCTATCAAACTTCAATGAAAAAAATTCAATTTATATGAACAATTTCAGAGAAAAGAAAAAGAGGAAGCACTCTGCATTCTTCAAAGAAGCTAATAAAACTTTGACTTTGAAAACAGACAAGAATTGTGAAAGAAAGAAAATTTGTGGGTCAAATCTAAGCCAGTCTAGTTTTAAAAATGGTAAACAAAATATAAGCAAATCAAATAATACATATATATTATGAACCAGTTGAATTTATATTAAAATATGAAAGTTGGTTCAACATTAGAAAATGTTTTAATATGATTCACCAAATTAAGAGATTAAAGGAGGATTTTCTCAACTATCTCAATGATTTTTTTTAAAGCAATTGCTGAAAGCTACTATACGTTTATGATTATTTTTTACAAAGCTGTAATAAACTTACAACAGTAAGCAGCATATTGTTTATGGGTATTTCCATATGTGTTAAAACTGTTTTTAGAAAGGAATAATAATCATCAACCCAAAAATTAGGATTGAGGTTAG
This sequence comes from Hipposideros armiger, assembly GCF_001890085.2. NCBI lineage: Eukaryota > Metazoa > Chordata > Mammalia > Chiroptera > Hipposideridae > Hipposideros > Hipposideros armiger. The sequence continues at coordinate 2,589,353 of NW_017731569.1, forward strand.
CTTGAAGAATGAGAGAGATTAGGGGCATGATATACAGAAAACTTCAGCTATGTAAGTATTTTATATCTTTTTAAAGCTCTACGGTAGCTATACAAATGTTTTTCTTTATATTCTTTTGGTGGTAAGAGCTATTTCACAAAAAAAACAAGCATAAATAGTAAAAAAAATCAATGTTAAAAGCAGAGGTTCATAATAAGTCATATACAAGGAGATCACTTACAAAGACAGATAAAAATCTTCAAATCTATTTTAAGCTATAAACCAAACATTAAAGGATTTTATTTTAGTTAGAATGATGCCCATAAACTGGGTTTAAGGTTAACTCACTCCTACTTGCTGTCTGAAAGCTCGGCTATGAATGTCTCTGGCTAAAGACGATATAATTAATCATGAAATTGGAATCCATAAGAAAGATGCAGTAGGGAGACCATTCTGTTTCTTAGCTCTGCAGAAACAGACATGTAGAGTATCTAACCTTTGAATGATAAACCTAAAAATGGCTACTAATCACTGAGTGCCTACTTTGTGCCAGTTATTTTACATATATTACTTTCAATCTTGCCAGTAACCCTGGAAGGTATGTATTTTAATCCCCTCTCTACAGATGCAGAAATTAAAACTCATATAAATTAAATAATATACCCAAGGTCACATGTAAGAAATTACAAGGTCAGGATTTTAACCCAAATCTAATTGAGTGCAAACCCTTGAGCTTTCTACTAACCGTTCTATTATTTAACTACAAAAATTGTTCATATACCAAACAGAAAAATTCTTGACAACATTGAATAATTAATATCTGTATAACAGATAATCATCACTAAATAAAAAAAGTGAGTCTGTGTTAATGTCATGTTTTTTTAGGAGTCACAGTGCTTGTTTTTACTTTTAATCAAATCTAGATTAGATTTAAAATGGACTGTCAAAAAGACTGACCTAAGTAGGTATTCACAACTGTTTACAGATTTATTTCCTTTTTATTCTCCATGAAGGGCCCATCTTGGACCCGATATCATATTAATCAGCTTCTTAGCATTTATCAAGTAAAGTTTAAATTTCAGAGCCCCCATAACCTTCCTTACGAACATTTGGTAGGAAAGAACCCTCTACATTCATGGCCACCAGCGTGGAAGCCAGAGGCAATTGGCTGTCTCCTGTCTGGTGAGCAAAACTTAGCTTCCTTTTCATTTTAAATACCACTAGAGAAGCATGACTGGCTGTGTAGAACCAAGGTTTCAGGAAATAGAAATGAATTGCCTTCACCCAACAGACAATAACACTGAATAATTTAAAGGAAAATGTCAGAGGTTAACTGGTGTCAATAATTTGCTACAATTCCCAATAGTCAGCTACCAAAAGAGCTGTCAGTATTGCTAAGTGCTAAAAAAAAATCTTTCCAACTGATAGACAGCTTGAAAGGTCAAGTGTATGCAAAAGCAGTATATAATCCTTTCAGCATTTATCCCCATATGTCCACCATATAATAAATATCACTTGTTATACAATCGTAATGTAATGAGGCTATACAGGATCAGAAAAGTTTGTCTTTTTTAAAAATTCATATAAAACTAAAATACATATATAGCAACTGTCAATCAGGGAAAACAAATTCTTTTCTAATGCAAACATGTTAAGTAGTACAATTTTTAAAATCTTTAGACCATATTGAGTTATTCAAAGATTTTAACAGTTTTTCTTTCATTCAATAAATAAAAGTGAATTTGACTGTTCAAGCTATTAATGGTAATGATGGGTCTTATTAGTAATCAGCATTTTGCAGCTATTCGTAGGATACATTTAGCTAAGCTCAGCATATCAAATTAGAGCAAAGAATTTGGTATGTTTTCTTCATCTCTTCACATTATAATGACTTCTTTGCAGTTCTTTACTTTGCAAAAGGGTGATTGCAGAAAATTGGAAATGGTCTTGGGTGTGATCCTTCACTTTAAAAAGAGTACCCATGGTTTCAAATGGGCACCCAGCTTTAATGCCTGGAAAAATTCTAGAATTTTATTTCACATACAGCAATTCAATAACTCAAAGAATCCCAAAAGAATAGTAGAAAATGTATATGCATATACAATATTTTATTATTGCTCCATGACTAGCAATTACAATAATCATATATATCTCTTTTACCAGTTTTAGCACCCATCTAGTCAAAGCCTTACTTCACATACTAAACGCTAAGTGGATATGTTAGCTCAAGTCTCACCTGAAAACTATTAATAGACAGGGTTGGTAAGCAGGTGGGTTACTTCATAGATCATGCCAGGGATGAGAAGTGAAGGACCAGGGAGGATATGATGGTTAATTTTATGCATAGATTAACTGAGCCATGGGATGCCCAGATATTTGGTCAAACACTATTTTTGGTATTTCTCTGACAGTTTTTTTGGATGAGATTAACGTGAAATCAGCAGACTGAGTAAAGCAGACTGCCCTCCCCAATGTGGGTGGGCCTCATTCAATCACTGAAGGCCTGAATAGAACAAAAGGCTGACCCTCCCCCCAAGTAAGAGGGAATTCCTCATTCTCGACTGCCTTCAAAGTAGGATACCAGGTTTTTCCTGCCTTTAGGCTCATACTGAAACATTGGCTTTTCCTGAGTCAAGAGCCTGCTGACTCACCCTGAAGAATCACGTGAACCAATTCCTTTTAATAAATTTACACACACACACACACACACACACACCCTCTATTGGTTCTATTTTTCTGGAGAACCTGAATAATACAGAGGATAAAAGAGAGAAGGGAAACAAGCCTATATAGACATGTTATACAGTTGTAAACCAATGTAGATAACAGCTACTCTATCCATTGTGGAGGATGCATCTCAGAATTTTGCTCCAGCAGTTCTGAGTTGCTCACTGAGTGACAGGTGTGCTCCTATAGTCACCTCATTCCCTGTGTCAGAGAAGCTCCCGGGCAGGAAACAAAAGACCAGCATATACACTTGAATTAGCATGCTGTTAGCATCAAGTTGGTGAAATCCCCTATATAACTATTAGATGGAATGAGAGATGATGCAGAAAGCACTCAGGGTAATGTACAAGATGAATCCAGTATAATCTATATCTTGAATCGTTCTGATCAATTCAAGCCATTAAATTAACCCAATTGATCACTAAATCTTCAACATGGTGGCTAGCCACCATATATACAAAGAATATAATACATAAGGGAACCTACAAAAATTATTTTTCTATGCACATATAGTAATCAACTAAAATAAACTGAATACTCACTCTTGCAATAAAATCTACAAAGTATCTAGGAACTAACAGGAATCTATAAAGTGTTAAAACTCTAGCAAGGGACCTGGAAGATGATGTGAATTGATGGAAAGACATCCCTTGTTCTTGAATAGGATGACTCAAATGAATCTATACATTTAAAGAAATCCTAAGCAAAACTGAATATTTTGAGGAACTTGATACACTTACTATAAAATATATTTAAAACAATAAAGGTACATCAATAGTCATTTTTTAAAAGCAGTATAGTTTTGGAATAGCAACAGATAGACGAGTGGAACAAAATATAAGTTAGAGACAGACAACGCATATGAAAAAATAATATGGTGTAACTACAAATAATAGTATAAGAAAAGACTGTTCAATAGATGGTGTTGGGAAACTGGCTATCAACTGGATACCTGCATAAAACCACATAAACATCTAAAGGTGGACTCCAGTTGAAATAAAGCTCTAAATTCAAAAACTAATGATGTATCTTTGTAAAATGTAGCTTTTATAGTTTCCAAAAAAATGTAGGAGAGTCTTAGTGACTTAAGGAAAAAAAAGGGCCTCTTAAAATTTCAAATATACCATAAGTATGCAAGATACAGTGATTAATTTGATTATATCAAAATTCAAGATTTCTATAGATGAAACTTGAGGACATTAAGCTAAGTGAAATAAGCCAGTCATAAAAAGACAAACACTGCATGGTTATGCTTATGTGAAATACTAAATTCATAGTCAGAAAAAAGAATGGTGTTTTCCAGGAGCTGGGGGGAGGGGAGAATTGCGATTTGAGAACTGTTGTTTGAGAATTGAGAACTGTTGTTTAAAGGGTAAAGTTTTTCAGTTTTGTAAGATGAAAAGTGTTCTGGAAATTGGTTTCACAGCAATCTGAATATGCTTAACACTACTAAACTGTACACCTAAAAATGGCTAATGTTAAATGTTATATGTATTGCACCACAATATTTTTAAAATTAAAGCTTCTGTTCAGAAGTTAACAGAAAGATGAACAGTTTCTATTCATCTTAATGACATGTTAATAAATGGGAGAAAACATTTATGATGTCAAAAGCTTGATAGGCTAATATCAATATTGTGTGAGGCGTTTCCAGTCCAGTGCAAGCAGTTTGGGCGTTTCCACTCTATCCTAAAAAGTAAAATGCTAAACAAACTGAAAAATCAACCACTTTTCCTAGAACGTAAGAAAAGTGAAGTCACTGGGCAAATCACTGCGGCCAAAATTGAAGAAACCAACAGGAGAACACACAGAATCACAATTTACCGCAGTAGAAACTCAGGAGGAGCAACCTCCACGGAAACACGTGCAGGGTAAAGAAGACTCACTGAAATTGACAAACTGCTGGAGGCAGTGGACAAGTCTGAGAGATTTTGAAAACTTGAGGGGGACTCAATCACTAGGGGACCTTCATTTGTGTGAGTTTTAATTCCAGGAGCTTTCTCTTGTTCTCACAGTAAATATTGGAGCGAAATCCCCTGTGCTTCTGGTAGAGAAAATTGAAAAGGAACCATTTTGAAATGCCCCCAGCATTCTGTTCTTCATAACAAGGTCTGAAACTATTTTATCAGAGCCTCACCTGCTGCCATTTCAGTAGAGCCTAACTGACCTGGGGAAGCGAAACAACCAGCTTCAGCTGAGTAGAGTTTTCCACATGGAGGATGGAAATACCCAGCTTCAACCCACTCTGGTCATCCTGTCCCACCTAAGTGGGGAGAAGGAACTGAGAAGCACATATAAAGTTCACAATGTAGAGGTACAGTCTCACTAAAAGACTAACACTTTATCATAGGATTATGCTTTCCTTCCCTCAATACCTCACCACCACATTACTAAACACCTATTTACAGCAAGTCCTTTTGCCAGTATGTCTGTCTATCAAAAAGAAAAAAAAATTATGACATACTAAAGAGCAAAAAAACACAGTTGAAAGAGACAGAGCAAGCAGCAAAACCAGATATAGACATGTTGGAATTATCAGACTGGCAACTTTAAAATAACAATTATGATTAATATGCTAAAGGCTCCAATAGATAAAGCAGAGAATGAAAAACATATGGGCAATATAAGCAGACAAAAAAATTCTAAGGAAGAGCCAGAAAGAAATGCTAGAGATCAAAAACATAACAAAAATGAAGGATGCCTTTGATGAGCTTGTTAGCTGAGTGGACACAGCTGAGGAAAGAATCTCTGCTCTTGAGGATATTTCATTAGAAACGTTCAAAACTAAAAAGTAGAGAGAAAAAAAGAAAAAAAAGAGAGAGAGAGAGAGAAAGAACATCATATCCAGAGGTGTAGAACAACTACAAAGTGTAACATATGTATAATTGAATACCAGAAGGAGAAGAAAGAGAGAAAGGAACAAAAGAAATACTTGAAACAGTGACTTGGAATTTCCCCTAAATTAATGCCAGACACCAAGCTACAGATTCACAAAACTCAGAGAAGACCAAGTAGGATAAATGCAAAAACAAACGAAAAACTATACCTAAGCTTATCATTTTCAAGCTTCATAAAAAGATAAAGAAAAAATCCTGAAAAAATTGGGGGCAGGGGGGGAGCCTTACCAATAGAGGAATGAAGATAAGAATTACATCTGACTTCTCAGAAATCATTCAGCAAAAAAGAGTCAACAGAAATATTTAAAGTGTTGAGAGAATAAAAACACCAGTCTAGAATTTTTTACCCTGTGAAATTATCCTTCAAAAGTGAAGGAGAAACACTTCCTCAGCAAACAAAAACTGTGGGGATTAGTTGACAGTAAACCTGCCTTGCAAGAAATATTAAAAGTATTTTAGAGAGAAGGATAATAATAGAGATCAGAAACTCTGATCTAAATAAAGGAAGGAAGATCATTGCAGAAGGAATAAGTGAAAGTAAAATCAAAATTTTGATTTTTATTCTCAATTGATCTAACAGAGCAGTTTGTTCAAAATAATAATAGTAACAACATATTCAATTATGTATGCTCATGTATAAATATATATGGCTTTCTCATGTATTTATAACTCATAATATATATATATA
>NW_017731569.1:2605968-2615908 GCF_001890085.2 Hipposideros armiger
CCCACAAATGTGCATACCTAAATCTAATATTGAGGAAACATCAGACAAACCCATTTCAAGTAAATTCTACAAAATATCTGACCAGCATTTGTTAAAAATGTCAACATCATAAAAAAAAAAGGTTAAGGAATTATTCTAGATTGAAGAAGACTAAAAAGACATGATCACTAAATATAATAGATAACCTCCGATTAGTTTCTGGTCCAGAATATTGTTTTTCTTTTCTTAATTTTATTCTTTTGCTGTTGTTTGCTTTCCTGGCCACTGACTGTCTGCTTGGGGTGGGGTGGAGAGGGCATGAAACAACCTAAAAGTTCAATTCAAAAGGAACTTCATGTGCTGGATATGTGAAGAAATCCTTCATAAATACTTTCCAAAAACATGGTGCACTAAAACCATGAGAACAAATTGAAATTTAGATGAGTGAATGGCAGGTGATTAAAATAATCTTGAAATAACAGCTTAAAGAGTGGCAGAAGAAGATTAAAAAGTGTCACTGTTGCCACCTGCCAACGTGTCATCATCACTAGATCAGAATGTGAAAGCGATAAGAAAAAAATAGAGGGCAAATATTTCAGAATGCAATAAGAAAGAAAATCTCAGTCAGCAGGTTTGTGTGGATTCTTTCACGGGAAAAAGACACTGCTTTTCATAATAATACTGGGCAGTTAAAAGGGAAGTAGGCATGTATTGGGACTGGCCTAGGCTAGTCAAAAAGCTTGAATTCATACCCTGTATTCTCGTTCCCATTCTGAAATCTCCAGCGATCATTTCTTGCACACTCTCCCACCCGGGTTGGCAGAAATCAGGAGAGGAGCATGAATTTATGATGTCAAACTCCTGATGGCACCTTCAAATAAATGCCTTAGTTTTTCCTAAGAGCCTTCCCAATCATAAAAATTTTAACCTGTCACTTACAAATCAAAAATTTGCAGGCACAGAATTTAAAATTCTGCAAAGGAGAAAGAAAGCTGACATTTCCTACAGCTTCCTAGTGTGTCCTTCTTCATAATATCTTCACAGATGGAGACACAGAGTCTGAATAATCTTAATTACATTAAAGAAAAACAGTATTTATGGTACTTTGCTTACGAAGAGAAAACAATAGAACAATGTTTGTTGAGGTGAATTGATCTCTACATATTTAACACCGTTTGAAATAAAGATTACTACAGTAGCATTTCTTTAATAAAAATTATCAATAACCACATTAAGACAATGAAAGTTTCTACTGTTTAAAAAATTAGAATTTGAAAATGGGTTGGAGGCGGGGAGGGTCTGGGGAACAAAGAAATTCAGCATTTGGGAGTTCATAGAGTTGAAGGGTTATGAAGAAACCAGTGAGTAAAAAATATTTTTAAATTATATAGACCCCAATGTGCTCTGCTCAGAAACTGGTGTACACACACACACACACACACACACACACACACAGGAGGTTAGACAACTAAGTTTGTGAACTCATCCTAGAAAAAGTGCTACATACCTAATTGCTGAATCACTACGGTCACCTTTGAAGTACACCCCTTAGGAAGCTATGCACCAATGCCAGTGCCTAGTCCACACTTCAAAGCAATTTTCGAACTTTTTCTGGAATGGCCATAGAACTGCCATTGTTATCACCCTTGATGTCCTGAATGTCATCACAATGTCTTCCTTTCAATATTTCCTTTATCTTTGGGTAAAGACAGAAGTCATTGGGGCCAGATCAGGTGAGTAGGGAGGGTGTTCCAATAGAGTTATTTGTTTACTGGCTAAAAACTGCCTCACAGACAGTGACGTGTGAGTTGGTGGTGATGAAAGAGCTATGAATTGTTGGCAAAAAGTTTAGGTTGTCTTACTTGTTCACACACCATTTTCAGCATATCCAAATAATAAACTTGGTTAACTGTTTGTCCAGTTGGTACAAATTCATAATGAATAATCCCTCTGATATCAAAACAGGTTAGCAACATCGTTGCAACAAGTTTGTGAACTTGTCAGACCTCTTGTGTGTGTGTGTGTGTGTGTGTGTATGCACACATATNTATATATGAATAGATCCAGCAGGCAGAAAACCAGTAAGGACATATTTGAACACAACACCACCATCAATCAACTGGCTATAATGGACATCTAGAAATAATACGATACAACAACAGCAGGCTATACATTCTTCTCAAGAAATCAAACAATACTCACCAAGATAGAACAAATTCTGGGCCATAAAACACATATTAACAAATTTAAGAGAATATAAATCATACAACGTATGCTCTCAGACCACAATGGAATTAAACTAAAAATCAATAACAGAAAGACAGGCGAAAAATCCCAAAATACTTGATAACTAAACAACAGACTTCTAAATAACACCTGAGTCAAAGAAGCAATCGCAAGAGAAATTTTAAAATATTCTGAACTAAATGAAAATGGAAACACAGCTAATCAAAATTTGTGGGATAAAATGAAATCAGTGCTAAGAGGGAAATTTAGTGCATTGAATGCATGTGTTAGAAAAGAATAAAAGTCTGAAATCAATCATCGAGGCTTCCACTTAGGAAACCAGGAAAAGAAGAGCAAATTAAACCCAAATTAAGCAGAATGTAAATAAATAAATAAATAAATAAAGTTAGAGCAGATGTCAATGAAATTAAAGGAAATCGATACAGAAAATCAACAAAACCAAAGGCTGGTTCTTTGAAAAGGTCAATAAAATCAATAAGCCTCTAGCCAGAAAACCTAAGAATAGAGGACACAATCACAAATATGAGAAATTAAAGAGGGATACCACTATCACCCCACTGACATTCTAAGGACAATTACTAGGAATACTACGAACGACGCTATGCCCACAAATCTGATAACCTAGATGAAACAGAAGCTACAATCTGCCAAAACTTGCATAAAAGGAAATAGAATTCTGATTAGAACTGTATCATTTAAGAGCTTAAATCAGTGTTCACTGTTTACCCTGCCCTGCCCTGTCTGTCCTGTGGAAATCCCAGTGAAGGCTCTGACCTAGAGTTTCCTGCTACCTGACTAAAGCTTGGTGCTTCCCCTATGCCCTGCACATTCTATGGTGACCTCATCTCTGGGACTTCTCCCTTCCAAGCCTCATTCTCGTTTCCTCCTGTGACCTCACTGGCTGACCTCACCGATTTTACCACACTATATCCAACACCTACATTCTTAGAAGAACTACATGTGTTCACTTTGTAAAAATGTATCAAGTTGTACACTTGTAATTTCTGTACTTTATCAGTATGCATGATACAATCAATGAAAAGTTTTCTAATTTTTTTCCTCCAAACTTTTATATTAGAATGCAAGCATTAAAACTCCATGAATATTATTTTCTATCAAAGTGTGTATCCTCAGAGCAGATGCACCATTCAGTGCAGCTAAGTAGATTATGAATCGGGAGTTTCATTTAAATATTTTTAAATCACAGAGTTACACTAAGTAACCCCATTATTTCAATCTTAAAATTCAATTAAGAAGCTTGTTTTCTTGGTTTGCTTATTCACAGCGACAAGAAGTGGAATTAATGGAAACAGAGGTTTTGAAGTCTCCAAGAGATGGAAACAAGGCCTGGCTCCCCCAATCTTATCTCTAAAAAGTAGAGATGATATTCGGTTATTGTCCTGATAGAGATGATGTATGGAAAGCACATTAATGCAATGCCCAGCACATAGTAGAGTGAGAGTAATAATGTGCATCACACTTCCTGCTGTCTGTTACCATTGTGTATATAGGTATGCCTGTGTTCATCAGCATAACCTCCTGATTTGAGATTCAGCATCTCCTTCTGCATTAAAATCAGAGCTCTCTCACCCTCACTAAAAGACTTCCCTGCAGTGGTCTGGGCCTCATTTCTGATATGCTTCCACAAAACTATTATTGCCATTTTCCTTAGCCTGCATTCTTCTATCTGACTATCACCTCATTAAAAAAAAAAAATGCTCTCCCTACAGATTGTTTGCTCATTCCATCTCTGAAACATTTTTTTCTAAATACATTATTTCCTCGACAGTATTTGTCTATCAATATTCACTTATTTATTTTTTTATTTAACAATTATCAACTGCTTATTTTGAAGCATCCATTGTCTATACTGAGAAAGAGTGAACAAGATTCAGTCCCTCTGTTTCCTAGGGGTTTATTTCTTACATGAACGGCAGAGAACTAAAAGAACAATTGTGGTCAGGTGCTAAGTGCTCCTAAAGGCTTAATACAGAGAAAAAACAAAAATAAAAAAAAACTGTTAGACTCAGTCTTGGCATGTCAGGGTAGATTTCACAGAGGAACTAAAACTTGATGACATACCTGGAGACCAAGTGGAAATTAAGCGCAGGAGAGCCCGAACATCGGTCATGTCAGAGGACGCTGTGCTGCAGACCCCAAGCAGGACAGTATATGGCTTATTGAAGAAACTGCAGCAGGCTCAGTGCAGCTGAAGCCTGGAAGGCCGAGTGGTAAGAAGAAACATCAGAGCAGGACACAGGAACCAGACACACAGCAATAATGTTTATGTCTCTAAACATTTTTCCTGAAACACGAGAGTTTATGGACCAACCATTTCTGTTGAATTTTCAAACTGATGGGAGTCACTCATGTATCAACAAATATTTCTCTGGAAACTATTCTGTTTCCACACCGTGCTGAGTCCCCAAGAATACAGTGGAGAGTAAGCCCAAATTGCTGCCCTCATCAAGTTTTATTTTAATGAAGGAGATGGGCAATAAGCAAGTCCATAAATAAATGAATTTATTAAAATGTTTGTTATGGCCATAAAGAAAATAAACAAGGCCCTGTGATAAAGGTGAAAAGGGGTAGGAGCCATTTCGAGAGGGTGTTCAGATAAGGCCTCTCTCAGGGGATAACACGCCAGTCAAGGCTTGCAGGATGAGGAGCCAGTCATATCAATATCCAGAAAAGAGCAAGTGGGCGATGGAAAAGGCCATGCCCTGCTAAAGAGCCAGACGTGTTCATGGAACTGCAAGCTGACCAGGGTGACTGAGCGTGGGATATGAGAGAGAGTGGCGTGGAAAGCGGATGGTCAGAGGAGTCAAATAGCTCAGGACCTGCAAGCCTGTTTGGAATTTATTCTAAGGGCAAAGAGAAACATTCAGAGGGTTTTGCTTGTGTTTGTCCTTTTGTTTGCTTTTGTAGTTATTATTCATTCAAATATTTATTGAGAAGCTAAGGAGATACAAAGACGATTAAAACATGATCAAGGAAGTGAGGCAAATGCACAGGTAAGTAGAAAGCAAAATATAAGATTTACGGAATCATAGCCGTCAAAAGAAAGTGCCTTAGGAGATCAAGAATGAGGCTACCCAAGGGGTTTTAAGCAGAGACGTGACATGATCTGGTTTATATCTTACAATAATTTTTCCTGAGAAATTATTGAAAGCCTATTATTGAATGCATATGGTTTGTGCTCAAAATACATTTCTTGAATGAGAGAATGAATGAATGAAAAGTTTATATGTTCCTCATTCTATAAACTGAAACTTTCCACTACTTATTACTGATTTTTAGGAAGCTACAAGAGGATGCAGTCAAATCAACAAATCAAGGATGAAAACCAAGAAAGAAATATGGTGATGGAAGGAGAACTGACTCTGGGTGGTGAACACACAATGGGATATATAGATAATGTATTGCAGAATTGTACACCTGAAATCTATATAACTTTACTAACAATTGTCACCCCAATAAACTTTAATTATTTTTAAAAAAGCAAGAAAAAGACATGAGATCCAGGAAATTGTGAAAGGGATACAAGGGTACTCCCTGGGCAGCAGACCAAGAGATTTGCCAACTTGAAGCAAGAGGGTAGCAGGCTCCAGAACGGAGCCTTCCAAAAAAACATAAAAATTACAACGGATAATTATGCTTTACTATATCAGGTTTGTTGAGATTTTAAAAATATATAGTAATAATAGAGAATAGAAAACATGTCCAAATGAAAAATGCAAATATTAATATTAACTCTAAGGAAAAGAAGAAAAGAAAATGGAAATATCACAGTAAGCCTGTTGGCTCAAGAGCAAACTGAAACAGGCATAATTTAAACACTGGCTATTATTGGGTTGTCGGAAAAGTTATGACGTATGTTTCCTCTGTTTTTCATTGCAAAAATGCATCATTACTTTTCCAACAACCCAATAATTCAACCATATATGAGTATTCACAGTTGCTTCTGGGAAGCAAGACTAGGAGTGGGAAGAGGCAAGGCCTGGAGCCTCTCGTTACTGCAGGACATCTTGGAAAGCAAGTTCATCTATTGTTTTTTTTTTTTTTTAAAGATTTTTATTGGGGAATTGGGGGGATGGGAACAGTGCTGGGGAATTGGGGAAGGGGAACAGACAAGTTGCTGTCCTTTTGTTCTTCAGTCTAGTTGTGGAGGACGTTGCTTCACTGGCCCAAGTTGGCACCATCATTGCGCTCTTTCCGGGCGAGGCAGATCAGTCGCCGGCTTCTGGACGGCCACTCACTGCGGCTGCTGGCCGCTCACGCTGGCTGTTGGCTACACATGGTAGCCCATGGCAACCCACTGCAGCAGAGGCTGCAGCCTAAGCCATCGCCAGCGACTCACGGCAGCCCAGCTCCAGGTTGAACTGCTGTTCAGCATCTTAGCTGTAGAGGGCAGTGTCACTGGCCCTCAGATGTGGGATCCAAACTGGGGCCCTCTGGTGTCCCAAGCCGGCTCTTAACCAGTTCTTAACCATCACGCCACTTGGCCGGCCCCATCTATTGCTTTTTGAAGTCAAGTCTCTGGCCTTGCTATCTTGCTTCTTCCCTTGTCTGTTTTCACCACACTGTAGCTCCAAGCCTGTCCCCTCGACTCCTGTGTCCCCTTGCCAGGCCCAATTCTAGAAGTGATGCTATAGAAAACCTGATCAAGATGTTTACCTATTTATTCAACTTTGGGTCCCAAGATATCTAAACTGCTTTTAAATTTACTTTACTTATACACAGGGTGTCTCATGTCTGTGGTGTCTTGATTATTTATATATCTTATAGACCTTGTGAGTATTACTCTGTATTCATTTTTCTCCCCTAAAGACTGAAAATATTATATAAGAATACTGAAGTAATGCTACAAAATTCTCCTTTTAACTGATTTGAAAATTTTTTAAATCTGAAAGACGTTTCTGTCAACAGATGAGGAAATATGTCCACTATTACTGTTCCATGCTCATTATTTTTGTCCTGTTATTCCCCCATAAAAATTGTATCACATAATCTCCTTTATTTCCAATCCATTTTCATCCTATTAAAGAAAAAAATTTATGTGCAAACTTAGTTACATTTTAATTTGAGGATTTTATAGGTAAAGTTAATTTGGCATTCATAGTTTGCCAAATAAAGTCAAAAGTTCCCACAATCACCTCACAAAGACTATTTATTTATTATGTGTAGTATCTAACATGTAAACATCAAGTCAATAACTTCATTTGTAAAATTAAGGTTATGACATTCCAGGTTTATTTCTGGAATTCTAATTAACACAAGCTAATGAATTGAGCACTGGGGTCAAAAATACCATTAGAGAAAGCTAATGAAAGGCCAACAAAATGTAATTATCTTTCAAAACAGGAGCACTTGAAGGACTATTGCTATTTTTCAAACATGTGACTATGTAATACAGCATATAGAAATAATGATTCCATCAACTAAGAAAAGTACTGTTGAATGAAAGCTTTCTGAGGGCAGAGATTTTTAACGTATTTGTCAATGCTTTAATCTCTATGCCTTGAATAATGCCTGGCACTTAGTAGGTACTCAAATGTGTTTTTTAATTAGTAAGTAGAAAGTTGATGTATCACATTCTATTAATTAACACTTTATAATAAAACCAAGAGTACTTTTGTTCTATAGCACAACTAAAATTGGTTGTCAGCATTGTAACTGGGGCTCTACCAGGCCCTAAAATGTCTTCTGAATCATCGAAGGTACAATGATATTCACATTATATTACAATTTAGTAATCAATTGCATGTAATTTCATTCCAATCCTTTGACCAGAGGCCAGGTCTCGAACCAGGAAGAGAATATTATTGAAAATTTTTTTCACGGACAGTATTCTTCCAGCTGCTATTAAAAGAGGGTACAAAGTTGTATCCTTCAAATTACATCCCGCTTGCAGATATACTTTGTTTGGTCTTCACAGCATCGGTATATACAGAGGGTGCCAAAACAATGTATACACATTTTAAGAAAAGAAAAAACTGTATTAAAATTGTAAACTCAATATATATCAATAACAAAAGATAAATACAAGTCACATTTGACTTCTGCAATTACAAGAGGTGCTCAAAGTGGTTACCATCAGTGTCCAGACACTTCTGATTATGGTGAACTACTGCTTGAGCAACGTTGACTGAAGTGTCCACTTGTATACATTTTTTTGGCACCTCTGGTATAAATATAGTCTTTAAAAAATTGAAATGGATGTCAAAATTTAAAAATCATGTCACTCCAAATAGAACTTTAGATTTGTATCGGATAACACTGTGCCCCAATTCCCAAATGTTATTAATAGGCAGGCGCTGAGTATCACTGCTGCCTTTAAACAGAGCACATATTCCCGTGTGGCCATACGGCTCACCACTCTCTTTTGTCCTCCAAGTCAAATGCTGTTCGTTGTGGTGCTCAGACTGTTGATTCTTAGAGCATAAGTAAGAAGAACATGAAATTCTTTACTTTGTACTCTTCATTTTTTAATATTATCTACAAAAATTCAAGTTTGTAAGTCCTGGCCTAAAGAATAAAGTACTATTGTTTTAGTGTGGCCAAACCAGCCTTTCATTCTCTGACCCAAACAAACATATTTATGCTTGCCTTCCCCCAATGACTCTCCACACAGTTGATTCTAAACAAAGCTCATTTCCCCAGTGGACCATAGCATTCAGTTTGTAAGATCTCTACTTGCCCCATTTCCTTTTAGTGGAATTCTGCTAATTCTTTCAAATGCCATCCCCTCTCCTCTATGAAGCAACAAATATTTGTTAAATGCATATGTGCCAAGCATGTTACTAGGTTTTATGGGATACAGAAGTAAATGAGGGACGCACACCCTGCAATAATAGAGCTTAAGAAGGGAGTCACCAAAATTCCTAAGTACAGCTTGGTATTATGGGGCACACCTACTCAACTCCCTTACTCTGAGAAAAACCCCAACACAAGCAGATATACACCAGTACTTTTCAAACTTGGATGTTCACTTACTTCCCCTGTGGTTATTAACATTAAGATTCTGATTCTGTAGATAGGAACCTGATAATCTATATGTTTAACAAGCTTCCAGGTGATATTCATGCTGGCAGTTCATGAGTACACTTTAAATTCAACATCTAAATTATTTGACTTCAATACATCTACACCTGAAAAGCTCAACGTAGTTGAAGAAAAATTGTACAATTTAGCATATAGATTTTACTTTGAAGTGGTCATGAAAAACATTAAATTTCCCTCCTTAGCTTACTTTCCCATTAGTTTAAGAAGAATATTTTCTATATTCTCTATTAACTTCACATAACCAAACAGTCTCTCCGTATAATCTAGGTCCTAAGTTGTAGAAAGTTCCCTTAACCTATCAAATATCAGGTGTCAGTGATCAGTCTATCTATCCTTTTCAAAGGCTTCAGGCCTGCCCTTTATATTTGGCTAAAATACACAGTATCATAGAATGTGGCTTATGTGTCATCTTTTTAGAGAGGCCTTCCCTAACCACCGTATGTAAGTAGATTTCTCATTATCCTCCATCACTGTAACCTGTTTGCCTCCTTCAAAGATTTTCATACAATTAATTATGTATCTGTTCATTTCATTCTTAATATTTCATTGCTTTTTTCCTGTTAGATGTTATCTGTCATACATACAGTATGCTTATCACAATCAGGAAATTAACATTACAGTGATATTACATAATCATCTTTATTCAAAT
>NW_017731569.1:2620079-2622665 GCF_001890085.2 Hipposideros armiger
TATTGCAAAAAAGTTAGTAGTGGCATAGTGTTGTTAAGACATAGTTTTCATTCTGTTAACATCTTATTGAGCTAGTTGATTATTATTTATTTGAAAATTAAGTAACTTAATTCTTTTCCTGTAGAAAGTTAGATTATATAAAAATTTTATTTACTGTGTCAGAACTACCAAAGATAGGAAAGGGTTTTTAATAAATTTTTCAATTTGAAAATTATTGGACTCATAAATAGTATATGAAATCACTATTTTAAACTAAATGAGATACCTTGCAATATTTTCTTTGGAATATTAGATTTAACTTAATAACATAACATGCCTTCTCTGGTTTTCTGATACAACCCCTCACCTTCCTCCTAACATCCATGGCACAACTCCTGCCTCTCTTTTGCTCTCGTATAAAAGTCACTGAATCCTCTCATGAGGGGTTTGTTCACTCTAAAGGCTTCCTAAGATTGATAATTTTCTTGGGCTCCTAAGACTTTCTGAGTGCTTTAACTATCTAGCATAGTGGCTGATAAATAATTGGTGTCTAGTAAATCTTGTGAAATTAAACCAGTAACTCAAAGAAATATGGCTTTAATAAATTTACACACACAGAAATATGCTATTTTTGGTGTCTTATTATTGAGTAAAATGAGATGTGTCCATTTTCAAAACAGATTAATTGAATTTTAAATACTACTTGGCTTATATGATAAAAGAGAGTTACATTTATTCTATATAATCTAAAATGCACACCTATTGAAATATCATCTGCATGTTTATGTCAAAATTATTGTGCATCAGGGACTGTAAGAAGAGAGAACTGTTAACATTCCTATTTTCCTTCTTTGGTAACGATCACAGATTTCAGATTTTGTTATAAGACTAAAATAGCATCTCAGAGCAAAAATGCACAATTTATTTATGTTTATTGTTATTGTTGGTAGGAAGAGAACTCTCAATACTTTACCAGAGAAGTGGTCAAACTAAGCACCTGAAATATTATTATTATAAAATGGAAGCAAGAGAATTCCTAACAAAGCAAAGAAAATTAGATCAGAATTTTCTTTTCAGTGTGATACATTTTCAAAAAATTTTAATTTAATGATTAAAATTAAATATTATCTCTCCAGTTTTTAATCTCCCACACCCTTCTTCCCCAAGACCACAAAGATAAAAGAGAGAGAGGGAAATGCAATTTGCTTCAAAACATCACATTGTTTCCTCTCTAATACTTAGTCCTCCTCCTTGTGTGCTCAAGCTAATTTCTAAGCTCCTCAGGCCTGCTTTATTGTTTTTTAATTTTTACTAAATTTATTGGGGTAATATTTGTTAGTAAAATTATTTGGGTTTCAAGTGTACAACTCTATAATACATCATCTATTTTGCATTGTGTGTTCACCACCCAGAGTCAGTTCTCCTTCCATCACCACACATTTGACCCCTTTACCCTCTTCTACCACCCGCCTACCACTTACCCTCTGGTAACCAGTAAACTGTTGTCTGTCTCTGTTTTTGTTTTATTTGTCTTGTTTGTTCATTGCTTTCAGTTTTATATCCCACACATAAGTGAAATCATATGGTTCTCGACTTTTTCTGTCTGACTTATTTTGCTTAGCATGATAATCTCAAGATCCATCCATGTTGTCACAAATGGCAGTATGTCATCTTTTTTATGGCTGAGTGATATTCCATTGTATACATGTACCACATCCTCTTTATCCAATCACCTATCGAAGGACACTTCAATTGTTTCCATGTCAAAGCAGCTTTTCAAACTCTTCTGTCCTTGCCTGATGTGCTTCAAGTTTGCCTCCTACTAAACCTGAGGGTCCAGCTGAAATGGAGAACAGAAGAAAAAGTCATGGGAGCTGAAATAAACCAATCTCCTGCAGCTATATTCTGGTTTTATCTTTCCTAATCAACACTTGCTATAAAGTAAGGTAGAATGCAAAAATGTGTCAATCTTTCTAAGAGGAATGTTCTCTTATATTTATGATGAAAAAAGAAAAAGAAGAAGCCGAGAAGCAGCTGTGTTCAAGGCACACTCCATAGTTCTTGAATCTTGTGAAAAGAAATAGCTGCCAGGTACGCAAGACCACAATGAAAGCAACGGGTTGGGGGAAATCCACACTGTGAAGTTTCAGCTGCCAATGGAAGAATTAAAAAGAAAAAAAGCTGAGTATTATTTTGATGATAATTGACATACAAACTGTTCAATCTCAGCACAAATTTAGGTCAGCATTTTGTTTTTCAGTCAAACTTGGATATTCTCCAAAATGTGTTAACATAAAACTGGTTCTAAAATAATTTTTTGCTTAGGTCCACATATACCCTACATAACCTTCCAAACTGATTCACAGTGATGTCTAATTTTTTCTTATTCTAAACTTGTCAGGATTCAATATGTTAAAGCCAAAAGTGTTTTTGGATGTTTACTAGTAGAAATAAAATGAGATTGATGTTATGGAAAGCAATGCCCAAGAATGCCTTGGCTGGATCTTGACTGCAGAAAATCCCTCCTCTCCCTCCTCATGGTTCCTGATACATGTAGAAACACACACACACACACACACACACACACACACACACACACACACACAC
>NW_017731569.1:2623570-2637721 GCF_001890085.2 Hipposideros armiger
GTACTTATCATTAAAGAGTGTACAGTCCAATTGGAAGGAAAATAAAAATACCAAATAAACCTAAGGGTGAAACTATGTAGTTACTTTGATTCAAGAAACCCACTGTTAGATTCTTTCTTAAAGCAATAATTAGAAATATGGATCTAGGTGACAACAGCATCATGGCGTCATAAGACATCTCTTAGCTTTACCCCCCATTTAACATCTAAAATTCAGCATCTATTCATGAACAAAGTGCCTCTGTGGGAGCCATGGGATCCAGCACCACGCACTAAGGGAGCCAGGAGGAGCCCCAGCCCTGTGAAGTGAGAACGAGGGAGACAGATGCTAGCATGGGCTGCGGAGCCGGGAGAAGCCTGGAAACCGGCTCCAGTCCCTCTCAGCCGTGGTCTTGGAGTGCCTGGCCAACGCCGACTTGGGCAGATACCCACAGACAAGAGAGCCTTTGTAGAAATCCAGGTTTCTGTAGAAACTAGAGTGAGTAACAAAAACTTACCCTCCCCCTAAGGTGGCATGGCTAAGAAAAAGATCAGGGCAGGGATCCCTCTTATGGGGAAAAAGGGAGAGCCGTGAATGAGCACCTGGCTTTCCCAGCCATGTGGGATACTGCCTAAGAAGCCCATGTCTCTCCTGAAGTACCAGAGTATTAAAGCAAGATCTCCATGCCTGCGGGGAGGAGGAAGATAGAGACAGGTAAGGATATCAGAGGGCACTAAAGGGGCATGGTGCCTGCTGACATGCTCTAGACTCCAGCAGGAAGGTTGTCCATGAACTACTGGGAGCCATCACCCAAGGATTTCCCCAATTGGCCCACAGATAACCCGAACACCCCAAGTACGAAACTCACACCTTTCCTTGCTCTGCAGCTTCTGAGGGTGATGGTGAGACCAAGCTCAGATAGACAAAGAGTGCACACAGAGAACAAACTAAGGTCTGCAGGCAAGGGAGAAACCACAACGCTGAGCTGTAGCGCAGCTCAAGGGAAACAAAAGAAATTACCAAAGTGGGCCTGGTACATTATAAGACTGAAAAAGACATACAAGCTTAATAATTGTGCCACAAGAAGGGATGAGATGAGTGGGACAGGTATATTCATAAAAGATCAGAGAAAGCCCCAGAATATAACCAGTACAAACAAAAAGTATCTCTCAACTGAAGGCAATTAATTAGTAAAGGTTGGAGGAAGGGGCTGCGGCTTCAAATGTGAGAAAAGCAACGTAAAAATCCAAAGAATGTGAAGAATCAAGGAAACATGACATCAACAAAAGATCGTAATAATCCTCCAATAATCAAACCCAAAGAAACAGACATCTGTGATTTACACACACAAAAAAAGGATTCAAAATAGCTGTTTTATGGAAATGTGATGAGCTACAAGAAAACACAAAAAGACAGTTCAACAAAATCAGGAAAACAATGCACAAAGTGAGAATTTTAACAAAGAGAAAGAAATAATAAAAAAAAGAGCCAAATTGAAATTCCGGAGCTAAAGAATTCAACGAATAAAATGAAGAATGCATTAGAGTCCACAATATCATAATAGATCAGGCAGAAGATAGAACCAGTGAGTTAGAGAATGGGAACTTTCAAATAACCCAGTTGGAGGAGAACAAACAGGAAAGAATGCAAAGGAAGTGAAGAAAGCCTACATGATCTAAGGGACACCATCAAAAGAACCAATTTCATCAGAACTATTGAGTTTCCAGAAGAAGACAGAAAAAAGGGGGCAGAAAGCTTACTTAGAGAAATAACGGCTGAGAACTTCCCAAATCTAGGGAGATGTTTGAATATCCAAGTTAATGATCACCTATTATTTCAACTCAAAATGATCTTCTCCAAAACACATTATAATGAAACTGTCAAAAATCAAAGACAAAGAGAGAATCTTAAAAACAGCAAGAGAAGAAAGATTGCAACCTACAAAAAAACTCCCATTAGTCTATCAGCAGATTTCTCAGCAGAAACCTTGCAGGTCAAGAGAGAATGGAAAAATATATGCAAGTGTTGAAGGAAAAATAATTGTCAGTCAAGAACAGTCTACTCAGCAAAATTATCCTTCAAAAATGAAGGAGAAATAAAGATTCCCAGGCAGACAAAAGCTGGGGGACTTTAGCACCACTGGAACTGCCTTACAAGGAATGATGAAAGGAGTTCTTCAAACTGAAATGAAAAAAAAAAACAAAAAACAACACTAATTAGTAACACGAAAACATACAAAAATATACAACACACTGGTAAAGGTAAATATATAGTCAGAGCCAGAAAACTAATTCTGATATGACGGTGTATTAACCATATAACTATATTATAAAGGTTAAAGTATTAAAAATAATTATAGCAATTGTAATTTCTTTAAAGTGCACACTATAGAGATAAATTATGACATTAAAAGCATAAAATGGGGGAGTAAAAGGGTAGAGTTTTGTATCAGATCGAAGTCAAATTGTTATCAGTGTAAAATGGACTTTATATAAGCCTCATGGTAACAACAAAGCAAAAATCTATATAATATATTCACAAAAAATAAAGAGAAGGGAATCAGAGGATACCACCACGGAAAATCACTAAGGCAAGCAATAAGAAAAGGAAAAATGGGCAATGGAATTACAAAAGAGCCAGAAAACAATTATAATAATAAGATGGCATATGCACAGCAAAAGAAACAATCAACAAAATGAAAAGACAATCTATAGAATGGGAGAAAATATCGCAAACCTTATATCAGATAAGGGGTTAATATCCTACATATAAAGAAGAATTCATTCAACTCAAAAACAACAAAACATAATCAGATTTAAAAATGGGCAGAGGATCTGAATAGATCTATTTTTTTCTGAAGAAAACAGCCAAATGACCAACAGGTACATGAAAAAGGGCTTATCATCACTACTCACCAGGGAAATGCAAATCCAAACCACAATGAGATATCACCTCACATCTGTTAGAATGGTTATGATCAAAAAGACAAAAGGTAAGTGTTAGCAAATATGTGGAGAAAGGAGAACCCTTTTGCATTGTTGGTAGGAATGTAAACTGGTGCAGCTACTATGGAAAATAGGATAGATTTTCCTCAAAAATTAAATATTGGAACTACCATATGATCCAACAATCCCACTTCTGGATATACAAACATTAAGCAGACATGTGCACTCCCATGTTTATTGTAGCATTATGCACAATAGCCAAGATCTGAAAACAACCTAAGTGTCTTTCAACAGATCAATGGATAAAGAAGATGTGATTATATATATATATATATATATATATATATATATATTGTTATTATATATATATGTTGTTGATATATATATACATATCATGTTGATCATATATATATATATATATATATATATATATATATATATATATATATATATATATAAATCAACACCATGGATGGACCTATACTGCTAAGTAGAGAGAAGTCAGACAGAAAAAGATAATACTGGGGCCGGCCCAGTGGTGCGGTGGTTAAGAGCTGGCTTGGGACGCCAGAGGGCCCCGGTTCAGATCCCACATATGAGGGCCAGTGACACTGCCCTCTACAGCTAAGATGCTGAACAACAGCTCAACCTGGAGATGGGCTGCTGTGAGGCTCCGGCAATGGTGTAGGCTGCAGCCCCTGTGGCAGTGGGTTGCCATGGGCTACCGTGTGTAGCCAGCAGCCAGCGTGAGCGGCCAGCAGCCACCGTGAGCGGCCATCCAGAAGCCAGAGACTGATGTGCCTCCCCCGAGAAGAGCGCAATGATGGTGCCAACTTGGGCCAGTGAAGCAACGTCCTCCACAACTAGACTGAAGAACAAAACGACAGCAACTTGTCTGTTCCCCTTCCCCCAATTCCCCAGCGTTGTTCCCCTCCCCCAATTCCCCAATAAAAATCTTAAAAAAAAAAAGAAAGAAAAAGACAATACTATCTAGTATCACTCATATTAATATTTGGGATGTGAAAAAGCCAAACTCATAACAACAAACAGTAGAATGGTGGTTACAAAGGGGGGGGGGGGGGGGGTGAAGGAACCAGAGAGATGTTGGTCAAAGGGTACAAACTTGCAGTTAGAAGATGAGTAAGTTCTGGAGCTCTGATGCACAGCATTGTGGTTATAATTAACAACACTGTATTGTGCACTTCAAATTTGCTAAGGGACTATATCGTAAATGTTATCACCACAAAAAAGAAATTATAATTATGAGACATGATGGAGGTGTTCACTAATGCCACAGTGGCATCATGTTGTGATATATAAACCTATCGAATTGACACACTGTACACCTTAAGCTACATAATGTTGTCAGTTATATCAATTTTTTAAACATGGAAAAATTGAAACTATTTATTACAGCCTATGGTAATAGTGTTTTACATTTTGATGTATATCTTTTGTCTACACATATGGTTATAAGTATGCATGTGTGTAGGTGTGTATATAATATAAAAATGATATACTATATACACTATACACCGTATTTCCCCATGTATAAGATGCACCCTTTTTCGAAAAATTTGGGGTTTAAAAACTGGGTGCGTCTTATACAGTGGTTGTATGAGCGCAAAAACAAGCGCGAAAAAAGCGGGAAATGCAAGTAAAAAATCTGCAGCCACTGTATAAGACGCACCCAGTTTTTAGACCCCAAATTTTTCAAAAAAGACTGCGTTTTATACATAGGGAAATACAGTATACTATAAATAAATATATAATTCTATAACCTGATTCTTTTGTCATTTAATAATGTATCAAATATATTTTTTCATATTATCAGATATTGTCAAACATATTTTAATGGCTATATATTATATAATATGGATGAGCCCTACTTTATGTAAGCTATCACCCAATGTTTATGTTAGGTCATTTTTGAAGTTTCCCCATACTATAAATAGCACAAAAATATGCATGATCTAATGCAGTAAAACAATTCTGTATGCTACCATAATGGTGAATATATGCCATGATATATTTGTCAAAATCTATAGAATGAACAGCTCTAAGTGTGAACTCTTATGTAAACGATGGACTTTGAGTGATAATGATGTGTCAATGTAGGTTCATAGATCTTTTTAAAACATACTACTTTGGTGTGAGATATTGATAATGGGGGTGGGTGTATGCATGGAAGTCAGGGGGTATAAGACATTTTCCTGTACTTTCACTAAATTTTGCTGTGAACTAAAAACTGCTCTAAAAAAATTAAGTATTGATACATATATATGCACACATAGGCAACATAATCATGTATTTATAATTTTATATAAACCTTTGTGTGCATCTCTGAAAATTTTTCTGATTATATATTTCTAGATATGAAAGTTCTGGGTAAATGATCATGTTCACATTAAGACCAACTGCCTTTTTTTAAAGTTTTACCAAATGATGCTTTTACCAACATTATAAAACAGTGTCCTTTTCTTCTCAATCTTTTTCATACTGGATGTTGTGAGAATTTCAGTTTCAACATGTGATTCAATGAATAGCTTCCTGTGCTGAAGCAGGAAAGAACACTACTCTGAGTCTAAATTCTTGAATTGATGTCCCAGTTCTTGCCCAAGCTGTGCAACCTTGTGTAAAGCACTTGACTGCTCTGAACATCAGAGTCTTTGACTATCAATTGAAAAAAAGTTTCCTGCCCCACCTGGAGTTGTTGTGAGCTTGAAATAAAACTAGAATATGAAAGGAGCACAAATGAAGCCTTTGATGTCTGTCATATCTAGTGACAGCTGAAAGAATTGACACTGTCCAAAGAGAAGAGAGCCCCTTTCCCAACTCCTACCCCACCCCAACTCAGCAGTGAACTGCTGTGAATAACCTGGGATGCTAACACTATTATCCCCTCAACAATGTAAGCCCCTCCAGGCAGCAGTCCTCTCTCTTATCTATCTCATCTCCATATTATTGTCTACTTGATCTTCCATATCTATTTCCCAACATTCCCCCTACCCAAACTGTCTCCTTCCCCTAGAAAACATACTCTCCTCTAGCTCCACTATCTTGCCTCCCGTCCTCTCAAATATAATTCATTTTGAGTGTCTTACATTTTTCAATGTCAGGGGGTCCTCTCTGATCAATGCCACTTTCCAACCATTACTCTTAACCCTCCTACACAATCTTAAATTTTCTGATACTCATGCTATTAGATTAATGTGCCTAATATAATGGCCTCCAGACTGTCAAATTCAGTAGACTTTTTTAGCCCTATCTTACTGGTCCTCTCTGTTATCCCACACTGCTTACATGTGATAAACATATTTAAAACTGATAAACATGTTTACCATGTTTTCATTGAAACTGTTGATTCCCTGAACTCAATAGCATTACATCCTTCTCAACATCTTCATATGTCTCTGTCCATCCTTTATCATGAGCTCCATCATGCTCTCCGTCCCTTTCATGGGGCTCTACCTGTCCTCCTCCACAAGGCTCCATTTTATTCCACTAATCTTTTTTCTGCACAGACTTACGCTGGATGCTCTTATCCATCATCACTGTTCCATCAATATCTCTAGAAGGATTCCTATAAGTATCTCTAAATTTACCTCTGAGCTTCACGTTTCTAAAATTCAATGTTTGTAGAATATGTTGAATTGGATGACTCACAAATGTCAAACCCCACTTTTAAAAAATGAAGTCCATTATGTTCCTTGACTAACCCTGCTTTTCTTCCTACATTCTTAATTTTAGGAAGTGACACCATCATCCATCAAAATATTCAGAAACTTTAGAATCATTCCAGATCTTTCTATTAATCCACACAAGTTTTCTAATTTTATCAAAACTAAAAAGTAAATATTATACAGTATTTACTATTTTCCAGGCACTGTGCTAAGCATTCTTTTAAAAATTGACTTATTTAATCTTTATAAAAGAAATATTATTATCCCCTTTTCACGAACAGGAAAACTGAAGTACATGGATATTAAGGAACTTGCCAGATCGTGCAGAGCCAGAATTCACACTCAGGCAGTGTGGCTCAGCACCCATGATCCTAGTTACTACAATATGCTCTCTCTTCAATTCAAACATGTAGGCTAGTTACACCCAATTCCCTGTGAACTTATCGCTACCAACATGTCGAATATAATCTCCCAATACTTCCTGGTTTACACCCTACGCTTTGTGAAGACCAAACATTTATAGTTCATAACAGCTACAGGTGTTACGTCTTTATCTTTACTCATCATGTTTCTGCTACATAGACGACGCTTCTCATCCTTCCCATCTCTGTGCTTTGCTAACATTTAACAATTCATTAAGTTTGTGCTCAGGTGTTCTCTCAGCCAACAGCATTCCTTAAACGTCCACATCGGGATACAGATTTTTATCCCACATCCTCATAGTCCCCAGCATACCCCTCTCTTTTTAACCACCATATTATATTGATGTCATTTATTACTGATAGACTGTAAGATTTTTAAAAACAAAGAGTAGAGCACTTTAAAATTGTATGAGTATCTTAAATTTTCCAGCATCTATTTAAAGGTATAGCATATAAAAAGTTGTATATATGGAGGTCTTGAACTTTGGCTCTGGCGTCTGGCAGATAAGGGTTAACATTTCATGTCCATCGCTTATCGATTATACGACCTTGAGCATTACAGAGGGTAGGGCGTATTTTCGGTCTGTAATGCCATTTCCCAAAAAGTGTTGTTACGTGTTTCCTATGACGACTACGTTGCTGACAGAAAGACAGGCAGAATATGAGTGAACTTGACCCCACTCAACAGAGCAGCTATTATGTAGCCACACTTATCTAGTTCTAAGAAACCACTTCTTGGACTTTTGAAAAGACGTATAGTTCACCGTACAACATAGTCAATCTAAGCCATTAACATGAGAATTAATGAGGAAAAAAATCTTCAGAATGCCAGTGGGTATTAGACAAACAATAAAGAGCCCACAATAAATCTGCCTCCCTGCGGTACTAATTAAGGGTCTTTTGGTTGCAGTCAACAGACAACAAACACGAACTCTGGCTAGATTAACTATGAGGCAGAATTTATTGGAAGAGTACTGCTATTTCTCAAGGTGTTTTAGAAGAAATTGAACAAAATTAAAACAGGTTCAGAAAAGGAAGAAATTAAGGTGGCTCTAGGAATCTCTGTAGGGTTTCAAGGACATGTTTCGTGCTAGAAAACTACCACTCAAGTGACTCAGCTCTAATGATTCATAATCACTGAGTCTCACTATTTTCTTTTTCTTATTTTTTTAAGAGACTGTGTAGCATAGTTTGTATCAGTATCCCTGGCCAAAGGTGAGAGTCATATGCTATAGAAACCATTCCGAAGAAAGAAGAAAGTGTCAAGAGTTGAAGAGCATCTTATGCAACTAAGTTTTCCATCATTAAAACAAATTACTTATTTTACAACTAATACAATAGGACCCCAAATAACTGTTCTACTTATTAAGTTAGAGACAACACAAATAATTAAAAAGAAAAACATCTTCCTTGGTACAGTAAGGTGTGAAGTCTTTCAAAGATAGAAAGGTTTCTGAAATAAATATTGTTTTATACTAGAGCTGAAATAAAACGGTACAAAAATAACCCAATATGGCAGATATTTATTCCTTCTTCCCCACAAATGTGGTAAGAGACAACTGTTTCTTAGCTGTCTACTAGAAATTTTCCTTCCCCTTACTAAACATTACACAGTTGTTGCAAGGAGGCCAAATGCATAACCATAAATTGCCTTTCCCATGAGCATTTGCATCTATCTGGATGGGGCCCATGTCTCCAGTTCTTACCAACAAAGAGTGAGTGAAATGTGTGTGTTACTATATACACAGACTTTTAAGAAGTACATGATCCTTCTCCATGTGGTTTTCCCTTGCTGATGGTTGGTTCCAAGGAATGACAGATCATTGGAAGGAGCGACAGCTCCTGAAACACCTCATGGAGGAAAGCCTGCCATCAGCCAGGAGCGATTACATGAACGAAAAATGAGCTTTTACTGGTGTTAAGCCACTAAAATTTTGGAATCCATTTATCACAGAAGATAACACTAATCCACAATTTGACTCC
This sequence comes from Hipposideros armiger, assembly GCF_001890085.2. Lineage (NCBI taxonomy): Eukaryota > Metazoa > Chordata > Mammalia > Chiroptera > Hipposideridae > Hipposideros > Hipposideros armiger. The sequence continues at coordinate 2,632,583 of NW_017731569.1, forward strand.
AGAAAAGGTTGAGAAAACCAGAATTAAATATTGTTTTGGATGACAACTGATGAATTTAGCAAGATATTATAAGAAACAGATGTACTCTGGCAAAAGTAAGCTGGTTTGAGAGGCAAGGGAACAAAAAAGTTTATAAAACCTGACTGCTTCCAGGCCTCAAATAGGCAGGAGATGAAATTTAAAAGTGCTTTGTGGAAAAAAAAAAAAACCACACAAAAAAACTGTTAATACTTCTCAGCTAAACAAACTTTAACTTTAAGAAAAGAGATGATTAGGGATGTTGTCTTCTTAGTCAAAACTATTGTTTCAGATGGCTTCCAGATAGCCACCATTTTAATTACAAAAACACATAAGGACTATGAATCAAAGAAATAATGCATATTGGAGAATTACAAGGTATGATAATTAAGTTAGAGAACTTGTTGTAATGATGTTGCTAACCTTTTTTGATATCAGAGGGATTATTCATTATGAATTTGTACCAGCTGGACAAACAGTTAACCAGGTTTACTATTTGGAAGTGCTGAAAAGGCTGCGTGAAAAAGTTAGACAACCTGAACTTTTCACCAACAATTCATGGCTCTTGTATGTCACACGGCACTGTCTGTGAGGGAGTTTTTAGCCAGTAAACAAATCACTGTATTGGAACACCCTCCCTAATCACCTGATCTGGGCCCCAATGACTTCTTTCTTTACCTGAAGATAAAGGAAAGATTGAGAGGAAGACATTTTGATGACATTCAGGGCATCAAGGGTAATACAGTGACAGCTTTGATGGCCATTCCAGAAAAAGAGTTCCAAAATTGCTTTGAAGTGTGAACTAGTCACTGGCATCAGTGCATAGCTTCCTAAGGGGAGTACTTTGAAGCTGACTGTAGTGATATTCAGCAATAAGGTATGCAGCACTTTGTCTAGAATGAGTTCATGAACTTAATTGTCAGAACTTCGTATAGCTAGGAAATTACATGGGGTAGGGGTTGAGGGGTAAATCCTGACAATGGAACTGATTGGAAATAAATGAAGCAGATGTTTGGTCAAAGATACCACAAGCATATCCTGAAAAAGCCTTTGACTGTTAAGACTTTCAAACAGCTGTAGGGATTTCCCCCCACAAACTTAAATAAGCAAAAAGTAGCTGGAAAATCTGAACAAATACAAAGTAGTATATATTCAGCAACACTCACTTCAGGTGTGCCCATGGAAGATAATGAATGCCAAGATGGTGTCGGTGACCATGGAAAGCAATGAACAAAAGAGTTCCTTCCAGAGTTGGATCAAGTACCTAAATAAGGAACTTCCTCTTTTGAAAGTACCTTTCAAAGTTGTACTTTGTGTATGTGTGACAATAGAGGGGTGTCAGGAAATAAGGTAACTTGTCTTTTAGTCTATAAATTATAGAATCTTCAAGAGCCACATTTGGATCTGATATAATGCCTGTGACTTGCAGGCCAAGGTTTTGAAGAAGTGATTGACATTGTCCAGGGATACTTGATTTTGAAATAGTTAAAGAAATAAAATCAGGAATTTGAGCCACCACCCTTGAGCAGGGAGTCAATCTGTCCTATATGAAGAAAGAAGGGTACAAGTGGACAGTGGGTAGCCAAAAGGAAAGAATGAGCAGACATGGTTAGCTGGCAGCAAAATACTGTGTCTCCCCAGCAGCCAACATTCCTGTTCTCCACCACCTCCTTCTATGTGGCCATGTAGCAATTTCTTATTAATGGAATGAGAGAAGAACTGATGCCTGTGACCTATAGGCCAAGGTTTTGAAAAAGCAGATATATATTATCAATGCTTTCTTTTTCTTCAGCCAACTTGATGCAAAGACATGGATTTCCCAAGGAATGGAGGGGCCATGAAAAGGAAGGCAACTGAGTTCCTGGATTATCACATGGAGGAAAGATATACAACGATCAGTGACACCCCCTTGGGCAATTACATGGAAGAAAAATCAGCTTCTATTGTGTTAGTCACTAAAATCTGGAAACACAGGGTTGGTTATTTTATCATGAATAATTGCTAACTATAATTTATGCTTCAACATGAAAAAAAAGCAGAACAGATTGACTCTAGTGACTCAAAAAATCAGTAAAATGACAGAAAAGAGAAAAATAAACATAGAAACAAAGAGATCAAAATAAATGACAGAAGTAACATGATGTCAATGATATTTGGAAAACTGGAAAATGTCTGACTTAGGAAAGTTGAGGAATTATCAAGAAAATCAGTACCATAGAACATTAGATGGATCAGGAGTTGGAGACCAAAGATACTTCAGAAGGTGGACTTGGAAGAGAGATTTAAACAGAGGAGCTCATTGAAAATCTACCTTGAACTTCTAGGACCTCACAGAGTCCAGCTACCTCTCTCTTACTTGGGCAGAAACTATGGGTCAACCCTAGGGATTCAGGACACGAGTATACCAGGAATAGCAGAGGATAGCATCCCATTCTTAAAGCTGAAGTGAACAATAAGATTCCTTCCTGCCACCCCAAACTCCTTCCTCTGACTTAGCTCTGAGGGCCAAGTGTCGATCAAGTTTGCCCACATGTACTCTGACCCCATGCCAGAAGTTAGGGAGGTACTTCCTGCAGAAACAGGCCACCAGTTAAAGGAAGGTCATCATCTGTACTAATAGTTATGGGTTCCTCTGGGGAATATTCAGATTTGAGGCAGCCACAAAACAATCCCCAAAAAGTCCTACCAATACACAGAGAGCTTTCAGTTGATTTTTAAGGCTTCCATCTTAAACACAAATACACATCTAAGTTTCATTAGGCATTTTTGGAAAGCCTCCAGTATGAATGAGTGGGGCCAAGACAAAATAATAGCTTTAAAGAACTCAAAAAAAAAAAGGAAAAGTCAGAGAAAAAATATAGCAAACAAGAAATTAAATTAACGTCCTCAAGAAAAAACAAAAAGATAAAATGTCCATGAAAAAAGTTCAGAATAGTCTAAAAGAGAACTTTCAGGGAACAAAATAGAACTCTTGGGTATGACAACGTCATGACAGAAATAAAGATGTCAAAGGCATGATTAGAAAATAAAGTTGAAGAGAACATCCCAGGAAGTAAACCAAAGAAACAGAGAATGAAAGAAGGAGATGAAATATGGGAAAATTAGAGAATCAGACCAGGAGGTCTAACATGTAATTGACAGGTGCTTCAGAAAGAGAGATCAGAGAGATCAACAGGGAGAAAGTTGTAAAGTACATAATAAAATAAAAACTTGTAGGAATATAAAAGAATGAACATCCAGTTCAACAGGCACAAGAGAAGTAAATAAATGTTTAAAAATACCCCACAGCACATTTTTTAGTATTCTGGGAATAAAGAGAAGATCTTAAAAGCTTTCAGAGAGAAAAATGCTCACACACAAAAATACAAGAATCAAAAATGGTGCTTGGCATATCAGCGGCAACACAGGCCCCAAAGGACCATAGAGAAATGCTTTCAAAATTCCGTGAGGCAAACGAGTTTCAACCTAGAATTCTGAAACCAATCAATCAGTTAAGAGTGAGGATAGAAAAAAGTCATTTTCAGATAGACAGAACCTCATGCATTTCACCTCCCATGCATTTTTTTCTTCAAGACGTACTAGAGAATATGTTCCAATAAAATGAGTGATTAGGCCAAGGATAAGAAGACATGGGTTAAAGGGCACAGAGAACTCAACGTAGGAGAAAATAATGAAGAAACTAAAATATCAAAAAAACAATACAATGACACACAATGTGATATATAGATGATGTATTTCAGAATTGTACACCTTAAATCTACGTAACTTTGCTAACAATCATCACACCAATAAAATTTAATTTAAAAAAAAGACAACAAATAGTCCTACAGATCAATCAGTTTAGCAGTCTGTAACAAAAATACTTGAAGCCAACCCTTCTAAAATTGATATGTAAGGTTGGATGACAACAGAGCCAGAAATAAGAAAGTATTCTTTTTTTAAGCATTGGAAAGGAAATTAAATACCTTCTACTTTCTCATCTTATAGATGACAGATCTGAGTTTCAAAAACATTAAGTCACCCGCTTTCTTGGCAGACACATTCAGTAGCTTCTACTCAGAAGCCAATGCAGAGAAAGCTAGAAGCATGTAATCAGGAAGGAATATGGACTGCAGTTTGGAGAGGAAGAAAACTTCGTAAAACATGCCTTTCCCCCTTTTACTATATTTAGTTTAGTTTGGATCTAGGCCAAAACTGATTCCCATTGTCATGAGCAAAGATATTCTTTGCAGTTTATTTCTGCCCATTTACTCTAGCGTCAGAAGATTTGTTTTTTAGCTAAACTACTGTATAATCACATTGCTTATATTGTATAGCTTTTGCAGCAGTAGCTATAAACTTTGAGCAAATTTCTGTTGTCCTTTCAAAAATAATAATTGGCTCCTCTCAATTTACAATGCATTCTATTTTTATCCTGAAGTATTTTATCACCCATAACATGCATACAGCTTTGGTGAGGCTGCAAAGATTTGTTGCACACCAACAAACCCTTTCATTTGCTTTTTGTTTGTAACTGGGGAACACGTGCTATTTGAATCTGTTTCTCTTAGGAGAGCCATAATTTCAACTTTTTTCAATTTAAAACTGAGATTATCCTCCTTCTTCAGCTCTGCCTGGATGGCTGTCTTCATGAATCTTCCTTTTCAAGAAAGTATTAGCATTTAATGTGAAGATTTTATTCTGCACCTTGAGATTCTGTATATGGGACACCTTCCTCTATATTGCTGGCCAGATGGATTATTTAACCTTTTATTAATAAACTAATTTTGTATTTCACCTGCCAGGAAAGGCCTATTCAAAAGAAAGACAAGGTAACTGATAATTGGCTACTTCCTTCTTTCAAGTTTTTAAATTTTTGCATAACTTTTGCTAAGTTTGTTATTTTTTTTTCAAGTGGAGTACACTTAGAATGCATATAAGCTCCTACAGTGAATTATATCTATGATTTTTATTCCTGTACTATTCTTTGTGAGACAATCATATGATTTAATAACATCCTATAATTTTGTACTTACTTTCCAAACATATGTTTATATGATTGCTTAGTTCTTCAAAGATAATTGATTTGCATTTGAAGGGAAGCATCACTTTTAGGATCAGAAGGTGATCATTGAGACCTAA
>NW_017733537.1:0-1002 GCF_001890085.2 Hipposideros armiger
GGGGATAAGGATGGGTGACAAAGGAAGGGATTAAGAAGAACAAATTGGTGTGATACAGTAGTCATGGGGTGTAGGGTAAAGCATAAGGATTATAGTCAACAATATTGAATAACTAGGTATGGTGCCAGATAGGTACTAGATCTATTAGGGTGATAGATGGGAATGGGGTTGGGGGCAGGGTGAAAAAGGTGAAGACATTGCCTTTAATATTGCACGTTTTACATTCTAGAATCAACTGCACAACCAAAACAGGCATTGTTTGCTTTCGTCTAGCTATTGCTGAACAATTATTGTAGCAAGTTTCATTGCCAAATTATAATTGTTGTGGACGTTCTTCAAATAGTGATACACCTTTTCGTTTGCAGGCGAAAAATTGGGACACTTTTCTGAGAATATTCCATCAACTAAGCCCAAGAAACACCCTATACAAAGGTGCCCTGTTTGTTATCAAAATCAGGAAAGAGACTACCTGGCAGTGCAAACAATGCCAAGTGCCACTGCATTTACCTACTTGCTTTGAAAAATACCATACTCTTCATAACTATTAGTAATTTGCTTTTTGTTATACCTTGAATTTGTTTTAGTTTTAGTTTTCTTATTTATTTTTGTTTTGCAATTCTAATTACCTGAAGTCATTTCAACACTATGTATGTCCTTGATTTTTTAGCAATAAATGAATTTTTACATAAAATCTGCTTTTACATATTACCCCAAGAAGCATTGAACTAAATCTGTTCCATATGCAAAAGTCTTTTTTCAAGAAATTGGTACTGAAAGGGTTAATATGTTAAAAAATCAATCATGGTTTGAGAGCTGCAGCTGGGGCCTGGGGGCCTCTACTGACAGGTCTGGCTAAGGCAGGGAGCAACTGATCATGGCTCAGGTCCTGGTGTCAGTCATGGCATTGTGTCCTCTAGTTTTCAGGGTATGTGGGTCATGGGGCTGGTCAGCTTTCATGAATTCAGAGCTGAAACATAACTGAGGCCAAGGTGTTAGCTGTTG
>NW_017733537.1:5418-8239 GCF_001890085.2 Hipposideros armiger
TAAACCCTGGCCGTTCACACAATGGGAAGGAATTCACGAGACTCTGTGAAGTAGAAGAGCAAAAAAAGGTTTGTGGAAAGTCAGGTAGAGAGAGAGTTTTAGGAAGAGAAATACTGGCAAAGGGAGTTTTGCCAGGACGGAGTCTGACTGGGACGCCTGCAGAGACAGAGGGATAAGAGCAATACTGGTAAAACGAGTTTGCAAGGGCAGAGTCTGTTTGAGACAGCTGTGGCGGGTTTCTGTTTACCTGGAGTTATATTTTTCCATGGAGGATGTAGGGTGCTTGTTAGCATGCAGTGAGGCTGCCGTTACAATTGTCTTCTCCTGGGGACTGTCCTATTTCCACCTATGATGGATGTAAGGTGCTTGTTAGCTTGCAGCTACAGTGCTAGCCAGGGGATTCAGAGCCAACCGGTTCCTTTTTAAGCCCATTCCTGCCAGCACACAAGCTCACTCCTGTTAACTCTGTTTGTCTCATCATCGAGTAAACACTAGGACCTGGGGTTTAACCTAGCTGTCCTGACCGAGAATTTATCTACAACGAAGAAACATACAAGGCTAATATTCAGAGAAAATCATCAACAAATTATCATAGCAGATTTTGTAACTGAGAAGAGTAATGGAAACACGAAGGTCCAAACAGAATCAAATAATTTCTATGTTTTAGGCACACGTCCATATCTCTAAAAAGTAACTACGTAAAGGGCAAAAGTAACACAGTGGAAAAATTTCAGTGTTAGTGAAATGAAGAAAAAAATTTTTTTTTTAAGATTTCATTAGGGAATTGGGGGAGGGGAACAGCTTTGGGGAATAGGTAAAGGGGAACAGACAAGTTGCTGTCCTTTAGTTCTTCAGTCTAGCTGTGGAGGCCGTTGCTTCACTGGCCCATGTTGGTATTATCATTGCGCTCTTCCCAGGTGAGGCAGTCACTTGCTGGCCAATGGACAGCCGCTCACGGCGGCTCACAGCTCAGGAAAGCTCACACCCGCTGCCGACCAGACCCACTGCAGCTTATGCCGTCGCCAGTGACTCATGGCAGCCCAGGTTCAGGTCGAACTGTTGTTCACATCTTAGCTGTAGGGGTCGCAGCGTCACTGGCCCTCATATGTGGCATCTGAACTGGGGACCTGCTGCTCAGAGCTCGTGTCCCAAGCCAACTCCTGTCCAATGCGCCACTCTGCCAGCCCAGAAATATTTTCAGTTGCAGAAACTTATACTTCTATTTGTGGATGAAATTTTTGAGTGGTTTAAAAAGACTATGGGGAAAAACATGCCCAATGATGTAAACTCATATAAAAGCTATTTGTGAGTGTAGAAGTTACTGAAAAATGTTTAGTTACCACTGTGCTCAGTTATATGTTAGATTTGGCAGACACCCAAATATCTATTAACTATATTACTCTCATTTTTTTCTTCTTCTGCAAATAGGACAAAGACTTGAAGANCTAGACTGAAGAACAAAACAACAGCAACTTGTCTGTTACCCTTTCCTCGATTCCCCAGCGCTCTTCCCCCGCCCTGAACTCCCCAATAAAATCTTTTAAAAAAAAACACAAAGTTTAAGATGGAAAACTATGCGAAAAGGGAGTCTACGTGGTCCCAAGACAGAAAAGCAAGCGGGCAGGGAGCAGCCTTGGAGGCCTTTCAGTCCCCAAAGGAAGCGCCCTGGCGCTCAGGTCGAAGCTTCAGTTTACTGAGGGGAGGGCGTTGGGGGGACTGCAAGGTCCACAGCGACTCCAGGCCCATGTATGAAGATGGGGGGCTGTGAAACGCAGCTTTAGACTAGAGAGGCGGATACTCACCTCGGTAGGGTGACCATCACTGTTATGTATCCGCTTCACAGTCTTAAGAAATGGCCGCAGACCTGAAGTCAGGCGAAGTGGGAACAAGTCTTGGGCAGAGCCCTAGGTAAAGGGGACCGACCCCTGGTTAGACATGCGCATGGGTGATGACAGGAAGGAAGCAAAAGGAAACTGGCAACAGTGCAGGTCCAGGACGGGTCTTGTGTTGCAGGGGGCACGGCCGGTGAGATACCTGGTCTGAGCCTGGACCGCGAGGAAGGGAAAAGACAGTGGCATGAAGGAGTGGCTGGGATCGGGCCTGGGCTTCCTGGTGCTTAGCAGCAAGGTTTCTTTTCTTGGTGTCTTTAGCGTGTGCTGCAGGAAAGTTGCTGTCTGCCCATTTTAAGTTGCTATTGTTAGGGATCATCAGGGGCACCGGGAATGAGGCAATACCCCCAACCCCCGCTGCTAGACATCCTCTTGGATAAACTAATGATCACCTGACCACAGGTTTCCTGATAGAAACAAGATGTAGCAGAACTGGGACATCCGAGTGGCAAGATCGTTAAGAACTGGCTAGGGACCCCGAAGGGATGTGTACTCAGGCATGGATTAGAGACACGGAATAGACTGTGCTGTCAGCAACGCTGGTGAGTAAGGATTGTTTAGGGGCCCCATCTGGTGCCCTTTCAGCTATAAACAAGGATTACAGAGACTACAAATGTACTGATATATAGATGTGAACAAATGCTGAAGAAACTCTGGAAAAAAGACTGATAGTGAAAACTGGCTTTGCCTGATTTTATAAAGGCATCTGAAGTTAAACTGAATCACTGTCTTTCTGACTCCACAATAGGAATCATTTATAACACAGTAGAAAGTTCAGTTTTAGAACTAAGGGATAGTTCTAAAAGGATAATGGTTCTAAGGGATAATACATAATTAGTTTTATTTTTATTAAATTTACTGGCGTGACAATGGTTAATAAATTTATATAGGTTTCAAGTGTCTAATCATATAATACAACACATCCTATGTAT
>NW_017733537.1:14648-17252 GCF_001890085.2 Hipposideros armiger
TAGTAAGATGTGAGCGCATAGTAAAGGCTTTACCACATTCTCTACATTTGTAAGGCTTCTCTCCAGTATGAATTCTCATATGTACAGCAAGACTTGATTTGGTGGTAAAGGCTTTACCACATTCTCTGCATTTGTAAGTCTTCTCTCCACTATGGATTAAGTCATGTCTAGTAAGATGTGAGTGCTTAGTAAAGGCTTTACCACATTCTCTACATTTGAAAGGCTTCTCACTGGGATGAATTCTCATATGTACAGCAAGACTTGAGTATTCAGGGAAAGCTTTACCACATTCTCTACATTCATAAGGCTTCTCTCCAGTATGAGTTCTCATATGTACAGCAAGACCTGAGTTGTAGGTATAGGCTTTACCACATTCTCTACATTTGTAAGGCTTCTCTCCAGTATGGACTAACTCATGTTTAATAAAAGATGAATGCAAATTGAAGGATCTACCGCAGTGTCTACATTTGTAAGGCTTTCCTCCAGTAGGCATTTTCTCATATCTGGTACGATTTGAATGCCAAAGAAAGGTTTTGTCACATTCTCTATATTTGTAAGCCTTCACTCTAGTATGGATTTTCCTATGTCCGTTGAGACTAGATAATCGACTAAAGAATCTCCCACACGTAACACATTTGTAAGGTTTCTCCCGAGGATGAATATTCTCATGTTCCGTAAGATATACAGTTTGGTTCAAAGACTTATCATATTCACTATGTTTGTTTGACTTCTTTACAATATAACTATTCCGATGTGTAAGATTTGAGCATTCATGAAAGAGTTTCCCATGTGCACGCTGGTTCTCTACAAACTGAAAACTCTGATGCTTATTAGGATCGGACCCTTGTTTAAAGTTTTTCCAGGATTCACTGAATTGGTAACTTCTCTCATCAACACACATACTCTGGTAATCAACAAAGACAGAAAGGCCTTCAGTGAGNGCATTTAAGAAGCATTCTGGTTGTTCTGATATAATGACCTTACTGCTCTGTTTTCCATGTGTTTGAAGACTGAGGCTCCTTGTTTAGGAAACAACAATGTACAATAATTTATGCAATTAGGGATAAGTTGTCTGTCCTTCCTAGATATCTCTGAAGACCTCTTTATTTCAACCTCATCTGGCAATATTTATGACTCCTATTTATGGCTACTAAAAAGACACATCCGGGTTTCAAACACCACCACCTTATTTTCCTTAAAGAGGAATTGGAAAAACTAATTACAATTCAGAATGTTCCTGTCTCACATTAATGCAGAGAATGATGCCTTGAACACCTACTTCACGGTGACTTACATCAACAGTCTAAGTCAACCAAACAGCATCTCCATTTAGATTTTCATTATACATTGTGTATTACAGTGCCCTCAGTCTTCCAGGGAAAAGTATTTCTGAGTGAATCCCACCCAACATAAATGTGCTCTTAGATACTAGAGACAGCAACAAACAACCCATGATTCACACACACACTACAAGTAAAAAAACATAGCATTAAGGGACTTCACAGTGAGATCACATTAATATTTCCTTTCCAAAAAACCTCAAGTACTATCAATAAAGACTGATTGTGAATAATTGTAGCTTTCCAATATCCATCCCCATGACACTTTCAAGCATGTTCACAAGTTGTTTTTTTTTAACATTTGCTTATTCACTATATGTATTCTGATTTGAAATAATATCTGCAAACTATTCTTTAGTGACTAGTGTGCAATGTCAATTCTGTAAAATTTCAGATTTCATTCTTGATTAAACATTTCCTCACATTACTTTACATCTTTAAAGTCACTTTGAAACGTGAATTATGTGGACTTCCTGAAGTTTGTATTTTGAACACAGGATTTTCATCGTTGATTTTGAATGCTGATTTCTCTGCAGTAAGCATTCTCTGATACTGAGTGAGGCTGTAGGTCCAGCTACAGGGCTTCTTGGATCCTTCAGTTTTAAGGTTTCTCTCCATTATCAAGTTTCATATGTTCAGTAAACTCTATACAGTGACTAATGGCTTAGCTACATTTTTCACATTCTCTCCGGTATGCATTCTCTCATGCCTAGTAAGAAATGAATGCTGAGTAAAGGCTATATTTACCATGTTATTTACATTTGGAAGGCTTCTCTCTGGTATGAATTCTTTCATGTTTTGTAAGTATAGAGTGTAGGTGAAAGGCTTTACCACATTCTTGACATTTGAAAGACTTGTGTCCAGTATGAATTCTCATATGTACAGCAAGACTTGAGTTTTGAGTAAAGGCTTTAGCACATTCTCTACATTTGTAAGGCCTCTCTCCACTATGGATTAACTCATGTGTAGTAAGATGTGAGTTCCGAGTAAAGGCTTTAGCACATTCTCTACATTTGTAAGTCTTCTCTCCAGTATGGATTCTCATATGTACAGCAAGACTTGAGTTGGTGATAAAGGCTTTACCGCATTCTCTACATTTATAAGGCTGTTCTCCACTATGAATTAACTCATGTGTACTAAAATGTGAACGTCGAATAAACGCTTTACCACATTCTCTACATTTGAAAGGCTTCTCTCACGTATGAATTCTCATATGTACAGCAACATGTGAGCTCTGAGTAAAGGCTTTACCACATTCTCTACA
>NW_017733537.1:18830-26102 GCF_001890085.2 Hipposideros armiger
CTTCATTTTTAAATCTCTGATTTTCAAATGCTTGAGTTTAATCTACTCCTACAATTTAAATAATTCAAATGATTATTTCACCATGAGTTACATAACTTCCCATACATTCCACATTTTTTTTCAAAGAATATATATCTTTAATAAATTGTTTTCTATCTTTATATTCAGAAATAAGTGTAATGCTAATGAAAGTGCCTTAACATGCAGGGTTTCACATTTCTTATATATTTCTATCTTTTAGCAATGGGGATTTTACCTGAGTAACTCCCAGTTTGGTTATGTCCATGATAACATCCTTCAGCCCTTCACACTCCCCTCATATTCCCAGTCTTTCATTAAGTGCAGATTGTCAAGGCCGCACCTTCCATATCTTACCAGGAGCATTTTGTGGAATGAATGTTCTATTCCTGGGTTTGGCAACAAATCCAAGGTGTCCTCAGAAGTCATAGCTGAAAGACACGAAATAAATTATCACTCTTACTATACGCAAGTGAATATGCTTTCAATTCAAACGTACAAATTTAATACCGATTACAGGACTAAACAAGACGACATAAGAGGAAACACCAAAATTGCCATCCTCCATGGAGACATGAACTTAGCAACAATTACTGACCCAATTAGCTTGCTGAGTACTGAGAAACCATTTTCAGGAAAGCAAAGCACATGAAAGAGTCACATCAAAGAGGAAAGAAAAGTTGCTTACATTTGCCAACATTACTGTGCACCCTCCCTGGCACACATGGAAATGTTGTGAGAAAACCCCAAATGCAAGTTTCTTCTCCGGTTGGAAAAAGATGAGTGAACTTCGTGTTCAATGGACTTGCTTTTTGCAGATGCCTGAAGGTCTCGTTTATTTTCTGCATGACACCAAGTGCTAAGGAAATGGCAGTGCAATGTGAATGCATTGTGGTGACCACTAAGAAAAATCGTAAGTAATTGTTCAAATGCCACAAAGAGCGCAGTACTGAAGACAATCATCATGGATAGCAATATAACACTGCCCCTAAAGAGGAAACTAGTAACATTTCAAACCGGAAAATTACGTGCAAAAAAAACAGAGAATACACATTCATAGAACCAGTTTGATAGGCATAAGGACTTCAAGCTCAGATGCCTGCTATGTGTGTTCTCTAGAACAAAGCAGGTCCACACATCCTGGGATGGTGGCTGTTTTGTCTCCAAATCCTCAAAAAAACATCACAAGGCATACAAAAGAACAGAAAAACATGGTCCAATCAGAGGAAAAACTAAATCTTGAGAAATACGCCCAAAACTACTAGAGCTAGTAATTACCTAACCAAGAACTCAAAGTGCACTGTCATATCTTTAACAATCTTTTGGGATGACCAAGTACCTCAGTCAGTTAGAAGCCTGCTCAAGAGTGCAAGCTCTGAGCAACAGGGTTGCTGGTTCGATTTCCATATGGGACAGAGACGATGAGCTGACACTGAGGTCCAAACAGGTGGCAGGATGGTTCAGCTGGTGAGAACATGTGCTCCTAACAAGAAGACTGCCTGTTTGATGGTGGGCTACATCGCCTGCAACTATGATTGAACTCGGAACCTTGAGCTGAGCTGCTACCCGGATGGCTCAGTGGATAGAGCGTGCGCTCTTAACAACAAGGTTGCTGGTTCCACTCCCTCATGGGACAGTGGTTACGCCCACCCACAACTAAGACTGAACTCAACACCTTGAGTTTACAGGCCACGAGCTGCCGACAGCCAGCCAGATGGCGACTGGTGCCAGCCACAAGAAAGATGGAAGAACAACAACATGGCTTAACCCCCTCCCCAATTCCGCAACACTGTTCCCCTCTCCCAATTCCCTAATTAAGAAAATACATATTTTAAGTTACCCTTATGGTAACCACAATAACTACCTATAACAGACACACTGAAATACATTGAAAAAGAAATCAAAGCATGCAACTACCAACAGAAATCAAAGAAACAACAGAACACAGCTTCGAGGTGGGAACGTGGAACAAAACAGCTACACAACGCGCAGAAAACAATTCAAAAATGGTTATAGTATTCCCTCCGACTCAGTGATTACTTTAAATGAAAACAGATGAAACCCCTGAATCTAAAGACATGAGTTGGCTCAATGGATAAAAAGTAAAATCCAACTACCTTCTTTGTACAAGATACTCACTGGAGATGTGGGGACACTCTTGGGACAAAGTCAAACAATGGAAAATGTATCCCATAGAAACGGTCACCAATAAAGGGCACAGCTGCCCATAATGATATCAGACAAATACACAGTAAGTGTCAAAACATGTCAGAACACAAAGGACATTATATAATGATAATCAAGTAAATTCAACAAAAAGACATAACAATTACATTTATGTAAAAAGTGGTGTAGCCAAAAACAATATGGAACTTCCTCAAAAAATTTTAAACACAACTATTATATGACCCAGCAATTCCACTCCTGGGTATTATCTAGAGCAGGGGTATGCAAACAGCGGCTCACAAGCCACATCCTGCTCTTCGGGTACGTACACGTGACTCGGAAGGAAAATTGAAAATGAAAATTATCAGTTTCATTTATAAAATTTTTCTTCAGTCTAGTTGTGGATGATGTCGCTTCACTGGGCCATGTTGGCATTATCATTGCGCTCTTCCCGGGTGAGGCACTTGCTCACCAGCTATTGGATGGCCCCCCACGGCAGTTCACAGAGGCTGACGGCAGCTCTTGCCAGTTGCCGGCCAGCCCCACTGCAGCCTACGCCCAGGCCGGCAACTCACGGCTGCCTATTTCCAGATCGAGCTGTTGTTCACCATCTTAGCTCTACAGGGCACAGCGTCACTGGCCTTCATGTGGGATCTGTACCAGGGCCAAGCTGCTTAGAGCTGACATTCCAAGCCAACTCCTAACCAATGCACCAGTTGGCCAGCCCTATAAAATCTTTAAAGATTATTCACATAATGGTGATTTCATTTGTTTTATGGCTCTCAAATTTTAAATTGTTGTTAGGAACAGGTCTGGCTCTTCCTTTCTCAAGTTTGCTGACCCCTGATCTAGAAATACAAAAACACTAATTCAAAAAAATATCTGTATTCTTACAACCACTGCAACATTATTTACAACAGACAAGATTATATGCCCATTACTCAATCAATGGATATATGTGATAAATGTACATAATGAAATATTTCTGAGCCAGAGGAAAAATAGAAATCCTGCCAGTGGCAATATTGAGCATGGACCTAGAGGGTATTATGCTAAGTGAGATAACAAAGACAGAAAATGACTAATGCCATATGATTTCACTGATACGAAGAAGCTAAAAAATAGAAACGAAAAAACAAATCAGAAAAAGATTCACAGGTACAGAGAATTAACTGATGGTTGCCCGAGAAGACAGGGCCATGGGGAAAGGCAAAAAACATGATGGGTAATCAGGGTATAAACGTCTAGTTATGAAAAGAGTACAGCACGGGGTGCAATGTAGCCTAGGAAATATACTCCACGATACTGTGATGCCTTGTTAGGTGACAGATGTTACTTAAGTTATATGGTGATCACTTTGTAAGATATGTAAATGAGGAATCATCATGTTGTAAAACTGAAATGAATATACTATTGTATGCCACCTATACTGTAAAAATAGAAATAAATGAATGCATAAAATAAAACAGTTGATTCCACTTTAGACCACAAGAAATTTTTGGTAACTCTTTCTACTGTTTCACTTTTACCAACAAGCAGGTATTACTAGTATAATGAAAAAAAACCAAAACACCATGTTGCTGCACAATGAGAAATGATTTCCAAGATTTCATTAGAGTTGACCTATAATATTGTCAGAACATTTAACGCAACCTCATCTTCATCAACAGGGGACTCATTCTGAGTGTATTTTAGGAATGAACACAGAACTGGAATTAAAATTTAAATGTTATTAGATATAAATGTAACATCATACACTTCTCAGTTTTTCCAAGACAAACTGTTAATCAAGTATCTTTTTTCAAATCGTAGCACTGACTTTTGAACTCCCATATTTCGAATCAATTATTAATGAGCAAAAACAACACAAAAGTCATCACCAAGAGTACAAAACAAGAAGCCACTGGCTGGGAAAGAATAATTGCAAAATAAATACCTGCAGGGCTGCCTGAGTGGCTCGTTGGTTAAGGGTTGGCTTGGGAGTGCAAGCCCTGAAGCAGCAGGGCCCTGACCCGATATGGGCCAGTGATGCTGCACCCTCAACAGCTAAGATGGTCAACAACAGCTCAACCTGGAGATGGGCTGCCGTGAGTCACCGGTGACGGTGTAGGCTGCAGCGGGGCTGGCCGGCAGCTGGTGTGCACTTCAGTGAGCTGCCATGAGTGGCTGTCCAATGGCCAGCAAGCGACGCCTCACCTAGAAAGAGCGCAATGATAATACCAACGTAGGCCAGTGAAGTAACGTCCTCCACAGGTAGACTGAAGAACAAAAAGACAGCAACTTGTCTGTTCCACTCATGGATTCCCCAATGGGGCTCCCCTCCCACAATTCCCCAATAAAATCTTTAAAAAAAAAAACACACATAAGAAATAAATACCTGAAAAGGTCTACATTCAAAACACACAAAGAAGTTTTCAAACTAATCGATGAAAAAACTGCCAACCTCATTAAAACATGGGCCAAAGCCCTAAACAGACACCACACTAGACAAGAGATACAGAAGGCAAAACGGTATGTAAAAAGATGCTCCACATCATGTCAGCAAGGAAATGCACACGGAAACAATGAAAATGAAACACACAGCAAATTAAAAACTACCACACACCTATTAAAATGGGCCAGAACCCGGAACACACAATCTCTAGTGCTGGTTAGGACGTGCAGCAGCAGGAACTCGCACTCACTCTCGGTGGGAACGCAAAAAACTGCAGACACTTGGGTAAACAGTTTCGTGGTTCTTACACATCCTCCCACCCTTCGATCAAGCAATTGTGCTCCTCAATAGTGACCCAAAGACTTGAAAACATGTATCCACCCAATAATCCACATATGCATGTTCACAGCAGCTTTATTCACAATTTTCAAAACTAGGAAGCAACCAAGATGTCTGTCAAGAGGTGAATGGATGAATAAACTGTGGTGCACACAGACAATGAAATATTATTCAGTGCTATACAGAAAGAAGGTATCAAATCATGAGAAGATGTTGAGGAAACCTAGATGCCTATTAAGTGAAAGAAGCCAATCTGAAAAAGGCACATATTGTATGATTCCAGCTATGACATTCCAGAAAAGGCAAAATGATGGAGGCAGCAAAAAGATCACTGCTGACTGGGGTTGAGGGGAGGGAGAGATGGACAGGCGGAGCACAGAGACTATTCAGGGCTGTGACACTACTGTGTATGACAGGTTATCATAAATGTGTCCACATCCACTGAATGCACAGCCCCTCAGTGAACCCCAAGGAGAACTAGGAACTCTGGGTGACAATGTAGCTTCATCTATGTAACAAATGTACCTCTGGGGGTAAAAGTGATGCGGACAAGGGCAAGGCTGTATATGTGGGAGGGGCATGTGGGAATCCTCAGAAACTTTTACTCCATTTTGCTATGAACTAAAAGTGCTCTTAATATGAAAATTATCCTCAGGCTCCTGCTTCTCCACTTATCTGATCTCAGGTCCAATGACTTTCCAGAAGTTTGACATGCTCTTACGAGAACATTAATGTCTCCACCCGCAGTAAAAAAAAAACCAAAGTACCACCTCACATCAACTAGGATGAGCAGTATCAAAGAAACACAAAATATCAAATAATATCAAGTGTTGGCAAAAATGTGGAGAAATTGGACCGTTATGCACTCTTGGATGAAATCCCAATTTGTGCAAACAGTATGAAAAACAATATGAAGGTCTCTCAAAAACTAAAATATAGAATTGTGCTATGATGCAGCCTTCCCACTTCTGGGTACATTTCCAAGAGACTTCAAAGGGGGATCTGCAAGAGCCATGTGCACACCCATGCACACTGTAGCACTATCCACAAAGCCTGTAATAGGATGAAGCAACCCAAATGGCAATCGATAGATGAATGGTCGAAGAAAGTGGTCAACGAAAATGTAGCATATACATACACTGGAATATTTTCTGCCTTGAAATAGGAACAGGTGCTCTCAACTGACACAACACAGAAAAACATTGAGGACTTTTAGGTAAAGCTAAAGAGTCACAAAGCAGATACTATATGAGTCCACTTCTGTGAGTCGCCTAATGCGGTCCTCCTCATAGAACAAAAAGAAGTGTAGTAGCCATGGGCCTGTGTTGAAGGGAAATGAGGGAGTGGCTGTTTAATGGGTACTCGGTGAGTTTTGCAGATGGAAATTTCCAGAGGTCAGTTACCCAACAATGTAAATATCCTTAACACAACTGGACTGAAGAGTTACAGAGGGTAAAATTTTAGTCACATTTTTACCAAAATTGAAAATCAAAAATAATATCTAAAAAACATACTGTTGCCTTACAGCTTCATGCTCGACTGTCCCCCCACACAAACCCCTGACCTTAAGAGGTCACGAGGCAGTATCTCGGAATGCTGGGACCCGGCAGAATGATGTCGGTTATCTCCCTTACTTCATGGCCGCGGCAACAGCTGCACCATCCTGGGGGTTGTGTGTGTAGGAGTATGAAGGCACAGCATGTGTTGGAATACAACGGGGTTGGTTGATGGAAACTGGCCTTAAGGCACTTATCACACGGACTTGAGAAAGTTTCTCTTCTTTGAAGTTTCTTAATAAAGGCTACTCGTTGGCCAGATTCGGAGCTCAGTTCCAGAGCGAGAACTGCAGTCTCCTGGCCTCGCTTTAACTCTATCCTTTTCTCTTGTGTTTCTTTAACCCTGCGCTGCCCCTCTGACTCCCCACTGCCCATGCTGCGCGGGATGTGCATCTGGCGCCCGAATGTGGGGTCTCAAAGAGGGAAGGAAGACTCAGAGTCTATGAAAAAAAAAAAAGATTTAAATGCGGCAGGGCCTGGGAGGCGTCGCGACAACTGCCTGGTAAGGGGGCAGGAGAGATCCCGGAGAATTTAACCAGGGTAAAAGAGGAATTAACTAAACTTTTGTGTGAAAGAGTGTGAAATTATGAGTGAATGATTATAGTTCCATGGCTTCAGCTATGGAACTTGCTTGAGCCCTAATCTGCGATTCCATGGTTACGTTGTGTGGCAAAACGGTGACTTGGCAACACCAACCAGGCCTGGGGTTTATACAGGTGCACCATAGCCAAGACGGACCTTAAAGTCCTGCAAGGCACG
>NW_017733537.1:29001-31839 GCF_001890085.2 Hipposideros armiger
TGTTGTTTCTCTTGAAGACCAGTTAGAAAGTCTCCGTACCATAATTACCTTAAAATGTGATTGGAACGTTTCTACTTACTGTGTAGCTCCTTTTTCTTACAATCAGACACGTACCCTGTGGTCGGAGGTACGAGCTCATCTCTTGGGACATATGCCAAACCATACTGCAGATATCCTACAGTTGCAACAAGAAGTGGATCAAATGTCTTTTACTAATCTCCAGCTCCTCCCAGGAGAGAACTCGCATTCCGTGGCTACGGAGGAACTTTCTACTCTAAATCCCCTTGCGTGGGTGAAAAGCTTTGGTGGAGGATTTGCCAGTGCTCTTATACTTTTATTGATTATTCTATTATTGATCTGTTTAGTCCTCAGGTGTGGATAACAAGCCCTCGGCAGGCAATAGATGAAGAATCTGCAAAGTCCATGTTTCTCCTTCTACATAAACAGAAAGGGGGAGATGTTGCCTTACAGCTTCATCCTCGACCGCCACGCGCACACCAACCCCTGACCTAACGAGGTCACGAGGGAGTGTGTGGGACGCTGAGACCCGGCAGGATGATGTCGGTTATCTCCCTTACTTCATGGCTGTGGCAAAAGCTGTACCATCCTGGGGGTTGTGTGTGTAGGAGTATGAAGGCACAGCATGTGTTGAAATACAATGGGGCTGGTTGATGGAAACTAGCCTTAAGGCACTTATCACACGAACTTTAGAAAGAAAGTTTCTCTTCTTTGAAGTTTCTTAATAAAAGCTACGTGTCGGCTGGATTTGGAGCTCTGTTCCAGAGCGAGAACTGCAGTCCCCTGGCCTCGCCTTAACTCTATCCTTGTCTCTTCTGTTTCTTTAATCCTGTGCCACCCCTCTGACTCCCCACTGCCCGTGCTGCGTGGGACACGGCAACATACAGTTATAAAACATTTCAGAAATTATTTTGAATCCAAAAAGTTGCTCTCTCACAAAGAGAATATGAAATCATCTCTAAACAGATGTTATATTAAGACTTATTACCACAGCAGGATAAGAAAAGCACTCACCACTAACAAAAGACATAAACCAGATGAGTTATGCACAAAGTTGAACTAAAACAATACTAATATGCACAGAACTTTAATGCCAATAAACATATACCTCATTCTTATGTGAATCAAACCCCACATTGTCTTAAGTGTACTTCCCTGAAAACTGTCATTCACATTCATATATACAAGTAACAACTAAAAATGCAAGTAACGAAATTTGGAGAAACTACCATAAAAAAGAAAACACNGACCATGCTTGCTCAGGCTATTACAGGGTTAACAGTGGGAGAGAATTCCCTGGCACTTGCTACAATTGTGGAAAGGCTGGTCATACTACAAGGGAGTGCCAAAAGATAAACAGAAATAGCTCCCGCCCACCTGATACTTCTGCTCCTGCGGGATCTAAGCCAACTGGTTTATGTCCTAGGTGCTGAAAAGGAAAGATCAGTTTTTCATAAGAATGGAACTCTCCTTCAGGGAAACAGGAAAAGGGGCCAGCCCCAGGCATGGACAACAACCGGAACATATGTGACAGCTGCCATTCCTCAGAATTACCAAGCTGTGACTTTCAGTACAACAATTAAGCCCTGCTACTGAGGGAAGTGCCACAGTGGACATTTGCACAGCACAAGGTACTATATTACTTTCTGGAGAGTCCCCTCTCCGTGTAGCTACAGGAATTTTGGGCCGATTCCCCCAAATACTGTTGGAGTTCTCCTTAGTTGCTCTAGCTTATACAAATTGCACTTCAGCTCAACGGGCTGAGTTAGTAGCAGTGTTGACTGCTTTGCAAACATTTTTTGGCCCTCTAAATATTGTTTCTGATTCGGCTTACATAGTTCATACGGTACAGAACATTGAGACGGTATCTTTATCTTACAATACAAATCAAGCTCTTCACATTTTGTCAACTCCAGCATGTTGTGAGGAACCGCCAGCACCCCCTTTTTATCATGCACATTTGTGCACTCTCCACCCTGCGAGGTCCAATGACACAAGGCAATTCAATTGCTGGTTTATTAATAGGGAGTGCCCAGGTTGCTGAGGCAAGCATTTTCACTCCTTAACTCATACTAATGTGGGTGGTCTGCGTTCTATTAGAAACAAGCAAGCCCTTCCTATAATACAGACATGCCCCACCTGTCAGATCCTTAATGCACCTCAAGAAAGCCCTGAAGGAGTAAATCCTCCAGGTCTCATTCCTAATGATGTCTGGCAAATGGAGGTTTCTCACATCCCCTCCTCTGGAAAATCCTCATTAGTACATGTTAAAATGGACACAGCCTCTGGCTTTCTTGTGGCTACAGCTCAGACTGGAGAGGCAACAGCCCACTCTTGCTGTCATTTATTAACATCTTTTTCTATTATGGGCCTCCCTAAGAACATTAAAACTGAAAATGGACCTCCTTATACCAGTTCTAAAATTTGCAGACTTTTGCGCCATCTGGCATTATTACTCATACCACAGGCATCCCTTACAACCCAAGGTCAAGCCATTGTTGAACGTGCTATTTCAACCTTAAAGAAACAGCTGCAAAAACAGAAAGGGGGAGACATAAGAGAAACCCCACAGGTACAATTAGAAAAAGCTGTTTACTTTAAATTTTTTAATTCATCTGGTTCAAGCATGGAATCACACCTTGGGTGGACTGCAGGTAAAAGGCATTTTCATAATAGCCCGAGGTCACTGGAAAATGTGCCCATTTGGTGGAAAGACATTCCGACTAATCAATGGCATTTAGGAATGTTATTGACATGGGGACGAGGCTTTGCTTGTATTTCTCCAGGTCCAGAAGAACGTCATTTGTGGGTACCTGGCCG
>NW_017733537.1:34586-36161 GCF_001890085.2 Hipposideros armiger
ACCACTTCCTTTACAAACTCCTTACAAGAAGCAAGACCAGAACTTTAAAAATGGCCTCAGGGAGAATCCCTCAGCACCAGCACAGATTTGCCCTGGCCTCTGAGACAATGGAACAGTAGCCAGCCCATGGCAGCCCCCACAGTCCAGAGGGACATCCGCCCTCACTGCAATAAAGCCCTGATCACTGAGCGGGACAGTTTCTAAGAGGATGTGACATCAACAGGAAGAAACCTGGGCTTCTCACATTCTTTCACTAAAGCAGCGCTTCCTAAACCATATCTTAAGGTCTGCTTTCCTCAGAAACCTTTGGCCCTTTCACCTGTGTCTCTGCTCTTTCATTCCCACCTACCTGGGAGGATGGATACTGTCTTTTTTTGCTTCACATCCCAGGCCTCCTTAATTCTCTCCAAAAAGATAACCAGGTCTGGCTTAGAGACAGCAAGATCTGTTTGTTCGTAAAAGAAACATGAGTTTAGATGGAGAGTCTCCAATTTCCAATCCACTATGTGCTCAGGTGAAAAAAAAAGAACATTGCAGAAACTTAGAATATTCTAGAAATGGATTACCACAAAACAGTTATCTGACAGCACCTTTACTCTACTAGACATCATCGAACATTTTCAAATCCTGAATTCCACTTCAAGGACATCATGAAGTCTTCTTTTCTACACCAGTAAACCCCTACTTGGTACTCAGAGCCAGGATCTGAAACTCGACCACACAGAGCACAAGCTCCCAGGAGACGCTGTACTGGTGAAGGAAACACACCCCTGCAGTGGGGTAGGAGTTCTGAATGGAAGTCAGCCTCACCCAGGGAGTACAGGTTCTTGTAGTTCTCCAACATCACGTCCACGTACAGTTTCCGCTCAGCCAGGTGCAGGCACTCCCACTCCTCCTGAGAGAAATCTATGGCCACATCCATGAATGTCAACCGTCCCTGAAACAAAAGGCATATTTACCACGTGACCACAGACAAGGTCATAACATGACACAATATGAAAACAGAGTTAAGAGAACTGGTTTTGACCTAGGAGAGTGTCCGTAATGGAACACTAGCCACTGACAGTAATATTCTCCAGTGTGTTTTCTAACTCTGAGAAAGGAGAATGACGTATGATCCACAAACCACTGTAGAGAGACATACATCTTTTATTCTACAAAATAGATTTAAATTCAGGCATCAACACAGGCATATGGCTTTTTGTGTGTTCAATTTGTATCACACAGGATACATTATTGCATTTCTTGGCTGGAAATGTCACTGTGGGTTAAAATTGCAAAGTACTTCTCAAATTTTCATGTGGACAAGGAATTGCACTGTTATAAAACTGCAGATTCCGAATGAAGAGTTCTCGGGTGCGGCCTGAGTTTTCACACTTAAGAAATTCACTTTTAACTAGTGACACCAGTATCTGTGGTCTCGAGTAACACTGTTCCATTGCACAAAGGAAGGAAACAGGCAAAAATTCATACATGACTTTGAACTGACAGAGTTTTATGGAATTTACACTTCTCATAGAAGCATAGCAACATAAACGTTTTGAAATGACTGTATACTACTGAGTGTTCTAACTT
>NW_017733537.1:38439-39438 GCF_001890085.2 Hipposideros armiger
CCAGAGGGCCCCGGTTCGGATCCCACATGTGAGGGCCGGTGACACTACCCTCCAGAGCTGGGATGCCGTGAGTTGCCGGCGACGGCGTAGGCTGCAGCCGCTGTGGCAGTGGGTTGCCATGGGCTACTGTGTGTAGCCAGCAGCCAGCTTGAGCAGACGACAGCTGCAGTGAGCGGCCGTGCAGAAGCTGACGACTGATCTGCCTCGCCTGGGAAGAGCGTAATGATGGTGCCAAGTTGGGCCAGTGAAGCAACGTCCTCCACAGCTAGACTGAAGAACAAAAAACGAGAGCAATTTGTCTGTTCCCCTTCTCCCAATTACCCAGCGCTGTTCCCATCCCCCTAATAACCCAATAAAAATTTTAAAAGAAACAAAAAAACTTTAATAATATGATTGCTGTAAATGTTCTTAAAAACACAAACAGTGTTGACGTAGAGAATGTCTGTGACATGAGTATGGAATAAAATAAAAATTTACAGGAACAAGGTCTGACTCATTAAAGCCTTCCCAGCAAAAGCCAACTCTCTCTAGTAAAGAAAGCTGAGGGCCAGGGCCGGCCGAGTGGCTCAGTTGGTTAAGAGCTCACTCAAGAGTTTGAGCTCTGAGCAACAGCAGTTCGAGTCCAGCCCGAGCTGAGCAGCCAACAGGTAGCAGGATGGCTCAGCTAAAAAAAAAAAAAAGAAAGAAAAGAAAGCTGAGGGCCTTCATTTATCAAAGCAGAGAAACTAAGAAGAAAAGGGAGTTTCCAGATGAAATGTGATGGGTTTTGCACATCTTTCTACAAATCCCTGCAGACTGTTATTAATGATAAAGAAAACAATGTTAACTTCATAGTGAAGACAGGACCTCAACCAGGTGAAAGTCAGATGGAACAAATGGGTATCAGCTGGCCGAGGCACATGGAAGGACACAGTGTCACTGCTGTCATGTTACTGGCAAAAAGGAAGAACTAAGAAAATCATAATATGATTCTGATCATAAACATATTAATTTTATACA
>NW_017733537.1:43905-46643 GCF_001890085.2 Hipposideros armiger
ACAGTCAACTCCACCTGGTCACAATGTACTGTTAAGATATCTGGACATCTGGGCATAACAACACTGTTACAACAGCGGAATGCGGTTTTAACTAAGATAACTACACATTCTTTCTGGCTTCTGTACTTGACTTTGCATACAGCCCTGCCTTATAAAAACCTTACCTCCGCCACCCCCCACCCCCCAGCCTTGGCCTCCGTTTCTCCCTTAGTGGATGAGACGGTCGCTGAGCTCAGCTTAATGAAATCTTTGAAACCCTAATTTAACATCCAGCCTCTTTGTTAATTGTCTGGACCCAACATATTCTTCTCTCATTATGTCGCCTTCTCTGGAACCCCTCGCACCCCAGTGATGCCGATTTCCTGGCCAGACCTTCACAGTCACCGCTTACACAAAGCCCCTCCCCGCGTGAGGGGGTGACCGGGTGACACCCCGGGGTGTTCCCTCCTAAATCCCACCCCCCCTGAAAAGTGTGCTCTTCCTGGGATTCGGGACTCTTATTAAACTGGGACGAGGGGGGGTCTTCAGGCGGCGGGGTCTGCAGAGCCCCAGGCAGGGAGGAGGCCGGGCTCCCGGGGCCGCGGGGCGAGGCTGGGGGAGGGGCGCCAACGGCTGGACTCCGTCTCCCGAGTCCGTCTCCCAGGACTTCACACCGCGCGGCGGAGCGCTGCCCGGTGGGGGTTTTAAGCAGGAAAGCAACGCGGCAGGCGGGGTCTAGTGGCCCGAAGGCGGAGAGACCACAAGGGAACGGCCTCAGTTTACCCGGAAACCCCCGCGGACCCTCCACCCGGCAGCAAAGCGGCCTGGGATCGGGAGGTCTCCCCAGGACGCCGGACTCACCGATGTAGGGGGCGCGGGTGCGGGTACTTCAACGTCGGTACTGACCCCCAGGCGTCAGGAGTGCAGGACGGTGGACTGAGACTCAGGTTTAAACTTGAAAGACCAAAACTCACAGTCGCCAACCAGGCCTTCTCTCTACCTTGGCCGCTTCCGGATCTGCAAGAAACTCCGCCCTGACGCTGCCAGAAAACGCGGGCCGCAGGTGGGGCCTGTGAGGAGCGCTAAGGTCCTGGGCGTGGCAGGAATATTTACCCAGAGTGGGCGGGGCCCTTGGGGGGGGGAGGGACCTAGGGGAAGGGGTGGGGCCATGGCTTGGGTGGGGCGGGACTCTCATCTGCCTCGCCCTCATTGGTTACAGGTTCCAGGGAATTTCCAAGGTTGAATATCTTATAAATTATTTGTAATTTTGGTGTAATCCACCCAGGTAGTCGGCTCAGTGTCTGTCTATTCCGCCATATTACCGGAAGTCTTTCTCATTGGTTACAGACTATTGGTGTTCATTACCTTTATTTTAGGTTAGGTCTGATGCACCCACTTTATCTCTCTTAGGTATATATTTAGTGATGTTTAGTAATGCTTTACTCTTGGTTTAATATGTAGCCCAGTTCATTATATTTTAAGATCNCCCGTTTCTGGCCCTTCTCACAGGAAAGTCAGGGAGAAGCAGCTCCTAAGTAAAGACAGAACTGTCAATTTTCTCTTTCCTGACTCACATGCTCTCCCCTTCCACAGATGTCCACAAATTCCTACAGCAATGAGAACGTGGGATGCTCTCCTGTCCCCGACAAATGCAACAAAGCACCCCGTTACCTCTCCTTGAGCAAAGGATTCTCTCAACAGTCAGAACTGTGTCTAGGAGCCTCCAGCTAATCACTGGCTTCTGGTGAGAGTCACCTGAATACCTCATTAAAACAACAATGATGCTCCACCCAGACCACTTATCTAACTCCCACGGGGAGGGCACAGGTGACATCACTCTTTGAAATTCCCAAGTGACCTAGAAGGAACCCTGATGGGAACCATTTAGCTTCAATGAGCATGCAGGTCCCTGGGGGAGAAAGGGCCCACTCTAAGGAGTTATGGTTCTGCAGGTCTGCAGGGGGCCCAGGAAATGATGTCTTTTAGTCCCCTGGGGCAGCTGACTTGCTCCCCAGACCTGTTTCCTGTCACACTGGGCTACTGGTCTCAGACTCCATCACAGACTGCAGTCCTGAGAGCTCTGGGGAGTGGGGGAGTTTGGCATGGGAACTTCTAGAAGGGCTGGCTCCCCAGGTGTATTTCTTTCCTGTTTTCCAGGAAATCACAGAGAATTAGTTAAAAGCCATAAAATAATAAACACACATTTTGGTGCTGAAAACTTGTAAACAAGAGTTAGCTATGGAAATACACTGATCCAATTATTTCACAGTGAATAGACTGGCTCCATGGGAACTGAGTTTCAGGTCTGTCCGGTCTGTCCTTCCACATTTCCAGAGAATGAACAAGGGGACTTGAGGGGACAGCTACTTGGTAGCTCCCAGCTCACTAATTTCACAAATCATGGAAATTGAAGACAAAAGCTGCTGAATATCAAAATAACTCACCACACTAGGTTCTCAAGCGGACATCCTCACCAAATGCACACTAAAGTGGCCTAATATTATTAATAAGTACCAATAGATGTTTCAACATGATAAAGAGTAGAAAGAATGCAGGGCTTCTCATCTAAACTAGACATAATGTTATTAGAAGGGAAAGCGATTCAAGATGTTATTTACTGTAATTATTTCTAGGGTCAACATTTTTAAAAAATTGAGACTACCTGATATTTAGTAAAGAATAAGAACTGGTAATAAGATGTCACCAAAGCTTATTTCAGAAGTTAATGACTAGTTACAAAAAAAGCAGAAATTCAGCAG
>NW_017733538.1:0-15597 GCF_001890085.2 Hipposideros armiger
GTGTGTGTGTATAGATATATATTCCTACGTATATATACTTTTCCCTTCATATATGTATCACTAATATAATTTTCAAAACATTTATGAGTCTTATAATACACCTTTCCAGATTCTATATTTGTTTGTTCATTATTAGTGCATGTTGAATTTTCTTATAGATTTCTTAAAATGAAAACCTTCCCTAGAAGATTTAAATACTTGTAAAATCTCATTTTCAGTAGCATTACTGAGATCATCAAAATTCTTACCTTGTGTTCAGACCTAATTATAAAAAAGAAGTTGATTGAGAATATGTATAAAATGCAGATGCTATATTTTTACATTTTGCTCTTCACATAAAGCATGTGCTTACCTGAGCAATATAATTGCAAACAATGACATGGTAGGGAGAACACTTGAAAATGGGAATATTTTATTATATGCACAGTGGTACTAATATATGTGAGGACTTCCTGAGATAAAATAGAAATATGTCTTAAAATTTAATACTAGCAATCTGTTTCAATGAAGGCTAAGAAGCGTGGCTTATAAATTATAGGAGTTCTTACACGATGCACTTCTTGTGGGAAATGGATGGCTACTTGTTCATAGGTTGATGACCTACATTGAGTCTCACCCAAAGGAAGTTCAAGAAAATTTAAAAATAATACAAGTTGCATATAAGTTCAAAACCAGTGTTTAATGAGGGAGTATGTAGGCAGTGGTGAAATATGTAAAGTATAAAATGAAATTTAAATATGGTTGTCTTTTAGGTTACAGTATTTGAGAGTAGGTGGTTTCTTTATCTGTCCTTTTGTTTTCCTGACCTTTTTCCCTTTCTTAATTTTGTGCCAACATGACTCTGTGCTTTTGGAATCTGACCTATGGTTGCAAGCCCATTATAGGGACTAGATAAAACACAGGGATCTTATGACTTTAAGCCATTTTTAAACACAAAATTACTGAATTTCATTGATATGTTAAGTATTGTATTTGACGAACAGACAACTGTTTCATGAAATAGGCTATAGCTACTGAAGTAGAAAGAATTGTGAGGATGCATTAATAATATTTCATTGATTCCTGGAATCTACTTTATCCTCAATTAATAAAGCACTAAGAGAACAGTGCAATTGCCAACCTTTGGGTCCTTTAGCAATGCCAAAGAATTCACATCTGGGCTTTGTAACCCGTTGGCTTTGTGACATTCAGAAAACTATTCTATCACTTTATGCTTCAGTTTCCTTATCTACTAAAGTGAGAATATAGACTGCCTACATTGGATGGTTATGAAGATTAAAAAGAATAATACTTTTGAATTAATTAGGACTATACCTGGCACATAGTGATCAGTGTTACCTATAATTGTAAGCTTTTAATTTTAACTTGACTATTAAAATACCCACAATTACATAAAACTATGTATGCTAATTCTCTTAATTAAGATGGAGTTTTTATTCAATTTAAAAAATAAAAATATTTGAATACAAAATTTTCAGAAATAACTCTGTTATAAAACAGTTTACATATATGCATGTACACAACTAAAAGATGTACTGTGCTATGTTTTTCTCATTTCATTTATTCTTCAGTCAAGATTTGGTACATATAATTAGCTGTCAAACATGTGTCAATTATCCTACTGCTTACGTGTATTAGCCAGGTGTAGCATATCTTAAATATTAATTCTAAAATCTGAAGACATTGTATGAATTATGCCATTTTCTCTTCTTCAGGTAATGAACATACAATACTTTATCTACCCACGAGTGATTTAATCTTTTCATTTGTGTGCATATTTTTCAGTTATCTGAATCATGATATATGAACTGTTATAGCCTCAGTTTTTGACTTGAGCATAGATTTTCTCATCTTGTATACTGTAGTGATGCCAGAAACATATTAAATAAAATATAAATAAAACACTCATAAGGGCACACTTCTAGTTCTATTTATTCCTTAACATTTAATAATATAATGAGAGGTTTTTTTTTAATATGAAAAAATAAATGAGTTAGAAAAACATGACCATTACAATAATAGCTAGCCTTGGTAGTGTTATCCTTTTCCTGAGGAGATTGGAAGGAAGATGTATTTTGATTGCCTGTATCACCTGTAAACCTGAACAGGGCTGTCAAGTTCCTCATATCTAATATAAGAGTGGCAAATTAGAGTTATCTACAGCACTAGCCATAGGAACAGATTGCATTATAAATCATCATATCATTGACAGACAATTACATTCAGAACTTTCCAAGCATGAGGCAGTGGCAATATTTGTCCACCAACAAAGTTATTCAAGCCAAAAGCTCAGTGAGGATGTGAACATAAGGAAGTTACTTCTGGGTNTATTCTAGAAATGGTTCTGTGGATATACATTATTTTGTAACTTACACCACTATATTCTGAATTGCAGTATATAACTTAAAAATGTTTTATAAGTCTACTCTAAAAAAATGTATTAGGATATTTACACATTTGAGCCTGGAAAATAATAGGAGTTTTTTTTGTTTTTATTTTTGGGTTTTTTTGGTCTCTAAAAATCAGTGGTGTGGTTTCTCTTCTTATGAATGGGTGTAAATAGAGTATTTAATTAGAGTATAAAACTCTAGAAATTATTTAGAAAAGTCTTTTTTTTATTTTGTTTGCTAATGTTGCTTTTCAATATCCATCTGAGTTTACAGTTAGAGCAGAAATATTTTAGAAATCACTCTGAAATCAAAGAATATAAAGGATTTCAATAATTAGTTTCTTTGAAAAGATTTAGGGCTGAAAGATGGTTGAAGGGATGTTCTTAGCTAACTCTGATATTGTATGGAGGAAGAAACTGAGATGTAGAAAAGCTAAGTGAATTTACTTTAATATTAAACACCTAGCAAGTGGCAGAGCCAAGATTTTTACTCAGGCTTCTGCATCCTGTGTATCAAAAGTGCTGTGCTCCTCTTTCACGAGAGAGATCATGAATTATTCTTTGAGGCCTCAATCCCAAAAGACAGACTCTACAATTTCCTTCCTGCTATGATAGTGAGTACGAATATTTGTGTCCAGCTGACTACTGACTTCCCGCCTCATTAATCTCCCATCTACTCCATTGCTAGTAATGTGAGTTTCATTTAAACAAAAGGCAGCAGACAAACATGTACATACATCGACCCTAACACTCATCTATTCTTAGTCATTGCAGATATAAAGTCTCTCATCCACTCCGCACTACTTTGCTACACAGTCAAATATGTGTAGGGAGAGGGATGTTGATAAGCATATCCCGCCAGTTCTGGAAACATCTTCNATAACGACCATTACAGATATTATATCCTAGGTCTTATTTCTTGACAAAAAAATTTACATAATCTGAACAGAGATCATTGTTCTGTCTTTCTGAATTGTGCACCACACAGTTTTGTAATATGGCTTATACAATTTGTTCTATACGACATTCAGTCTTTGATACAATATACAGTAGTGAGATGAAAAAGATGTCAAACAGGTGTTTAAAAATGCCTTAGATTTGCCTTGAGAAGAATAAATATCATCCCCACTTTCCAGATGACAAGATTAGAGTTTAGGAAGATTAACGAATTTGGCTGAGAGCTCACTGTTATAAGCTTGTAAAAAAGATTGCAGTTCAAACTCATGTGTCTTTGAATCCAAAGATATTGTGGATTCTATTATTATGTTATTTAAGATACATAACATATTATGTTATTTAAAATATATAACGTATCTTTCTCACTTATTCAGTAGCCAATTAATGACAGAGCCAGGTATTACTATCTATGTACAGAAATTTCTTCTTCAAGCACTATTTTATTTTACTTTAGTTTAAACCTGTCATTTCTGTTTTACTAGATTTCTCCTGACTTTTCATTTTGTCACCTAACATGATGGCATAACTGTCTTGAATTTCTCCCAGAAGTCTGGTTCAATATTACTTTTTTAAAAATTTAAGCTCTTTTAATAGTCCTTAATTATTCCCTATATACTCCTAGATCCTGGACCTACCTTATTAATTGGAAAACAAACCAAACCAAAGAAAAGCTCAGAAAAATACTGTTAAATTGTCAAATTGGAAAATAGTTAAAAAAATTAAGATGTGTTGATCTATTATGTTAATCTATGACATATACACTCTAAAAATATATTCCAAACAAGACTGAGTCTGCTAACACTTCAAAGTATAACCTGCATTAAAATATTTAGGAGAAAACAAGTATCAGCTAGACCCAGAGAAATGCAGGTCCATTATTAATTTTACAAAGTAGAAGTTTTCATGATACTTTAAAAGAGTGCTCTGTAACTAACTTTGAGAGAATTAGAATTTTTTTTATCATTACTTAACATTCATTTTTGCTTTCTTTATTTCTAGTTAAATATTTTTTCTGCTGTTTCTCTGTTGTTTGTATTGTAATCAAAACAACGCACATCACANGAAGACTTCTTTAACTTGGAGAAATTTCAGCGTGCTTCTGCTCCGAGTTTTATATTTAAAGAATGAGTTCACTGAGACCTTAATAGCTGACCTGCCGAGGCCACGCAGCAAATGTGTAGCAAACTGAGAAGGATAGCTCATGACTTCCAGCCTAGTGCTTGTTCCAAATGATTATAAGTGTAAAGAATAAATATTGTATGGTTTTCTTTCCTAAAACCTTTCCACCCCTACTCCTATGTGGCAGTAGTGTGGTTAGGAGGTTATAAATTCAAAGATGGCTTCAAGTTAAAGAACGTGATTGATGGTGATTATTTTGGCTACTTAATTTTATTGTCTAGCTACAAATATGTATTTGCCAGGTGTTATGAGCAGAACTGCATTTCTCCAAAATGTATATGTTGAAGTTCTAACCCTTAGTACCTCGGAATGTGGATGTATTGGGGTCCTTAAAAAGGTAGATGAGTTAAAACAAGGTCTTCAGCCTGGGCCTTAATCTAACATGGATGGTGTCTTCATAAGAACAGGAGATTAGACATAGATACACAGCGGGAAGACTAAGTGAAGATAGGAATAAGGTGACCAGCTATTAGCCAAGGAGGGAGGCCTCAGAAGACCCAACCCTGCTGAATCCCTGGTCTGGAGCTTCTGGCCTCCAGAATTTTGAGAATATAAATTTCTGTTTAAGCCACCCAGTTTGTGGCACTTGTTACAGCAGGTCTAGCAAACTAGGCACTTAGGCACTCTTCTGAAAACTATCTCCATTGTGCCACTCTGACCCCAAATTCAGAATTAGTCATTCCAAGCTTTGTGGAAATGTTCAATCATTTCCCCAAATGTAGCCTTTATTCTCTTTCTTAAACACAATACAACAAAATGAAACAAACACATCTGACAGGCAAGGGAGAACAACGATACCCAGAACCCTCTCATGAGAAAGCATCCCAATGTTACCTGGACACACTTTCCTACTCTAGTCCTGTGAATCTTCGTTAGTGCCTTTGGGTGAACTACTCTGAGGAAAATCTATTGTGCTTTATTCACTCTGTGTCTATCACTCCTAAAAGCTAAAATGTAGAGTATCCCCAAGCAGTTAGCAGACCCAGTTGTAGTGCATGGCATATGCACACTTCTAAATGCTCTTGGAATTACATGGAAACCTTTTCATAATGCTGATCTGAGCACCTCGGCTATGTAGCAGACTCCCTTGGTGGTGAAACAGTCTTATAACATGATCTTTTAAACACCTCAATAATTAAAGGTGCTTGGATGGTCTCCAGGAAAGGCTAACTCATGCCAGTGTTATAGCGAAATTCCAGAATGGTAACTCTGGCTCTTGGTTGTAGAGATCATCCTTGGTACCTACAGCTAATTAACATAACAACACAAATCTTAATCCATGCAGTTTCCAAGTGGAAAAGCCAGTTAGAGCCATGTGACATTAATTAGAAGAAATTTAGAAGTTTGGATTGAGAGCCAGGTACCTCAGCAGGCGTTATCAATATGAGGCGCTTGTGAGAAGGAGGGAGGGCAGTGGAGGGGATCCTGTGCATACAGGGTATTATAGCTTCGAAAAATTACTGGAGGTATCATGAGGTTATTTGAAGGGCATTTCAAACATCTTTTAACTCATATAAAANTTATACTTTCCTGGGGATGAAGCAGAATTCCTCTGATTCACCGTAGGAATTTTTGTTCAAGACTCCCCAGCTATATGTTCATAAGCAACTGATAGGGTGAGGTGCTTGGAGGCTGGGTTCTTATTATTTATTGTTCCTAATCCTTTGTTATGCAGACCTCATATATTCTGAGAATATTTTTACATAGCCTCTGTTTTAGTATAATGCAGTTACCTTATCTTTGAATATTAAATGAACAAAGAAGAAAAAGACACAGTAACATTTATTATTGAAATTAAACTCATAAAGAAAAATGAAATACATAGCAGTCCTTGGATAACCTAATGCAATTTTGACAAAACTCTGAGATGATCTCTTTTTTTTTTTTGAAAAAAGTAAGGTAGGACTGGAGTTCCGCGAGCTGCAGGCAACAAAACAGAGCTGGAAAATATTAGGCGATGTGGGCAGAAAAGATAGGTTTCCCTTTTGAAAATGTTAAAATCCTGAGCACAATCAGTGTGTGCTGCCACTTAATGCATTGTCCAAATATTTCCTGCGCATCCAATTTTTATGAGAACTTTAAAAGGTTTCTAGTAGACAGTTTAATCACATTTCCTTTCACCACTTCTATGTGTGCTTCTTATATGGAGATCATTGTCATAAAAAGGAAATTTTTTGGTTTCTCAATGTGCCTTTTCATTTCCATTTTGACAGAACCGGGGTAGGGGGAGGCCTGATGAATATATCAAAGCAGATAACATTTACAAACATATGCCATTGCTTGATTTTTGTCAAATTTGAGCTATCATTAATACTTGCATAACACATATTTGTGTCTCTAGACTTTGCCCCACCTTCTTCCCTGCCCTCCAAAAAATTAATGACCGTGAACATTTATAGATGAATGACAGTGGCACAGTTGCTTGTAATCCCTATGATATATGTGTAGTCAGATGAAGTAGTCTTTCAAAAATGGCTTCATCAGATTTTCATGCTTGTGTTTCCTCAATGGCTTTATACTAGATATCCTCAATTTATAGGTCAAATGCTGCAAAGAATAAAAACAGATCTCTGA
This sequence comes from Hipposideros armiger, assembly GCF_001890085.2. Taxonomy (NCBI): domain Eukaryota; kingdom Metazoa; phylum Chordata; class Mammalia; order Chiroptera; family Hipposideridae; genus Hipposideros; species Hipposideros armiger. The sequence continues at coordinate 7,100 of NW_017733538.1, forward strand.
CACAGAAAACCAAGCAGTGTCTTTCCCAGGTCTCATTTTCCACCTGTAAGTATTTTTCAGCTGAAGTTTTTCTCACTCCTGTCCCTGACAGGGCCTAGGAAGTCCTAGATCAAAATTATTCTTCTTGAGAGAGATTTTATAACAGAAACAATGGAGGAAATAAATTTTGGTTATTCTGTGAAAACTGCTCCAAATGATCTTTCAAGTCACAAATGGTGCTGCAGTTTTCAATAACTGTATCCTTGGAATGAAAGGAGAATGCTAAACAACATTACTTTTAGGTAAAATAAAAATGTATATGCTGTCGGTTTGATGTCCTCTCAAAGTCTGTGCAGGGCTAAAGTATACCACAGCAATATATTACTAATTCAGATGAAAGGCCATGCCTGCTTTCATTAGGTGAATACTGGTTTCTTATTCATATAGATCATCAGAACTCAGAGGCAAAATTCTCAATTTAGCCAGGTAACTGCCAATAGTGTGAGAATAGAAGCCAGACTCTGTCACCGGACTGGATTACGCATCACATCGGATCACATGGCAAAGCACAATACCTCTTTCAGTTTTCTACTTATTTCACTACTGGAAATTATGAAGATTTTTGCATGATACACTGAATGTGAAANTAAATATCAAAAGGAAATGTTATCATCATAAAATATTCACTAAAAACTCCTAAGCATACAACTATTGTGCTTTTTGCTTTATCTGCCTTTTTTGTCATGCTTCACCAAGCTTTTTTTTTTTTTCACATGGTATAAATTTGTAAAGACAATTATATATCAGTCGACTTAGTGGAATATATGTAATGCCTTATTATCAAGTCATTCAGCTGAGTCAATATCAAGTTGAATTCTTGGACAGTAATAGCAAGGCAGGCACTGGGAAGGTAGATTTTAGGTACTTTGAGTGTATTTGTTTTTAAGCCATAATTTATATTTATATAATTTCTAACATTTTGAAATTGATTACTTTTGTTTGGGGTGATTATATTGTATGAGGATCTTCATCTTCTTTTCTTAGTTCAATTCAGAACCAATGTCTCTTCTACTCCAATATTTTCTGCCCAGTTTGTGTTTTTTTTAACTTACTGGATTCTGAATGTTTTATATAAAAACCACTGCCATGTTTTGAACTGTTTAATCAGAGCTGAGGCAAATGAATACACATTTTGTAACTAATATTTATAGAATCCAAGACACTTTATAGGATTATAAGGTTTGATTGATGACACTTTTTTCTGCCTTCTTTGCCTGACATTCAAAATGCTGAAGATCTAAACAGGAGAGCTGAACATTTTGTCTTGACAGGAAAACAACAACTGCAAATATGTCTTACCCTGGGTTGAGTAAAATACTTTTATAAATCTGATCTATGAACCAACTATGGCATTCTTATTCCCAATTTAGATACTGGAGTCTAATAAATCTACTTTACTACTGTAGCAGTACCAAATCTTGAAAGTGTTTTTCTCAGTGGGTGTCAAATTTGGCTATATTATTTGGATTATGAAAGAACACCATCTACAACATGATAATATATACTGTTGACAAGTCATCTTAATCTTTCTTGTTGAGTTTCACAAAACAGTCACTTACCTGATTCAACTGAGAAACTGAGAAACATATTTTCTCTAAACTGATTCTTTAATACTATATTTGTTGACAGTGCTGAAAATATACTGATGTCATAGAGAAAAGACACTGTTGATCACAGATTATTCAGGAAAAAAGTATAAGAAAGAGCATTTCTTTCTGAAAGACAGACTCATGTACAATAAGAAATGACACATGTCTCAGGACACAAGGGATAGGACCTAGTAAGGCAAAAAGGTAGTGTTAGTTTACTGTAAAATTGAGCAATATTGCAGTTTTCTGGGTGACAGAATATAAAGCATAACCAATATTTCTAAAAATGTATTTATTTATCTGTTTATTCATTTTTANTTATACAGGAAACAAAGTTAACCCAAGTAGCAATTCCTCCCAAGGCATAGTTGACAGAGTTTACATAATGTTTACAAAGTTTCAGTGTACATAAACATTTGTGTTCTCTCAGTAATGATATTCATCTGACAACAATTTGACTTTAATTGTTCTACAAATTGGTTGGTCTAATGAAAACTGCTGTCAACAAGCTGAAAAGTTTTCAGGATTGTTTAAATTCTGTCAGAAGTATTACCATTAGGTTAGTTTTGTATATTTCCCCAGAAATTTTGCTAACCACTCTACTCACCCCCACTGCACTCAAATTAGGAAACAGCCATATAACAACCTCCCATGTATTAAATTCCTTTTTGTACATGTGGCCTTCCCTTGAGGTCTGGGATTCTGAAAGATAGATACTATGTTTTATTTAGTCTTTTCATTCCTTCCAGTAGGCTTGAATATATGCTTTGCTTCTGCTTTTTGCAAAGTGTATATTCCTATAATATGTATGTGACAAATTTTTAAGTCTGTTACGCCTTTCACTGAAATTGGCTTTGTATTTACATGGTTTTGGTAAAATCAAGATTACTTACCTAAAGTAAGAGGACAAAATGCAATAAATATAACCCTTCATCCTAGTTTTGTCAACTGGATATACCAACAGATGCTATTGAAGATGACTGAGCTGTCCTGCCTTATAAAGCACAATTAAGAATCTGTTTTTTGTCTTTAAAAAATATCCTAGCTCTTACGTAAATACAATATCTGCTTCCATAGTTACTATAATTAAAAGTAGTTAAGAATATTGAATTTTAAAATGCGTATCCAATATTCCTAATTTATTCACCTTGAAAATATACCAACTATCTGAAGTCTTTTAACTAATGTTTTTTCTGATTTACCGGAGAATTCTCTAACATAACTCTATGTGCTCTAAGATTATGTTTTCCTGGTAGATATTTTTTCAAACTAAACTAAGATTTTATACCAGTTTGTTGAGTATATATGTTAGGGTCTATATGCATAATGAAATCCAGTACAGATATGCACATCTTACTCAAAGAGGAAACCTCATTACTGAACTCTGAGATTCACTTTTAGATAGTTTTATGTAAATGGAAGCCTTGCAGATTCCAAGAAACCCAACAATCTGGCTTCACTATAATTGTTGAGGCGTTCATATGAAGAGGCATTTTTGAGAACTGATTGAAAATACACAAATATTCAGGAGGTTATTGTTTTAGGATGCCTTGGATTTTGGAAAGGAGTTATTTTTTGCTCTGAAAATTATGGCTCACTGGAAACAGGAATTCACTCAATAGAACTGATTTGGAACACAAAATGCTATGCAATTTTCAATATATTCATGTTACACAAGTGCAGAGGGCTGCCTAATTTTACATTACATGGATTGAGGACTGGGGATTTGTGTTTTGTTTCTGCTTCAACAATTGCCTGTGAAAACGATGATGAATTGTGAGGTGGTTACAGGCTTTAATTTTTTGATTGAATGAAGGAATTGTATTTATAGAAGGTCATTCAGCTCCTGTGGGAAAGGTTATTAATATAAGAAATTATGTGCTGAAGTAAACCACCTCAGTCAGACAGCGAAATTCATCATTCAACACTTGTTTAGGGACATGCAAAATACACGGTAAATTGAGTGTCTCCCTTTCAAGGAGATGAATGCTATAGGTTAGGAATTTTCAGCAAGTTTCAAAAAGAATCCCAAGGATTTGTGCCAATGAGAAAACAGTTCATTTTCCCTTTATTTACCTGGACACTGAATTAGTTTGGGGATATCTCCTTTATTTCTGTTCTGTATATGTTGCTTGAAATAACAGGGGGGAATTATCTATTCCTATGATTCTTGAGTAAGATTTAAAAGCACATACTGTAAAATATGTGGGTTCATTAAGTCAGGTCTCTTACAAGGCAAAGAGCATATAAGTAAATGAAAACAGTGTTTAGATATCAAGCATATATCGTGAACAATATCACGCCAAAGTTTATTCTTGGGACAGTGTTGTAAGGGTCATAGACAGTGTATTATTTAGGTTGTGCTGAGGACAGACATATTACCAGTTATACGAATATGTTTAAGAAGCAAAAGAATGTGAAAAACATTGCCCTACTCTGTTATTTTGAAAAAATGGAACATCGTGCTACTTTTAAAGCTTAATAAGAAATAGTAGAAACATATTACATATAATTTAACATTCTAACATTAATTAGTAGACCCTGACTGTATAGTTCCTCATACTTTTCACATTATTTCACATCTAATTATTTGATTTAATTCTCTTCGCCACCTTCGCTGACAGTCAGGAGAGGGGTTATTATCCCCGTAGGGACACAACTGCTTGCTCGTGGTTTTACAGTGAACACAGTGCTTTTTCTTCTGGAACAGTAAGAAGACTATACCTGCCTGCAGCCTGTCTGAATGACACAATCCCAAATATTCAATATTCCAACTAGCTGTAGCAAAACTATGGAGTTCTGTGAATGCCAATGAGTTGTGTAGTTCCAAAGCAGAATTTGAAATGGAAAACTGGATACAGTTTTTCGAAAACAGTTTTAAGAATTTTCTACCTGTTAGACACTGTGCATAGCACTGAGACATCAATGGGGAAAATAGGTGAAACCCATTATTATATAGATAAATTAATGTTGAGCATGTCATATTTGCTATGGATGCAAAAGAATAAAAAGTATAAGCCAATGATGTCAGCACTGGACAAGTTGGTTTTAAGATGAATGAAGGAATCTTAGATGGGCTGTTTAGCAAACACTTCAAAACATGGAACCAAGCATAAAAATACTTGGTTCTGAAGCAGTAAATTTGGGTGTCACCCCTGATAGGTATACAGGAGATATTTAAAGGTATGAAATTGCATAAAGTATCCGAGAGAAATAAATAGTGAGATGATAAGCTAACCAAGAATGTACAGTTGAGAAGCATTGATGTAACATATGTTTCCAATGGGAAAAGAACACTCAAGTTTACTAAAATACAGAGAATTACTGAGAAAGAGAGAGATTATAACTGTGGAAGAAAAGGGGAGGAGGAAGAGTGATGGCTTCCTAAGAGTAATTTTTTATCAAACTTTGAAGAAGATGAGACATAATTGAGAAGAAAGGAAGTTGGAAATACTCTTTCCAAAATATACCAGGAGAGAAATATGTGGAAGACAGAGAGTTGAACATCCCAGTAAGAGTTAGGTTAATTACAGGTACATTTATTTTACCATGGCTAAAAACAGCCCTCAAAAATCTTATATAAGACAAGTGACAAAATTATACCATTATTTAGATTTAAGTGTATTTGGCATGTTGGGGGTGTTTAGTGGTCTTATGATAGCACAGAAATAGCAGGGCACCCATTTGGTACTTGGACACTATTCCACTTTTCTGCTTATTATTTATTTATTTATATTCAAGAGGGGAAAATTGTTGAACGTTATTACTATAACGATTACAAAAGCTGTTAAAATGGTAAATTAGGGTGCATTCTTCTTTTTATTTTTTGCCTTAGTAAAATTGAATTTCAAAGCCTGTTTCTCTTTCCTGGTCTCACTCTTTTCTGCAAAAGAAGAGTAATAAAATGGTATGAAGCACTGTTTTAGAAGACAGTCTTAATAAAGTGTGACGCATAGCATTATAAAATGTGATGATAAAGATGCATTTGTTTATAAGAAACAGAAACTCACATCAACTGGATTAAGGTAGAAATCTCCTGAAAACCAAGGAGGGAAAGTGAAGAACACTTGAGTTCTTATCTCAAGTGGAACAGAGAATGACAGACAAGGCAGGTTTTTATGTGTCTTCATGTCCCTCACTCTCCACCCTGTCTTTCCACTTGCCACCCATTTGCTTCTGGAAACATCTGTTTACTTCTCTACCCTGTTTTGTCACAATTTGTACGTGGCTACTGCTGGGTTTTTATATACTCCAACCCCTCAGCTTCAATGGAGACTTTCTTTTCTCCCCCTTGGTTTTAATTTCCACAAAGCATTGGGAAGGAAGGACTCATCTTTGCTTAAGCATAGCCTGTATAGCAGTTTCCGCATAAGATAAGGGCCGTCTCAGGTTTTGCTTGTCCAGTGGCTGAGGCACACAGCGTTCCGAGTGTTCCCGGTGTGGGTGAGAGGAAACAGGAGAAGCGACAGTGTCCTGCCTGTTAGGCTGTCTCTTTAGGGGGTTGGGATACAGTAGCAGAGGGGGGTATATCCTGAATATTTTGTTATTTACCTCATGTTAAAGTGAAAACATGACACTTGAAGTTTGCAGAGTTGTTCCTATAAATACGGAGAATTATTACTCTGGAGGCATTTTAGTAAGGGGTTTATATGTTTGTTTGTTTTTAATCTTGTCACAGAATTAAAAGGGACCTTCTGGTAGATTCTATTTTCCATATATTCTGTTTGTATTGAATACTTACACCAGGTATTTGTCACTTTTTTTCCATTAACTTATTTCACACTGAATCACAATGAATGACTATCACAGTAACAAATAGCACGTCAACCCATTTATTCGACCAGAGCCCTCTTGAGATAATGTCTGAATTTTCATCAAGGCTGTAGTGATTAGTGTTTCTGATTATGATAATCAAGCAACTCATTAGTGGTTACGTTTTCAAAAATTATTTGAAATTTTAAAAAAAGTTTCTAAAATATGGTGAAGCATTTGACTCAGGCTGTTGAAGTGTGAGGAAAAATAAAAGAACAATTTGATCCTTAAAATTATTTACTAGGGAAATATATGTAAGGCAAGAGGCCCCAGCTGTTGCATGCGACACATTCCCAAAGGCCTCGTTTCATGGCAGTTCACTTTAAAGCATTCTCTTTCTTATTTATGAAGAATAAATTGAACCAAAGCTGCCTCGTCTAAATTGACATCAACATCAACCATCCAATGAGTGGATAAAAGTTTCAACAAGGAAGTATATGTTTCATTAGGTGATGTTCAATATATGAAATAGGCAATTGAAGTAAGTGAATGTAGTTCGTGACTGTAGTTTTCAAAGGAAACTTTATTTGCAAGTAGTGTTAGCTTAACGAGCAGCAGAAATTAAAAATGTTTTGTTATCTTTTGTGTGTACTTTCCACAGCTTGTTTAAAGGTATGCAATACTTCCCGAGTGTGGCTAGGTGTGTTGTGTATGTGTGGGTGTTCCTCCCTTAGGCATGCTGCCCTTGCTGTGTTTAGTTATTTATTTTAAATAGACAGTGGACAAACTTCTGTATTTCTCCATGCTTTAGAGAGCTCACTTGGGAGTAAGAATGGAAAGAATGTTCTGTATTTTGAGAATATATGTACAATGTCAATTAGCTAAAAGCACAAAGCACAAGTTGGTAAAGTTCAGTAGAGCCTTACAATCAACCATTAACACAAAAGGGTGTAAGCTACATGGATAACTTACACAATCCGTTGTTATACTTAGCCCTACACTTCTGGCCGTATTCAAACACATATTTATATAGTATTTGGTTTCAAACTCATTAGACCTTTCTCTTCAGCAGATGTCTCACAGCATCTGATTGGCCCTTTCAGCCTCTCAGATTCTGAGCATAAATTATTTCCAGTTGAACTGAGAAAGGTGCTTTTTTCATGAATTAATTTGAATATTGAGTTAAGCAGATGGTTTCTTAAGATGCGGTTATAAGTCCCTTCCAGGGAGAATATATTTTTTTCCTATTAAATTGAATGGCCATCTGGATTGAATGAACTGGAGGCTCTAAACCCAGTCGATTGATGGATCTTTGTTACTAGCTTCTTGCGTGGCAATCATCTGGGCAATTTGTGAGGCTATTAATGAACCGAGTTCAAAGGTCCCTTTCAACTCCGGAAACCTATCATTTAAAATCTGGAATTGAGAATATGACTGAATTTCTCTTTGTTGCAATTATATATTGAAAAGAATTAAGATAATTTCTACCCTATGACATCTAAATAAAGTAAAATTCATCATCCATTGGCTTCCAAAATTTGACCTTGGTCAGTCAGTCTCTGTGACATCATTTCCTCATTGATAAGAGGGGTTAAGAAAAGAAACTCCAGCATCCCTTTCAACTCTACTCTTCAATGAGTTAATCAAATATTGAAGTCACCCAAAGGGAAGGGAATTGCTACAAATCCTTACTTGCAAACACAATTTTCAAGCCCAGATTTCAAGCTTTTAAAAGAATTTTCAGTGCCACAGAGGGGAATGAAAACAAGACCTAATAGAATTTAAAAAGAGGAAAGGATGAAAGAAAGCCAGAGTGGGATTCAGAGCTACTGAGCTCAGTGTCAGGAGCATGAATCATATGTACTCTGACTTTCTGTTTCTTTTTATGTCGAGTCTCAAAAGAAGACAGCTACTTTATTATTTATTTATTTTTTTTTATTATTAGTTTCAGGTGTACAGAACAATGCAATAGTTATCCTTTTCACCCCTCACAAAGTAACAACCCCCTTCCCCCCATCTACTGCCCTCCCACCCCCGATATCATGGTTATCTATTACAATTCCATTGACTCCATTCCCACTCTCTACTCCATGTCCCGTGACTATATGTATATATAAT
>NW_017733538.1:18717-19723 GCF_001890085.2 Hipposideros armiger
GGATTAAAAGATAAACAGTCAAGTGGTTTTGTGGAAGTTATATTAGTTTGGAACTGGAGACAAAAGAAGTAATTTAAAAGATGAATCTGTTAGCAGTGGCTACATCTGACAGTGTTCCCTGTTTGTTGAAGTATTGGGTTGTCGGAAAAGTCATGACGTATTTTTTCTATGTTTTTCATTGCAAAATGCGTCATGACTTTTCCGACAACCCAATACATTCCTTCAGATATTCTTACCCCAAACCTACGAGAAAAAACATTTTTGAGAGCTTAGAGGTGAGCGAATTTCTCATGTGACTCAGCCTTGTCCCTTAAAATTTATAGAGCTTTAATTTTAAAAATATACTTAAAGAACACTCTAGCCTTTTAAACATTCACAGCTAAATAGATTCCATGCTTGCTGAAGAGTTTCCATCCAACCTCACTGTTATTAGTTTAATTTGGCCCTAAATACCCTCCACTATTTCAAAAGGTACTCAGTCCACCAATTATTTTTCTGAAGAGAAAGTAGATAGTCAGTAAACATGAGATCTTTAATAGTAGTGTTTTTCTCTTCATGAATAAAAATATGTATATGGAACAAGAACGTTAAAAAATATATGCTGTTTTTAATAGAGTAACACATTTTCAAAGCCATCAGCAAACAGAATCAGTGGTAAGATTTCAGCTTTCCTGAAGCCCCTCTGTCATTTAAATCATGTATACCATTTTATGAAGGTCTAAAATTACAGACTGATATTTGGGAAAAAGTACTACTTTAACTTTTAGGGTGATATATCTAATAATATCTCACATATATGTTGCAGTTTGACTTAGAGAGGTGGAAGAGATTTTGTAATCTAAATTTTCCATTTTATAGGCAAAGACCCTGAGCTTGAAATGACAAGGTCAGATGGCGGTAGAGCTGAGGTTCAAGTGCAGGTCTCTAAAGTGCTAATTGGCATGTTCTAGTGTATTCTGAAACACCCTTGTTTGCTCTAAATCATTAATTCAAAAGTTACAAATTT
>NW_017733538.1:21603-22915 GCF_001890085.2 Hipposideros armiger
CCACCTCTGCCTAAAAAAATAATATTTACTGTGTGTAGAGCCCACCACTGTATACCTGAACTCACATATATCTTAGGCTCATATAACTTTACTTTGCATTTTAATGTCAGTGACTGGAACATATTAAATACTAATATCTGTTCTCTAACAAGTTAATTTTAGCCCTATGTATTTGGCACTCTTTCAGAACTCTTTGGAAATTTAACCACCTACAAACATGAATTGAATGAGTTCTTCTTCAGCATTAATTACCAAGAATGAAAATGAAACTCATCATTTTCCTTTCCTGAAGTGAAGTTTTCAATTCAACCTGGAAACATAACAAAAGACTTCATCTTCAAATTCTAAGTGAACACATCTAAAACAGGACCTCTCCCATAATGTCTGGAACTTATAATAGTTTTAGACGATCTATTTCTTGTATGTTTAGAAAAATTTAGTTTTCATTTCTCTTCAAGGTATAACTACTATTAAATAAAAAATATATAAAAAGTCTCAGGGATTTTACAACAACAAATAATAAAATAAACTTAAATGAACTACAAAACAGTTGTCTTCGATGTAAACATAGCATGCATAACTCTGATTAAGCGTGGAACTGAAAATGTCTAATTTTGTGTTCCTTGGGAAGTGTTCGGACAGAAGTTAGTATCTCTTCTTCCGGGTCTGTGGAGTTGCAAAAGTCTGTATTGCCTGCATTCATTTATTTAAAATGCAGAATTAAGTTGCAATGCGCAATGCCTACTGGCATTAATAGAGCTTTGCCCAAGCAATATAACATGTAATCCTTTTATAATTTAAAACCTTTTAATGTATTATTGCTCCTGTGAAATGGCTTTACAGTAAGGTTATAATACAAGGAAGAGAACAACAGAGAAATTATAAAGTATAGAGCATTAGTATTTGAAGTATACTTTCTGAGGGATTTTATTTCTATACTTGCTCATAGCAACTGGGTCAAAAGAGGTACATAAAACTAATATAGCACCCAGGAACCATTTAAAGAAAATGTTGCAGTGTGCACAGAGCAGCTACAATGTTTGGTCCTCATGAAAGTGGTTTGCATTGCTCTTCCTTGGTGAGTAATGACCTAAACTTGTATCCAGTTTGTCTATGTTAAGTTAGAGAGCTTATAGTAATTGCTTATGAAGGAATTTATAGCTGAATGTAGGAAAATATATGGGCTTATATGAGTATTTATTTATTTAGCAAAACTGTGTTTACCCTCATGCACTCAGCACCCCAGAACCTCTGCGGTGAGGACTCTTTGGCACACTCAGGGTTCAATTCACAGGTGTTTGCTCTGTTACTG
>NW_017733538.1:26275-31332 GCF_001890085.2 Hipposideros armiger
GTGGGTTCTCCATGGGAGTGTACTGAGAGGAGTTACACACACCAAGTATCAACCATTCTTGAAGTGGATTCTTTTCTGTTAATGTGAATTTTTTATTAACCTTTAGGGCTTTTGTAGCAAAAGTTTTAAGAATGTTTTAGAATTCTTCATGAAAGGAATTCTTAGTTTCTTAAAATGGGTAGGAAAAAACATATTTAGTGGGAGTTTTTAACAAGTAGAATTGTTATTTAATGAAACCTATAGCAAAAAAAAATACAAGGTGACTGCCTCTATAATGTTTGTACAAAATGTATAACAGTTCCATTGATTTTGTAGCAAACAACCTTGATTTTGTAAGAAGGTAGGAGGATTAATAGACTAACAGGTCGTATTGTTGCTACTATAGAATTGCGTGGAAAATTTAAAGAGCTACCCCCTTTTTAGCAAAGAAAACCACTGTGTCTTATTTATCATTATTTGATTTTTCATAAAACTTTTGTTGCTTTCAGTACTGTTGTTATTTATATTTTGATATATGGCTATGAAATGCTTTTTTAGGAATTTGTGTCAAAGATTAAGCTAATATTCTTGATTATGAGGCAAGTTTGAGTAGTTACTTGTACAGGTAGTTAACGACAGTTTCTCAGGAACTGCAATGGATGTTTTGGGGAAGGAAGATTTAGCCACATAATAAAGCAGAGACTGTTAATCATCGGTAATGGAAAACATTACATTGATTTTAAAGAAAAACAAATGTATTTAGAGTGATTTCCATTTAATATGATTGTTGTTTTGAGCTCTGGACCTCTAAAGTTTGATTTACATATGTTTCCTGCAGTATTAAATCTGATTTAGCAAATCCATCTTAACTATAGTTCACTATATATTCATATCAAATTTGGCAAACAGAAAANCATTATAATCATTTTAAGTTCAGTAGTATAAAGTATGTTTACATTGTGCATTAGAAGATCCATACTGTGTTTTAATAGTTAATGCTAATCTTAATACATAAATATTTGTTTCTCCTTTTTTCCAGTCATAACATAATGTAGAGAGATGATAGATGGATGGATAGGTAGGTAGGTAGGTAGATAGATAAATAGATAGATAGATAGATAGATAGATAGATAGGTAGATAATGTTTACATACGTATGTCTGTGTTAGTGTGTTAGTGTGTAGTCTATTTTCTCATTAAAGCTAGGTTTCTTGCCCCTATTCCCTTAATGGTATTGAAAACATTTTGATTATTATTAGCAGTAAAGGGTTTTTTGAACTTGTTTTTACCAACTAAAGGAATCAATCATTCTCAAAAGCCCTGGTATTTATAGAGGTTAGAAGAGCTAATTTGATTAAGATTTGATTGATAAGCAACTTCTTTTTGGACAGTTAATTGAGGTAGAAAAGGGGTAAAGTGAAAATTTGGACAATTTTATCCACTAATTTATCCTCCACATATTTTTCTTCTTTTTCTTTATGTGGCTCTACCTATTCAGAAACATCCTTCTAAACTACAACATATGTTCTTCTCCCTATATTGCTTTTATTTTCTTCTTTATCTATCTCTCTCAAAAATCTTAATCACTTGATAGTTGAGAGAAGAACTATAATTTTTAACCCTCTGATTTTCATAATCACTGTGTATGTTTCAAGAGTCTAGACCACAGGAAATTCTCCCATTAATAGTCCTTATTTCATCCAGTAACACAATAATCCATATTCTATGGCAGAAATAAGTAAGTTTTATTCATAAAGAAAAACTCATGTAAATATTTTAAAAACCTACCCCAAATGTTCTGAAAACCATTGAAATCCAAGTAGATTTCCAGTTTCTAAGAAATATATATATATATATATATATATATATATATATATAATTTTAATGTTTTCATGTCTGTGGTTTTGAGTAAAGAATCTCTACTCTCCAGGCATCTCTTCGATTACCCAAGGGAGTGAAATGGGGAAATTGTTCAGAAGACTGTTGTGTAGAGAAGTTAAATGATGTATAATTATAATAATTTTCCACCAACCATATGATTTTTATCCCTAGATATTTTATAAGGGCCAAAGCACAAGCACACAGTTTATACAGGGTTTACTTGACTAAAGTTCTAGGGAATGTGGACAAGAAAAAAATGATACGAAGAGCTATGGTGTTAATTTATATTATGACTCCAACTATCAAAAAACAGTGAAAGTAAATCTTGTGCTATATTTCCAAACAAAAGANGCCACTGTTTATGAAGCACGTATCCCTTTATTTTGTAGTCATTTCTTGTATTAAGTCCAATTCTATAACTTCTCATCATTGGATACGATGTTAAATTTAATGCACTAATAACTTCTGTCCCTATCCTCAAATTAATCCTCATATACTTCATGGTTAAAGCACTGTCAAACTACTCACAGCTCACAGCCCAAGTCAGGGGAATTCATATCTTCTAGCCTTCACATATGCTCTTGCTTCTGTCATGAATTTATGCTAACCATTGATTCCCTCATTGGCCCATCTTTCAAGACTCTGCCCATAAATCAAACCCAGGAGTCAACTCGTTCTGGCTTCTCTGTCCCTTCACAATCTGTCCATACATTTTCACATGGTGTTTTTACATAGCATGGTGCTTATTTGTTTCTGTGCATGATTTCACTGCTAGAGTGAGGGTATTGCAGATATTAAATGCCATATCTGGGTGAACCAATACAATTTTGACACATTGCCTGCACTCAGCAAATGACTGATGATCAAAAAATGAACAAACATACAAACAAAGTGCAATAGGTGAATGAATGAGCATATTAATGGATCTTTAAGGGAGATACAGCAGAGTAGTAAATAGCCCAAGTCTTGTCACTTAGGAGTGCTTTGGCTGGGCAAATTCTTGCACAAAAGACTGAATATATCTGAACTTCTGTCTTTCCCACCTGTTAAAGAAGGATTATATTTTCTACCTCTCTGCAGAGGTTTCTTGTGGATAATACACAAAATCTTGTCTTTATAGATATAAAGTGTTAAACAACTATAGGTTATTTTCAGAGGCATCATGATATACCATTAAAAAAAAAAGAATCACCTGATCTATGACAGGTTAAAAAAGGACAAGGAGTAACAAATGCTAAAGAGCGAGACATCAGGCTGAAAGGAAAGTGAGGCCAAAATTCACTGTAATGTCCTGAGGGCCAGACAAAGAAATGTTAACCTTAGATCAGGGAATCTAAACTCTGGCTACACATCAGAATTACCTGGGTATTTTAAAATGTTATAAATTATCTAGTGTGAGGTGGGGCTCAATCATGAACATTTTTTAAAGCTCCCAGGTGATTCTAAAGCAGCCAGGGTGAGAGGAGCCACTGCTAGGCCACCGACATTGAGGAAATGTTTCTAGGGAGAAAAACTGCATAATACATGAGACATTTTTAAAAGATTNCTTTCACATACTTAGATGTTTTTTATTCCTCTTTTTACTTAGATGTGCTAAGATTTTTCCTGATTATCAAGTATTCCTATATCTCAACAGTTTGGAACAAATGGGTTCAATTTAATGTATCATAAAATGTAAATTGATGTAAATGTTATACTCATGCTTTAAAAGTGACCTACAACTACAAAATGCACAATAAGAAATACATCTTTTTACCTGTTAATATCTCTTGATTACAGGGAACTATAATTGAGGGAAGTCAACTGGCCTATTTAATGGCCTGTGCCAAAAGACCATGTAAAATCAGCGTTTGTTTTCTCATTAATCCCACGTGGCACAGTCAACTGCTCGCAGTTCATTGAGCCCCAGTGACTACATCCATCTGCCTAGTCTCTCTGCAAACCTGGAATAAAAATGGAGCGGCTTGTTAGGACAGAGGAGAAGGAAAGTGCTATTGAGGAAGAGAGGAAAGGAGGTATGTCTGGGACATGGAGAAGAGACAAGGTCTCTAGACTGAAAGGAGATCTGGAAGGGGCATTGTGAGAAGTGTAGAGAGGAGAATTTCCACCAAGAGAGAGGGGTCAGTGGTCAGTTCAGCGAGTGCTGCAGCGTATCGCAGTAACTTACATTCCAAGCAGGCTGCTGCCCTGAAAAAACCTAGAGGGTGGGCTTGGCCAACTCACTGAGTAGGAAAATGCTGCAGGTCCCAGTAGTTGAACAGGAGCAAACGTCTTTATGTGCACAGTGGAGAAATGAAAATGTATCCACTTAGGTAACATATGGCTGCTAGGAAGTCGCTTCCTGCCATGAGTTGCTAAGGGTCCAGTTGGAGAAACAAAGCATGATGACTAAACCCACTGTTTTGTTTAATGTTTCTATAATACTATAGATACTCTTAATTTTTGGTACTAATGCACTTTATTTTTATGATAGAATTTGCGATGCAAAATGTAGGACTTGGGAAAGCTAATTTTGCAATGAATTTGTTTTTTGGGAACAAAACAAAACAACTACAAAAAAAGTTACAAAGAAATTTTCATCCTGAGATTTAGAAACCAAACAAGTCTGTGTGACTATAAATCATTGTAAAAGTCTTGCATTTATTCATTTATTCTTTAATGCCACTTAGATTCACCAAATACCTAGTCATGCTGCAGGCAGTACATTACGTGTTGGAGGTAAATTGTCAACAGGGCAGCCCCTTTCCCTCATGAAGTGAAAGAAAGCAGGACTATTGGGTTCTGGGAGAAGTCATGGCACATTTTTGCAACAAAAAACATAGAAAAAATACATCATGACTTTTCCAACAACCCAATATATATGAAGGAAGCAGAGAAAGGCATTTGAGCTCTAGTACTACAGGGAAGGAAACAAGTGTGTCCGTTCTCTGGCTTTAGAAAATGTTTTGTATTTTAATAGGAGGATTGATCTTGAGCCAAATCAGAAGGAAGCTGACACCTATGTGGTACCTTTATTTCTGAAGATGCACAATTTCAAGGTTTTATGGTTTCTACAACCTTTCATAACTATTACCAACAATCTTGTTGAGGCGTATTTGAAAAATTCAGAATAAAATAGAGACATAAGGAAAATACCTATATTCCTGGTACCTAGAATTAACATATGCTAATATTTTTATTTTATGTCTCCAATTTTTA
>NW_017733538.1:40172-42821 GCF_001890085.2 Hipposideros armiger
TATATTATGACTCCAATTATCAAAAAAACAGTGAAAGTAAATCTTGTGCTATATTTCCAAACAAAAGAAAGTAGATAAGTTATTTTAGAAATCTTTTATCCCACACATTCTCATTTAACCATATATTTCATGCACACTGTAGTTTGAATGATTTCAGACTAGGTTATCTGTAAGGTGCTACCTCTCTAGTGGTCTGTGATGCTAAATAAAGGCGATGATAATGACAGCTGACATGTTTGTAGCATGTACTCTGTGCCAGGGAGCATTTCAAGCTCCTTATGTGTATACCTGACCATCATTTACGTTTTGCCCTTGATCAATTCAAATTGCTTTTG
The DNA here is from genome assembly GCF_001890085.2 of Hipposideros armiger. NCBI lineage: Eukaryota > Metazoa > Chordata > Mammalia > Chiroptera > Hipposideridae > Hipposideros > Hipposideros armiger. The sequence goes on from NW_017733538.1 coordinate 40,508, forward strand.
ACCATGATATGCCTAATGTCTTAAGTATGCATTTTATATTTAAGCAGAGAGATAGTCTCTGAGGTGTCTTGTAAAATAAAACTTGAAGACAGAAATGATGCCAGCTTTGGAATTCTATAAAGTATTCTGAGAGACAGTGTTGCTTTATCAATGCTTAAGATCTGCAGACCAATAACAATGGGGATAGTTTTAGTAACCAGTTCCTTAAAAGCTATTACTGTAGTATTAATCCTTCTTGATAATTAATAACAAATGGTGATTAGAACCGACAAATTGGTGCTTGTGCTACCTTGTTATTATTTTTCATTTCATTGAATAAAGTGCTAAGCCTGGGAAGTTAATGCATATTACATTTTTTTTAATTTCTTGGAATTTATAATTTTCTTTAACACCTTACTAAAGTAGAAAATAAAAAGAGGATGTTTGTTCTTCTTATAATAAAAAAACTCTTAAAAGCATAAACTATACGGTTGTTCAAATAGAAGGTCATATTTTATATCAATTAATGTTGGAGTATCTGAATGAAGTTATTAAATTTGTATTATGACATTAGAAATAGAATAAAACCAAGGCTGATATGCCTAGCGAGGTTTTAATTGCTCTTCAACTATCATTCTTAACCTGTCACTCTTAATTTAGCTATGACAATTACTGCTTCTAGAGAAATGTTAATATCAGCTATTAGGTAACTTATGTACCAAGCACTATCCTAAGCACTTCATGTGTATCACCAACTTTCATCTAATCTATTACTGAGTGTAAAACATGCTAGAATTTCATGTTACCACTAGGAAAAACTTCTGTCAGTTAAACTCTTAAGTGCTTATTTATGATTTCCTTCATACGGATCCTGCTATAAGATATGATAAAGATAGGGACATTTTCACATTACAATTGTTAAAATATAGCTCATTGAATCCCGACAACCACCTCATTAGATAGGTACTATTATTTTTCCCATTTTACAGGTGGGAAACTGAGACACAAAGCTTACATAATTTTCTCAAGTTCACACACGTAGTAATTAGTGGAGCTGGAATATAGAAGTATCATGACTTCAGAAACTGCTTCAGAAAGCTACTTTGTGATACTGTCTAAGTAAAAACAAAATAAGATCACAGGCTATTTGACTGTCAAAGACCATAGAGATTATATAGNGCAAACAACAAAAATAAATAAATGAGATCATTAATTGATATCTTCAAAATGTAATGGAGAGTATCCTGTAAATCATTTAGTACATGTGCCCCTTTTCTGGGTTTAAAGTTATTTCAAAATAAAAATGAATATTTAAAAATGTAATGTGAGTATTTTAAAATGTATTTAAATATTTAAAATGGTGGTCTTGAGATGAGAAAATACTTAGCTAGATATGCTAACTTCTATAACTCATTGCTTTTTAAAATATTTTTTATAGTAATTTTCTAACATTGTTTTTTGGGTTGGGGAAAGTAAAATTTTGTTACTGAATCAAAAATGTGACATACTAGTCTGAATAAAATATTATCTTCCCTACTTATATCATAAAAATCTGTGCACATGTTGTAGTCTTATGGGAGAGGAAAAGTTATGTATCAATGGTGAACCCTTTTGGGAGGCACTACAATATCTTTTATTAGAGTACAAATCTTAGAAACCTCAATGTTTTGTTTAATAAATGGCCAAACAGCAATACTAATAAATATACTTTTCCTTGAATCTAATAAGAGATATAAGGAAGAAAGGAGCAAGGGTGACAAAAAGTAAATAAAATCCTATTTTCATATTAATAAATACTCTAATGAGGAATATGGAAAAGAGCCATTATAATATTTTAACGTAGAAAGGCCAAGCCATAATTTATCCTTACTTTCTATAATTCACATTTATTTCCAAGTGAATTATTTCAGTTAACCTGTTTTTAAAATACTTTATATTTGGTACAGAAAAAAAAGTAAAATCGTATTTTAAGACCTTAAACTTTTAGTTTTCAGTTTTGTCTATTTCAACTGCATGATTTATAAAGGCCATGTACGTGGTAGAAAACGTATGTGACATGATCCCAGAAGGCTAGGTAGCAGCCCAACCTTGAGAAAAATATTTTATTATGCCTCTTTTTCCTCACCTTTAAATGAGGAATAATAATAATATCTGTGTCACAGGTTATCTGTATAACACATATCAAGCATTTGAATAATATCATACAAAAATAGTTATGTGTGGGGTATCATTAAATTTAGCTACTGAAATCATAAGCATAATAAATAAACAATGCTTAAAAATAAAGGGTAAAAATAAAATAACTACATTTTAGATTTCTTTAGTTTCAGTTAAA
>NW_017733538.1:46191-46998 GCF_001890085.2 Hipposideros armiger
CTGATCCTGGACTAACAACCTTGGAGCTGCACTAAATTTTTCCAAACAAGTGTCAAAGAAAAGAGTTCATATTTGAAATGTTTCTTAAGTTCGATTTCAGATAAAGTGTGGAATTTAAACAAACAAACTGTTGTGTTTAAGTTTTCTTTTTCAAGCAGGCCTTCTTTCATTGGGTGCACAAATTACAACATGGTTAAAATAGAAGCAAAGAAATGAATGAGTGCACAATGTTTTCATACAATAAATGCATGTTACCTTTACTAAGCAGCTTTGCACTCTAAATTTTAGTAATTTATTCTGTTACATTCAAATATCTTCACCTGTAAAGCAGCACAGGCTGCAAGCAGGTAGTGCTTTTAGTGTCTCTGTTCTGCATTCTGCAGGGAAATGTTTCAGTTATTGGAATTCACACAAAACTGCATCTCAGTATTTAGTAGCTGTTCCCTGTCACTGTTTTTGATGCTTGAGCTAAAGTATTTTTACAAAATGGTCTGGTGTTCAGTGTATGAATTTTTGAGATAAGAGTTTTTCCTTGTAGCAATGAAATCCAAAAAATCAATGTCAGATGGGAATCTTAACTCTAAGAGTTAGGGAGATTGGTGGGAGAGCTTTAAAATAAGTGAGAATTTCAGCCGCCAGACTTTGAAAATGTGGCAGTAATATCAAGTGTAAAATTCATGGGTGCAGATGGTTGATTAAGATATCCCAGGAGGGACCACTGCTCTAAATCTCTAGACTAAAATTGGTAAAACCACTCTGATAGGGGTAATATTTCTGACCTTTTACGTGAATTTATAACACAAGTTT
>NW_017733539.1:0-1133 GCF_001890085.2 Hipposideros armiger
CACCCGGACTGAGACAGCCTCTGTCGTCGCTAAGAAACTCCTTCAGGAGCTCATCCCCCGATTTGGCTTGCCCCGGTACCTGGGGTCCGACAATAGCCCAGCCTTCATGGCCAATGTCTCTCAATTGCTAGCCAAGGCCCTCCATATTTCATGGAAACTTCATTGTACATATCTGCCGCAGAGCTCAGGGCAAGTTGAAAGGATAAATAAAACATTAAAGGAGACTCTTACTAATTTTGTTCTAGAGACTGGTGCTGGGTAGCCAGATTTGCTTCCTTTAGCTTTGCTCCGTGTCCGCTGCACCCCATATCGAGTGGGTTTTACGCCTTTTGAAATCCTATATGGAAGGCCTCCCCCTCTCTTCCCTCGGTTAGAGATTGAGATTCTATCTGAAGTCTCTAACCACTTTTTAATTCAGTCTCTCCAGGCCTTACAGACGCTCCAGACTGAGCTGCTGCTGATCATCAAAGCCACACAACCAGACAATGGGCCCCTACAGCCCCACCTGTTCCTGTCTAGTGACGCTGTCCTAGTCCAACGCATCCCTTCCAAAACCCTCGAGCTGACTTGGAAGGGACCTTACGTCGTCACTTTGACCACCCCCACCGCTCTCAAGGTTGCTGGGATCCCCACTTGGATACACCACACCCAAGTCAAACCCGTGCCGCCAGACCCTAAGGAGAGATGGAAAATACTCAACAGCCCCAGCGATCAAAAGATAAGCCTGGAAAGGGTCCCCTCTTAATCTTTCTCCTTTTACTCCAAGCTGCTTCTAGCCGGTCTCACTTGAAAAACCCCCATGCCACTATATCAGAAAAATGGGAGATATGATGAACGGGGGCAGAAACTGTTATAGCCACCCATATAAGACCTCCTGGGGACACCTTTGTCCAGTTACTGGTTGACCTTTGTAAATTAAACATCCCGTTTCAGATGCCACCCCCCACGACTGCCAGGGGCGGTCTAATAGGCATCCGCGCCAACTGTCGGAATCTAGTAAATCAGAGGGCGCTTCGGGGAACTCAGTTCTATGCCTGCCCGGCAAACGGGCCACCCCGTTGCAAGGGCCAGGACGTACATTTCTGCGCCTCTTGGGGCTGTGAGACTGCAGCATCCTGGAAAAATGAGGACCA
>NW_017733539.1:3621-4794 GCF_001890085.2 Hipposideros armiger
TGCTGGAAGACCTTCCTGTGCCTCAGAAGCCACAGCTGCTCTGCTCCCACTGGCCGCCTTTTCTTATGTAAATTATTCAATCCCCAGGGAGTTGAAGCACCTTTGTTTTGGCTTATTTCTCTCTTCAGAAGTCAGTTTCCAGTTCTGACCCGGAGTGGGACAAGGCTTCTGAGGGAGGGTGGGAGTGTGCACTTATCTATGAAGCTTATCTATCCTTTCTGGGAGAACAGTGGTAAAAAGAGAGAGACAGAGAAAAAAAGCCCCTTCCACCGCCAGGCACCCCCTGGCTAAGCTGCTGGCGTCTCCACCACTGTGGGATGTGGGCGGTGACTCCACGCTTCTCGCTTCCCTCTTCTCCTCCCCAGTTTGAGATTTCTGCCCCAGTAACTGCGCGCCCCGTGGGTCCTGACGAACACCGGGCGGGACGGTCAGCTCCAGAGGCTGAGCGCGCCCAGTTGCTGCAAAACAGTCTGCTCTGTCCTGGATTCCCTCAGCAACTCAGCCGTGCAAGGAGACGGACTATACCCACCCCACCCCCGTTCTGCTTCCCACGGCCTGAGGATTCTGCCTTAGCGCGCGGGCTGGAGGAGAGGCGAGGAAAGTCTCCGATCTGCTGAGACCCCCAGACTCAGCAGCCCGGGCGCCGCCCGTGTCTCCACGCGCCTCGCCTCCCTCCCGAACCCACTGGGTGTGCCCACCTCTAAGTAGTCGGCGTGGGAGTCCCTTTGCTGCTCAGCGTGTTTCTTATTGTTTTCTGTTCTCCAACTGCCGGAATTGCCGTGGGTTGCGAGGAATAATACCTCATGGCGACCTCTTCACCGCGGCCATTCTCCCCCCCCCCAATAATTACATTTTAATGCTTGGAATATCCAAGCCACACTCTCTTAGAAAGTTGGTGAATATAATACAGTGTTGTTGTCTACATTCACAACACTGCACCAGAACTCTGAGGTTTATTTACTGCTCATTGCAAGTCTGTGCTTTTAAACTAGTGAACATCTTGATGGCAATCTCTAAGATGGATTAGCCTTTATTGTGACATCACTAGTTATATAAAGGTGTCTGTGTCTCAGTGATATGTGACATAGTTCCAGTCAGGGAGGCAGGAGCGAGGGTCTGTGGTACATTCCTGGTTCTTTAGGATTTAATTCCCCAAGAACCATCTCTTCCCTC
>NW_017733539.1:7495-8906 GCF_001890085.2 Hipposideros armiger
GACCAGTTGTGTGATGTGGGATAAGGTGAAGAGGCCGTTGACATCCAGCATGTTGGAGATGCCGCGGTCACTCATGTCCACTTCCGGCTGGTTCTTCTCTGGCTCTCCTCCACCAACTTTTTCAGAGACTTGGACATGATCACAGAGGGCAGGACCTAACAGACTGGACGTGAAACGGGCAGGGTTTCGTAGGGCACAATACCGCAGCGAGAAATATGCAGTCGGCCAGAGGTAAAAGCGCACCCAAAAGAGGGACACGCCCTGTCCCAGAGCCTGGGATTTTCTTTATTGGGAGGTTTCATTACCTAATTCAAATATTATTTAAAGATTTATGCCAATCTAGCAATATCAGGATCAAATTATAATTCAATCAACAAATGAGTGGACTGAGAAATAAAACTGTTCAACTCACAGGGTTTGGACTCAACAGTGAAATTCCCATATGCACACACATGGTGCTGAGATGCCAGCCTTACAGACACCCTAATTCTTCACCCCACAGTCAGATCTGCAGCATAAACTGACACAGGAGCTGCTGGAGGTTCCACACCAGGGAAACACGTGACTCTATAAACTGCAGCTGGGGTTGGTCTCTGCAGGCCCTCAGGTGTGCAGGAACAGTCCCACCTGAGACACACTGGGAGGAGGTAGGTATTCTGTGAAGACAGAATCAGTTACCCTTCTCCAACTTTCTGTACATGGAGAGAAACCAATGAAAACGGGAACTAGTCGCACTCTGCAGTTAATGATTCTTCTTTTTTAAAAAGAGTTTCAGGTGTACAAAACAATGTAATAGTTAGACATTTGTACCCCTCACAAAGTGATAAGCCCCCTCCCCCAATCTACTAGCCCTCTGACATCGTACAGAGCTGTTACAATTTCATTGACTATTCCCTATGCTGTACGCCACATCCTGTGACTATATATATATAATTATAAGTGATTTTGAAAATGGCAACTCTCAGGCAGGGCACTCCACAGAATTAAGCAATAAGGTATTTGGGGAGAGTGTGGAAATTACCATTGTTTGCCTGACGAGAGGAGCTGCTGGCCTGAGCTGAGGCAGGAACATGAGTCTGGAGAGGAGCAAGGGTGTGAAGACCAGGAGGGGCTGTGGTGAGCGCTGTCCTGAGGACAAAGCTGCACAGATGCCGGAGTCGGCACTCAGGGGACTTGGCTGTGTGGACACCAACAGGAGAGCTCATTCTGCCACAAGGAGACTATTTGCTAAACTCTTCATTCCTGCAGCCCATAGAAGGTGGAAAAAGGACTAAGAAGGGAAGAGGGAGGGGGAGTGAGGGCCGATCACGTGCTGGGCAGGAGCTGACCTGCATCACCTCACTGACCCCTCACAGCCACCCTGAGAGGGAGCGGTTATCCCCACCTGACAGGCCAGGAGACTGACACTCTA
>NW_017733539.1:13280-15510 GCF_001890085.2 Hipposideros armiger
GACCCGCCCACGAGGCCGGCTGAGGGTGGGGTGGGCGTGTCGGTCTTCAGAGGCCCCACGGAGGACGGCGCGGGGTGGACGATCCAGGTGTGTCGTGTTTAGTGTCGTGTGGGGTCGGGAGGGGCGGAGACTGACTCGGGTTTGTCTGGTGTTTCGTCCTGTTGTGAGGACGAGAGAGGTTTGGGCTGTGAGTGCACATGTCCCGGGGAGCTGCCCCTGAACCCCAGCCTGCGTCTCCCCCAGGCTGACGGCGCCTCCTGTGGAGACGCGATGGACGGAGGGGCTCGGCCTGAACTTGGGGTCCGACCTGGCAGAGGTGTGGAGACGTGGGCTCCTCCTCAGCCCCCCTCTTTCCCGCCCCCTCCCCCCTTGTGAGAACACACCTGGGCTGAAGGCGACTGAGATGGATTTGAGGAACCTGGGAGCCCCCTCCTCCCTGTGGCGGCATTTCGGTGACTGAGCGTTTCCGGGTCCAGCCTCTGATCTAGTGAATATTCGGTATTTGATGAGCAGACACGTGGGCCTTGTGACTGCGACACACACGTCCTGTGGAGCATTACGACTTTTTGTGCTATTAAGGAATCTATTTCAAGAAATTATTATATTTTCTCTTTGTCAATCTAAAGGATATTCATTGGACAGTCACAGTGCTTACCTTTTGTTTTCACTAGGAATTAACCATTTTTTAAACAATAATTCTAATATGTGACTAAAGCTACAAAAAACAATAGGGAAAACAACTGTGTCTACAAGAAAAACAGGATACGTCCCTGTATAAACAAAAGTAGAAGAATGGAGATTATTTTTGAGGGAAAAGACATTGCTTTTGTCCTGAAGGGAGGCTGGTTGTTTTCAATGGGAAACAGGAAAACAGGACAAAATCGGAATGTAAAATGGAAAAGGGTAGAAGGTTTGTGAAGGGAAATCTTGAGAGAGGAAGTATTGTATGTGGTGAAGCTGAATAAGATTGGAATGAACTTAATGAAGTAAATGAATGTAAGTATCACAAGTAAGGTGATGGAGAAGCAGTTTGGCTGTTTTTCACTTTGTTAAAAGGACAGAGTTCCCTGCACTGTTTCAGTCCAGATAAGATGTTATGAAAGCTTTTCTGCCCAGAATGCAGATTCTAAGTTCTCTTACAAGACTTTTGTGTTTTAATCAGGTCCTGACCACTTATGAAAACGAACTTCTCAATCCTAAGAAAGAAAGTTGTGCAAACCATATATTGTCACTTTTGGTAAAATAATAATTTAATATCATTTCATAATGATATACTGAGGGAAAAAATTGGAGACTAGGGTGTTTTTAAAGCACAAACTGCTTCTGTGGCTCTGAAACCGGAGGCCCAATGAGCCCAGGGCTCGTGCCGTGCGCCGCTCAGCCGATAGACCCACACAGGAGTTGGGTCGTGGAATAAGCGTTTAGAACCAGAGCACCGGTGGTCTGGAAGGCAGCGGGTTAACACCTCCAACACCTGCCTTCCCATTCTCAGACCAGCTGGGGTTTTTAAGGGGAAATCAGGGCGTTACTGCAGAGGCCACACGATGGTTCCAGGGGTCTGCATGGAGCCTTCCCTCTGGCCCGTGATTCTCTGGTGGAGTCAGCAACCCAGGAACTGTGATGGGATTAGCCCGGTAGACCATGGAGATTGTGATCAATAAGCCTAAGGGTGTTAATCATAAGTTTCAGGGTAATTTTCCAAAGGAGGGAACTGGGAGAACAGGGGACACTCTGAGCTCAAGCCTTATTGAGACGATCTATTGTTAAGCTGTAGGGAGGTCAAGGAAAGGTGAGGCCAGGGACATGGAGAGGCCTCTACTCTGGGGGTGCCAACCAGGCCCTGTTTCACCTGCGAGCCTCACTTGCCAGGGACAAATACATGTCATCAGTGCCTTTTCCACAAATACTATGAAGAGAAAGCGTTAGCTATTAGCTAAGGAACATATTTTAGTCCACCTGCCAGGAATACAGTCTGGACCAACTCTTCTTTTATGTCATTTTATCCGTCTATGTTTATTAAGAATATTGGCCTGTAGTTTTCTTTTTTTTGTAATATCTTGGTCTCATTTGGGGATCAGAGTAATACTGTCCTCATAAATGTGCTTGGGAGCCTTCTCTCCTTCTGTATTTTTTTGGAAAAGTTTGAGAATCGGTGTTAATTCTATTTTGAGTGTTTGGTAAAATTCACCTGTGAAGCCAGGATTTTTGTTTGTTGGAAGCTTGTTGATTA
>NW_017733539.1:18376-21009 GCF_001890085.2 Hipposideros armiger
TGAAGGCTGCAGTGGGGCTGGCCGGCAGCTGGCATGCGCTTTCATGAGCTGCCATGAGACACTGTGAACAGCTGTCCAATGGCCAGCCAGCGACTGCTTCACCCGGGAAGTGCACAGTGATAATACGAACATCGTCAGTGAAGCAATGTCCTCCACAACTAGACTGAAGATCAAAAAGGACAGCAAGTTGTCTATTCACCTTCCCTGATTACCCAATGCTGTTCGCCTCCCCAAATCCCCAATGAAATGTTTTATATGTGTGTGTGTTGTGTATATATATATATACACAACACACACACACACACACACGAGAGACACAAACACAAAAACAGAAGACAGAAAACAGTAACCAAAGCAATAACCGGATAAACAAGCCTTGGAAACAATGACAAAAATAAAACAGATGAAAGAAAAGAAGAATGAACAAAAAGATAAAAGAGAAAAGAAAAAGAATAATAAAAGAAAAACAAAGGGGGGAAACAAAGAAAGAAGTGAAAAAAAGGCTCTTGCCCACTTTAATCTGCAGATGAGTTGCTCAGCAATAGAGAGTCTCTGGGTGATTCAGCACCAGCTGTTTTGGGGGGAAGGTCCCAACTCATCATACGCCAACCTCAATCTTGCAGTGAGCCTCTGGCGATTAGCTGTCATATGGTCTGAGGCCGTGCTCACAACCAGAAATCCTCACAGGTTGCCGCGGGCTATCCGCCGCTGCAGAAAACCTCTGTGGCCTGCAGAGGTGGGGGACAGGCACCAGGGGCTCAGGTTACCCCCAGTTACGCAGCTCTAGGTGGGCAGAGCCGGTCCCCAAGGCACCACAAGGTGTGGTCAGTGTCCCCCACCAAGTCAGAGCAGTATGCACTCCTGTACCGGCAACCAGCCCGCACAAATGCACCACAAATGTGCTAGGCAGATCACACAGGTGCACGGCTCCTGGCCCAACACTCCCAGGAATACTCCCAGTATCAGCCTGTCCCGTCAGCAGCTCACAGATCAGGCCAAGCAGCCCAACATCCAGGTGCCAGTCTGGCTACACAGCACAAGCAGCACGGAAAGCGGGGACCCAGGTCAGCATGTGCGCACACACGCGTGCACACCTGGCTGCACCAATTCCACCAGGCCACTGCTGTCCTGGCGCCCTCCTGTGCACTACTCGTATGCAAGCTCCACACCAGGGGAACAATGGTCCCCAAACCTCCAGCTCCTGTGCCAAAGGAACTCAGTTTAGTCCNTCATCAGCATTTTAAACTGTGTCTCTGAAAGGTTGGATACCTCTGTTTCATTTAGTTCCATTTCTAGAGCTTTCTTCTAATCTTTTACTTAGGATTAGTTTCTTTGTTTCTTAATTGTGGTTGTTGCTCTGTGATTGCTTCGATGTACTAGGTAGATCACCTATGTCTCTCAGTCGTTGCTGGGTGGTCTTTTAGTGTGTGTCCTTCATATTTGGATTGTACAGTCTCCATATTCTCCTGTCCCGTGTGTTCCAGAGATGTCACTGTTGAAGTTGCTCTTTAATTGCTTTTGGCTTGTCAGAGGTTGGAAATGACCCTCAAACTGATTAACTTGGAGAATTAGCTTTGTTCACGGTGTATGAAATGCTGTGTGGAGGTTGACCTCCTCAGAGGTGTCTTGGCCACTGTGGGTTCTTGTGCCTGTGGCAAATTTCCTTTGAGAGTGCCACTTGTAGGTTCAACCAGGTATTACTCTGGTTTGGTCTGGCGCTGGCCTCTGGGTGTATTGGTTCTGGTGTGTCTTGGGCATGACTCCCACTCAGAGCCATTTCAGCCCTTCCTGTTCCCGGTCTGTAGCTACCTGGTAGGTGCTTCAAGGCTGTACACAGTTGCCTGCTGCCCATGCTGGACTTGGGACCGTATGGGGATGGTTTGTGTGTGAACTGAGGCTTGCTGTCCCCATATTGGTCCTGAGGCAGTTTAGCAAAAGGCCTGTTTTTTGGTCTCTATTGATTTTTTCTGCTCTGATCTTTATTATGTCCTTCCTTGTACTCCCCTGGGCTTGTTTTGCTGTTCTTTTCCCAATTCCCTTAGGTGTAAAGATAGTCTGTTGATTTGAGATTTTTCTTGTTTCTCTAGATAGGCCTGCATTGCTATGAATTTTCCTATTAGGATTGCTTTCCTTGCATCCCATGGATTTTGGGTCATTGTGTTTTAATTGTCCTTTGTCTCGAGGTATCTTTTTATTTGCGTGTGAACTGAGGCTTGCTGTCCCCATATTGGTCCTGAGGCAGTTTAGCAAAAGGCCCAAGGTCCCGTAGGACTGTTGCCACCTGTCAGATGCCAGTAAGGCCAACTCTAGAAAGGGGCTCTTTAGGAGCGTGTATCTTGCTATTTGATCAGTGTTTAGGGTGCCCTTGGTGATGTGGCACTAGCTTGGCAGGATGGAGTTTAAGTTAGTAATGAGATGTGATTGGTGGTTATTAAGACATTAATGCAGATTCAGGTCTTACACCATACCTGGCCTATGACACCCTTGTATAGCATCCTGAGGGCACTACAGCCAGCCCCCCCTTCACACTCACAGATTCACAAAAGCTGCACCCGAGTGGCTGTGGTGCCTATTTCTGGTCAATGAACACAACCAAGATGACCTCAGGGCTCTGCGGACCACCTTCTGTTGTA
>NW_017733539.1:23689-25379 GCF_001890085.2 Hipposideros armiger
CTGTATATGTGCGCCATGTGTAAACGTCTATTGTGGTGTCGTTATCTGTGTCTCTACTTTCTCTCTCTCGTGATGTATGCAATTTAATGTGACCACCATGTTGTGGTACAGCTCTGTCAGGTACAGTCCATGTCGGTGTAATAAACCACACACACTGAACAGTTACCCTGGATACGTCCTGGTGTGTGTTCACCTGCCCGCCATCCCCGCCAGCACCACCATCCCCACCAGCACCACCAGCACCACCAGCAAATGGGGACCAGCCCTCACCGTGGTGCTTCCTGTGTCCCTCTGCCATTCCTCCCCCTCCCTCCCACCTACCACCGTGTCCCCAGGTGCTCCTGTCTTCTTTGTTTCCTCACAGTAGCTTCCATCTTCCAAGTCATACAAATGGAATCACAAAGCACATACTCATAACTTTTATCTTCTCAGTGTCATAATTGGAAACACAATGTGTGGTGTGAGTGAGGCTCACATGGGTTTAGTGCTGAGTCTCCTTCCAAGCAGTGGATACACTCACTGTGTTTCTGTCCACCTGCTGATGGGTGATTGGAGTGTCCCCATTCCTGCCTATGACACAGAAAGCTGCTACTCAGCTTGGAAACGTGGAGAGCTGAGGACACATGCTTCTCATTCTTAACACATCCACAGTGACAATAAGAAGACTGCTGGACAAACTGCAAATCAATAAATTTGCTTCAACATATACAATAAGTGACATCACAGAAAGCTAAACTCTGAGGCTTAGATGCCAGGAGCCTGCAGTAAGAAAGGGGACAAGCACCATGCTGCCAGGGTGAGAGGTCTCCAGATGGCACAGACCCACAGAGAACAAGGGATTATGACAGACATGTAATCATTTCAAATCCCACTGTGCTAAGATCTGTGTGTGGATCTGCCAGATGCACAGATGAGGGACCTGACCCCCTTGCTGGTCTCTCCAGGCTTGGGGAGGATCCACACCAGCTGCAGCCTCCAGACCCCGATGGTGGAGACCGTCCCTGCACAGCAGCTGGTGGGTTTGTTTCCTCGGGGAGCCATCCACACCTCAGGGCCTTGTGGGAAATGAGAGAACCTCCAGCAGGGAGTGGAGCTCTCACCTGGAAAGGGCGAGAGAGAGAAAGACGCCCAGCCAGATGGTGACAGACTTTCTCCTCCCTGGAGCCTCTGTGATGAGAGCACTGAGCTCTCACCGGGGTCTTGATCTGAATGTCAAGTGACGCTGAGTGACTTCTCCTCGCTCCTCTCCCACCTCTGTGTCCTCTGAGCTGAGAGGTCTGTACAGGTCTCTGCCTACTGTGTAAACTGTTGTTTCCTCTCCTTCTGTTGAGTTTTGAAGGTTAGTATATTCTGGACACCACCCTTGGATGAGTATGTGATAGGCAGTTATTTATCCTTGTCTGTGGTTTGTCTTTCGTTCTCTGGATAGTCATGTAGGCATATTTTTTTTTTAATTTGGTGTAGTCTAACTTATAATCTTATTTACTTTAATGGATCTTGGTTTTTCAAACGTAATTTTCATGATATTAGTTGTCTGTGAATAATTTCATGCTTTGCAGTTTATCTAAAAAATTCTTTTTCTGATGTGTCAAAGTCCTTATATACTCATTCATGTGTATTAACTCTCTGTATTTGTTTCTTTATTAATATATAGACTCTGGTGATTCTTTTTCATGGTATGATCCTCATG
>NW_017733540.1:0-4725 GCF_001890085.2 Hipposideros armiger
TGCTGAGCCATCCGGGTGGCAGCTCAGCTCAAGGTGCCAAATTCAGTCTTAGTTGCGGGTGGGCATAGCCCACCATTGAACAGGCAATCTTGTTGTTACACCAGCTGAGCCATCCTGCCACCTATTGGCAGCTCAGTGACAGCTCAGCTTGGGCGCAGCATCAGTGGCCCATGTGGGAATCGAACCAGCGGCCCTGTTGCTCAGAGCTCGTGCTCTTAAAGCCAACTCTTAACGGACTGAGCCACTCGGCCGGCCAACTGTATAAATCCTAAAACCCTATGTTATAATGTTTATAATTTGCTTAAAAAGACTTCAGCACAGACAACATGATGTAAATTGATATGTGTGCTAATTTTAATCTATACCCTAGGGTATGTCACTTATCCTAATCAGGAATTTAAACTTAAAGGGAGAGCAGCTAGCATCTAATCAATAAGGCCACAGCTATCCAGAGGCTACAACTATCTTTATCTACAATCTAAACTAGATAATTTGCTAATTTACATATTAAGTATCTAAATGAATTTATGTTGGTGAAATTACTGGCTTGATCATTAGTGCAAAGAATGTTAGAAATGGTTAAAGTAGTTAAATAAGTGGCATTTGAGACATGTGTGTTGAGAAAATTACTTTAGTTATGCCCTCTAGATGGCACCTGGGCTATGATTCCAGGCCCAACTTTAAGTTGGGTGGTCAGCTGCCAATTATCACATAAACTAAATGATAGCCATAGAGTTAATAAATTTTGTTATTTAAATAAAATGTATCCATAATTAGAAAAAAAACGATAGCTTTGAACTGTAGCTATATTTGCTTCAAGTGACTCTTCCATTCAAGGTGTTCGCAGATCACCTACAGAACAGAGAGCTAGGTTTCCATGGAACTCACAGAATGAGGTGCATAATAGTTCGTGTACCTGCTTGCTAAAAATGCTCATCTAATAAATGTTTGTATGGGTGGTAGAACTTGTTCTGAGACCTTGCTTTCTTTAAAAAACAGATTGTGGAGGATTAGCTAACTATCAGAGAGTTGGTATTAGTGGCTACCAGTATCTACCAAAATGAACCTCATAGTTGCACATGACCAAACTGACTCAGATTAGTTCAAAACCCTCTGGTAGCCAGAGCTCCACTGTGGCAGATCAAATCAGCTTCCACAGCACCGTGCACAGTTAGTGCATTTGTAATAAATGTTGGATGAATGAGTAACTAGGGTACACCATAAATCTAACTAGGCTACTGGGGAGATAAGGATGAAGAGGAAAACAGATTATATTTGTTCACTTTGTTGCATTGGTGTGTCATGTAGAAATTTGAATATGGATGTGATAGAGTGACATCAGACAGGCTGACTAGATCAGGACAGGTTCTCTCAGAGGAGAACCTGAATTAAACATTCTTGTCAGCATGAAGGAGTGATCAGGCCCAAAACTGTTTTTGAAAAACCAGTCTTTGAAAAGCCTAAGGGAGGCACCATAATTACCAGTTTATTGATTTATAATGAGAAACAAAGGTCACATGGGCCAAAATTCTGGCATCAACGTGACCAAGGAAACACCTATTAAAATACTATAGTGGAAAGACAAGTCAAAATAAGAAAGTTGCTCACTGAACATGTGTATTAAGTAGATGAATCAACCAATCAAATGTTTAACAGCCCTGTTATGCTGTTTTGTCTTATCTCTGCAATAGGGCACCAAGTTGATGACGAGGTTTCCTCTCCACTAACAAGTTTGGATTGCCTTACAATTATGTCTTTCTCTAGAAAAGTCACACCTTAAATTTGGTTACCATCAAATCTTGCAAGTCTGTGTCCATTATGTCACTTTAAGGTAATTTTTTCCTTTACATTTTATGTAGACTCTAACGATATACTTCCCTTTAACATGTATTTGGCATTTCCTAGCCGTGCTACCAACAGCACCTAAATAACACCCTTCATTGTCAAGGAAGCACAACACTCATTACAAGGCCCTTCACAAATAACCTGCTTTATTTTATACATTCTTGTGATAAATATGGTTATTTAAATTACAAAGCTTGAGAGGATCTCTAAAGATTGTTTGTTGTAAGTTACCTTTATTCCTCAGACATGAACATCTAAATTATTCTGTTCATCATATTTTTTAGTGTTCATTATCATGAAAACATTACATTAAAATTTATGGACTATTCAAAAGGAGCACCAAAATTGTATCCTTACTCATGAGGAATCTTAAATTTAGTTGGGAAAACTTCTTCACAACCTTATTCATTGCCACTTTGTGCCTGGAAGTGCAATTACAAAAGGAAAAATAGTGAAATAAGATCATAAGGAGGCGCGATCCAAGATGGCGGAGTGGATAAACACAGTGCTTGCCTACTCCCATGAGCACATTAAAATTACGACTACATTATAGAACAATCAACCTGGAGAACCATCTGAGTTCTAGCTGAACAGGACTTTTATAACTAAGGATATAAAGGAGAAGCCACATTCACTGGTAGGAGGGACGCAAACACAAAACAGGCCGGCCCACACCTGCATGTGGCGGTTGAGAATCAGGAGGAATATCTAGGCCACGGAGGTTCCCCCAAGGTGTGAGAAACCTGAGCCCTGCACCAGACTACCCAGCCCAGAGGATCAGTGCTGGGAAGAGGACCCCCCACAGCATCTGGCTGTGAAAAACAGTGGGGATTCTGGCCATCCCAGTGGGACAAAAGGTAGTGGGGATAACAGCTTTCCTCTTAAAGGGCCAGCACACAGACTCACTCACTCCCAGGCACTTACCCTGGGCTCTGGTAGTGGGAAGGTAACTTGGACAGTGTAAAGACATATGGAGAGAGACTGAGTTGTGTGCCTTCGGGGCAAGGACTAGAGAGGCAACCGCCATTTTCTTTGTGGAGTATCCTCCTCCCATGCAGCTGGCAGGTGGGCACCATCTTTTCTCTGTGGAGCCCTCCCTCATACAGCCAAATCTGAATCAGATTTGCCTGCTGAGCTCTGCTGCTCCAACCTGCTCACTCCCTGAGATCCTGCCTCACTCAACTTGCAGAACACATGAGGCTTTAGCAGTGGATGAACTTAAAGGGAGCCTGCTGGGGCAGCAGGATTCAGGGTGTCCTGGCTTTTGCGGGAGCTTCCCCAGGCCTGGTACCAGTGGCAGATGTCCTTGGTTCACAGTGTGGCCTCTCCCATGGGTCTCCAGGGTTAGCACAGGGAGCATACAACTATGGATCANCTGAAACTAATTTTTAAAAATGTGTATTTCACAGTAAAAAAAAAAAAAAAGAACAGGCAGGACAAATTGCATCACCAGCCGATTCAGCAAGGACAGAGGCCAACACCCAAAGGCAAGCAGGACACCCAAGGACAAAGCCAGAGCAGTCCCAATATATTTAAGAACCAGAGCCCCTCACCGCTGTGCCATGAGATGTGAAAACTTCCCCTATACACAGATACCATTTAGAGAGAGAAACCTTGAGATACTGAGCATTTCCCAAAAACAGAAAGGATAGATGTTAGGGGACTGTTCTAAACCAGGCGGGATTGAGTTAGTGATCATGACAGTATTTAAGTTCCTCTAATACCCAATATCTGGATCAAAGTGAGGACATCTATATAAAATAAAGAGAACTTTATTCTCCACATACCTAAAAAAAAAAAAAGAAAGAAAGAATGCACTAGAAGGAATCATACCAGACTAGATAAAGCAGAGGATCGAATCAATATTTCGGAAGACAAGGTAGCAGAAAACACCCTATTAGAACAGCAAAAAGAAAAACTGAATCCAAAAAAATGAGGATAGTTTAAGAGACCTCTGGGATAATAGCAAATGTAACAATATTCACATCATAGGGGTACCAGAAGGAGATGTGAGAAAACAATGGATTGAGAACCTATTTGAAGAAATAATGACTGGAAACTTTTCTAACCTGGCAAAGGAAATAGACACACCAGCCCAATAAGTGCAGAGAGTGCAGGATGAACCCAAACATGTCCACACCAAAATACATTATAATTAAAATGGCAAAGGTTAAAGACAGAGAAAATCGAAAAAGCAGCAAGAGAAAGGCAGCTAGTAACTTATAAGGGAGTTCCCATAAGATTATCAGCTGATTTCTCAACAGAAACTTTGCAGACCAGAAGGGATTGGCACAAAATATTCAATGTGATGAAACAAGGACCTACAACCAAGGGTACTCTACCCAGCAAGACTATCATTTAAATTGAAGGACAGATAAGAACTTCCCAGAAAAGAAAAAGCTAAAGGAGTTTATCACCACCAAACCAGTATTACAAGGAATGTTAGAGAGTCTTCTTTAAAATAGAAAAAAATATTAAAATTATGAGTAATAAAATGACAATAGCTATATATCTATCAAAAATTACTTTCAATGTAAATGGCTTAAATATTCCAATCAGAAGACATAGGAGGGCTGAATGAATAAGAAAACAAAATCCCTACATATGCTGCCTACCAAAGACTCACTTCAGATTGAAAGACACGCACAGATGGAAAGTAAAGGGATGGAAAAAATTATTGCATTAAAATGTGAAAAAAAAAATCTGGGGTAACAATACTTATACCAGACAAAATAGACTTTAAAACAAAGGCTATATAGAGCTAGAGACAGAGAAGGACCTAGTAATCCCACTTCTGGGTATTTATCTGAAGAAACCCAAGACACTACTTAAAAGGAACATGTTCATCCATATGTTCATTGCAGCATTGTTTATAATGAC
>NW_017733540.1:7137-8237 GCF_001890085.2 Hipposideros armiger
CTTAATATAATATTCCATAAATTTGCTGCCTTCTCAAGTGTCAGGAGATAGCTTCTCATTCTCATGTGTCAAAAATTCTGTGTATCCATTAGATTTATGTCATTATACATTTCAATGTATAAATAATAATAAATAATATTTGTATAGTACTTTATATTTTGCAAGACAACATTAAATATTTCATTTGTTGTATCTCATTGATTCTAACATTTCACATTTTAGCATCACCAACATCAGAATGCATCTTGCAATTGATGAGGATTAGTTCAATTGACATAATTGAACTACAATTATGCTTTCCTTAGTTGTGCATAAATATAATCAATCATATCTCAGATTCTATGAAATATAATAAACTGACCAAAATCTTCCATTTGACATTATTATACTAAATTTTCTGATGGAGGAATTGAGGCTAAAAGAGATAACTTTTTTCACAAAGATTCGTAAGTTGGTAGTAGTAGATCTTGAATTTGGAATCTGATTCTTGAACCATTATTTACAACAATAGTGCCCAGCCAGGGTGGCCAGATGGTGTGGAAAGAAAACTGCACTTCAAAGATGGTTTAGATACCGAATTGTAGATGAAGGGCCAGAACACAAAAAATCTCCTTCACATCTTGTCATTCTCTTCACCTGTGCCCTCTGCCCCAGCACACCGACTCCACAAATACCACAAATACCCTTTTTCTTTCTCTAATCATTCCCAGTCTGTCCATTTTTCTTCTAAAAGTCACAACTCTAAATACTCAGACTCAGTATATTAAATCTTGTTCCACATTGTAACTAACACCTACCCCATTCCGTGTACCCCAACATCACAAAAATATTGTTTGGATTATATCACTTACATCTCAGAAAGCCAAGTAAACCTCCTTTTTAATGTTGTCTGGATGCTGGGTGTGTAGAAACAAACCTATGAGATAAAAACAATCATATTTTGTAAACAAAATAAACACAGCCTAATGTGTTTAGATGTGTCAAGACCCATATAAGATCAACAGAAATCCCAAAATGATCAGTGATCTAGAGTACTGTTATAATGCCTGAGATGGAGTGTGGAGGAGATGCACAGAATTGGTTTGTTTATGAATAAACTT
>NW_017733540.1:9004-10294 GCF_001890085.2 Hipposideros armiger
TTTTCTCATTATTCTACTTTAAGTTCAATTTGCTTAGTTGCCTAAGACAAAATGTAACAAATGGATCAAATCAATGTCAAGAGATGCATTTTAGATTTGGATCAGCTTTTATTTAATATCACCTTTTAGGTTTAGGTGACTTCTAGTCTCCTGGGGCTATCCTTTAATATCTGAAGTAGGATGGCACCAACCTAAGCTGCATGTATTGTAGGAAGTTTTTACAAGATTTTAGATTTTAGATGATTCCCAGAGGGTCCTTACAAGTTCACGGTCACCTCCCACTCTAAATGTATGCTCTTTCTGAATTCTCAATTGGTCAACTGAGTTCAGAGAGAGACTAATACTCATTGGTCAGTGCCTGGGATGCTGTCCTCTCTCTGAACTTCCTTAATCTGCTCTACCCCACCTCTGTTTCTTCATTTTCTCAAGGACAACTATCAACAGTTGTTCTGTGTAGCAGTCTATGAAGGCTTAGGCTAACATACAGACAAAGTAGAATTGGCAACAACAGGAGATTAAGTGTCAGATGTCACTGTCCTAAAATTTAGAAGTCATCTCTGTTGCAGATAATTTTTGTGGGTCCTTCCTCTCTCTAGACTCCATTTGCTTCCATTTTCCCAGTCCATTCTCTCAGTCGTGTTCATCTCTCCCTCTTCACCCCACTCCCACTCCAATTTGGAGCCTTCTAATGACTCCCTTTATCCAAGGGGATAAAATTCTAGTCACTTTGTAATGCAAAGTAATTCAGTTCTCTATTGGCCTCCATCTTAACTTTCCAGGCTATGCTCTACAGACTTTTAGTGTCAAGTAGGCTATTTTACTCTACAAAAGAGAAGTTTTTACCCTAAGAAAAATTGTGCCTTTCTCTTAGGCCCTCCAATTTAAACTGAAAAATAAATAGATAGATAGATACATAGATACATAGATAGACAGATAGATAGATAGATACATAGATAGATAGATAAATTTAAAATGACATTTTCCCTTTTCTTAGTAAAGTTGTCATTAAGGAGTATTTTTAATATATATAAATCATTTCAGGGAAAGGGGCCAAAACTCTATTCTTCTGAAGTTCTTCCTGAGATTTAATACTATTTGGAAGAAACTGAAATGGTATTAAAACTGTTTAAATCTTTTTCTTTTTTTTATAAAAGATTTTACTGGGGAATTGAGGGAGGGGAACAGTGTTGGGGAGTTGGGGAAGGGGACCAGCCAAGTTACTGTTCTTCAGTCTTTGTTGTGGAGGGCACCAGTCGCCATCTGGCTTCCTGTCAGCAGCTCGTGGCCTCT
>NW_017733540.1:14989-26453 GCF_001890085.2 Hipposideros armiger
CTGAGGGCCAATGCTACCCACTGACATGCCAATATCAATCAAGGCTCAACTAATCAGGAGGACACACACAACCCATACAAGGCACAAACCCTGAAGCACCTGACTCAGGTGAACAGGGAGACTGTGCCAGGGTCCCACAGGACACATACTACATAAGGCCACCCAGCCAAGATTGGTAGACATAGCATATCTACCTAATACATAGAAACAAACACAGAGGCAGCCAGATTGAGGGAACAAAGAAATATATCCCAAATGAAAGGAGAAGAGAAAACTCCAGAAAAAAAAGTTTCAATGAAATGGAAGCAAGCTACCTACCAGACACAGAGTTCAAAACAATGGTTATAAAAACGCTCATGGAATTTAGTGAGAACTTCAACAAATAGATAGCAAGCATAAAAAAGGAGATGGAAACCATAAAAAAAGAACCAGTCAGAAGTGAAGAACACAATAACTGAAAAGAAGAATGCACTAGAAGGAACCACCAGCGACTAGATGGAGCAAAAAATCAAATCAGCTATTTGGAAAACAAGCCAGCAGAAAACATCCAATGGAAACAGCAAAAAGAAGAAAGAATCAAAAAAGAAATAAAGAAGGAGAGTTTAACAGACCTCTGGACAACATCAAGCATAACAACATTTGCATCATAGGGGTACCAGGAGAAGAGAGAAAGCAAGGGATTGAGAACATATGTCAAGAAATAATGACTGAAAACTTTTCTAATCTGGTGAAGGAAGTAGACATACAAGTCCAAAAAGCTCAGAGAGTCCCAAACAGGCCCATATCAAGACACACTGTAATTAAAATGACAAAGGTTAAAGATGAAAAGAGAAACCAAAAAGCAGCAAGAGAAAGGCAACTAGTAAATTATAAGGGAGCTCCCATAAGATTGTCAGCTGAGTTCTCAATAGAAACTGCAGACCAGAAGGGATTGGTACAAAATATTCAAAATGATGAAAAGCAAGGACCTATAACTAAGATTACTCTACCTAACAAGGTTATCATTTAAATTTAAAGGACAGATAAAGAGCTTCCCAGACAAGAAAAAGCTAAAGGAGTTATCACCACCAAACCAGTATTACAAGGGATGTTAGAGAGAGACTTCTGTAAG
Source organism: Hipposideros armiger (assembly GCF_001890085.2). Classification (NCBI taxonomy): domain Eukaryota; kingdom Metazoa; phylum Chordata; class Mammalia; order Chiroptera; family Hipposideridae; genus Hipposideros; species Hipposideros armiger. Next base: position 16,101 of record NW_017733540.1, read on the forward strand.
ACGAATTTAGTTGTGGGAGGGGGGAAAGGGGGTACAGCCCACTATCCCATGTGGGAGTCAAACCAGAACCTTGTTGTTAAAAACACACACTCTCACCAGCTCAGTGGCAGCTCACCTCAGGCACAGCTCACTGACCCATGTGGGAATCGAACTGGCGACCCTGTTGCTCAGAGCTCACGCTCTTAACAAACTTAGTAAATCGGCTGGCCCAGCGAATCACTTCTTAAGTTATATAAATGTCTAATCATATGCTGTACACCTGAAATTAATATAAAATAATATTGACTGCCAACTGTAATTGAAAAATTAAAAGGGGGGAAAAGGTGAAGGGCAATAAGAGGTCCAAATCTCCAGGTATCAAACAAATAAATCATGGGGATGTAATGTACAGCACAGGGAATATAGTCAATGATATTGTGACAGCATAACATTTGCTAATGTTTATTTTAATATGTGCTGAATCCTTGGTGTAATTCCCTTGTGTTGTTCTGACCAGAGAATTAATTAATTTTGTCAGGTGGTTGCTAGACTTATGGTGATTACGTCCTTAGGTATATAAATGTTAAATAACTATCACGTACCCTTGAAACTAATTTTTTTATGCTAAGTATATTTTTAATTAAAATATTTTAAAAATAAAAATAAAATTAGCATGCAAAAGAAATATCAATCGGCATCATGGTCATGCTACTTTTGTTAGGTTTCAGTGTCTGAGTCAAGATAACATTATAAAAATGCAGTATATAGCTTTCTACATTTCACTTTAATGATCTGGAACATTTATAGTGCAATGGAATTTTCTAGTAAAATTGAGAGGTTCTGAAGTTTTTAAAAATATTGCTCTTTGATATTAGTTAAATTTTTTCCTTATTCAGGCACTTGCTTCCTTATAGTTTCTATTGTGATAATTTTCAGACTTTTTTCCCAAGAAAGTCATACATTTTGTAAACATATTTATTACATGATGTTTTCCAATTTTTATAACATAACATTTGCTAATGTTTATTTTAATATGTGCTGAATCCATGGTGTAATTCCCTTGTGTTGTTCTGACCAGAGAATGAATGAATGAATGAATGATGTCAATACAAAGGAAACTTTGGTGGGTTATATAATGCTAGAATCACATCTTTCTCCCCTCAGAGCCCTGTAGATATTAATCCATTTTCTTCTCAAATTCAGCATTAAAAAATAAGAACTTGAGGCCACCAGTCTGACTTTGAATTAGTCAAAGTCCTCCTTTCTACCTACTGATAAAGCAGGAACCTAGAGGCATCTCTGAAGGCCAGAGTGCAACTGCTGGCTCTACAGGCAATGCCACAGAGGTTCTATCCCAACCAACATGGTCACACTAGGCTGTCTGAAAAGTTACTGCGAGTGAGAAAGCCAGAACTCCTTCACTCTCATAACTCCACATGTTACCACCAAGGCCAACAATGCAAGAGTACTTTAGTCAGGAAAAGCCAAGGCATACTGCAGTAACAAACAACTCCCAAATCCCAGAGGCTTAAAACAATTTTTTTAAATTCTCATCTATTGTATCTACTGTCTACTGCAGAGGACAACTGTCCTCTTCATGAAGTGGGTCCAGGCTGTTTCGATCTTGCTATAGTTCTTTCTTGACAAGGTCCACTCGTCAACCAGAGTTGTCTGAGCGGATTGGGTGGGAGGTGAAGAAAAACACAGAGTCGAAAGCTGGTATCGGGAGGACCACCAACCGCTGATGGCAGAGCAGTGGCCTCCTTTAGTTTTTGCACAATGCTTATATAGCAGTAATGAGCTGCAGGGGGTCTGTTTATTGGGTTAGGTTACATCCTGTTATGCACTTCTCGGAGGCACCTGTGGCTTCAGCTGTTCTTTTCTCTTCACGGATCAGTGGGGGTGGAATGTTCCCTGAACTGTTCCACAGGATGTGAGGACCCTGTCAGCTCACAGCCTGCTTCCAACATCTCCCCCTTTCTTGTTCATTTGAAGCCGCAGGTGATGAGTCTCTAATCTGAGGGACCAGAGATGGGCTCTGCTGATTCTTCTGCAGACTGGAAAGAAGCATAAGATTAGTAGCAAGAGAAGTATAATACCTAGCAGATACCAAAACGTGTGTTGGAGAAGGTTAAATGGGTTAAAACCCTTGAGGTGTGACAGCACCTCCTGTGCCAGAACTTTTGGATCAATAAGTTCCAGTTGGCTGTCCTGTATACTGATAATCTCTTGGTGAAGTTGTTGAAGGCCCATGCTGAAATTTGAACTATGTCAAATACCCTGGAGGTGATTGTAGATGTTATCACAATCCCATTGTGTGTTATTGATGTCTTACACACACCTTTCGACACTTAGCATGACATCGGAGGGCAAGTGGGTGGCATATGGCCTCCACCTCATTCCCTACCTTTACAACAGTGGTTTCTAAGGCATTAAGTCGCAATTCAATTTTTGCGTCTGTGTTTTCTTGGCTATGAAAGGCTAAATAAGTATTTTTTGCAAGCTGCTCAACATAATCGGCCATTTTTATAGTATCTGCCAGAGAGATAGCGGCGGTGACTGCAGTAGCAATGATGGAGATAACTGCTGCCAGGCCGGCTATGATGAGGCTGGCTATGACGAGTCCGACTACTTGTCATTTTTGGCTCAAGCCATTTTTTATTTCAATAAGAGTTTGGATCCCTGGATCATCATACCAGGGCCCCTCAATAGAGGTGGGAATCATAACACATGGGGGTTTACGGAGGACTAAGATGGCACGTCCTCTGTCTTTTGGACTAATACAGTTGGTAAGATGGCAATTGTGACAAGAAACATTAAAGTTAAAGTCAACTATGTTGGTTTGTAAGTCTCCGACAAGTATGACTTCAGGGACCTGTGAGGGTGTTCCACAGGCTGGTGGATGGCTCTATATGTCCAGCAGCAAGTTGTTCTTGAACTAATTCAGTGGCTCCCTGAAGTTTCTCCTGAGTAAGGGGCCATTGGTCAACCCATACTGGCGTGTCTATGAGCCATTTAATTTTAAGAAGTTCTGGGAGGGCTGTAGGAGATACCAAGACCCCTAGGGTAAATCCTGATACCATAGTCCGAATCTGTCATTCTTTGGGGTGGTTTGTATGGGTTTAAGCCTGCCTTGTCCTAGGGTCCCTAGGCCCTGTCCTGGGATATAAATATTGAGCATAATATTTATGGCTGGGGTACTAGGGCTATAAATCATAACTGACATTTGGCTCAGAATGTCTCATACCCAGAGGTTATGGGAGACCCTCAAGGATGAACAGAGAGAAGGTCCCAGTGTGTCCCTCTGAATCTCTCCAAGTGAGTACCTTGGAGCTTTGTAAGGGCCCCTTTGCCATTCTTATGCCTTGGAGGCTGTTTAAAGCCTTTTGAGTTGGCTAGGAGGATGGCCAGTATTGTTGGGAGATTACAGACACATTAGCTCCCATGTCAATGAGACCATGGAATGGTTTTCCATCTTTGTTAAGTTCAGGGTGGGACGTTCCCGTCCAACTCGCTGTACCGAGAATGCATCTGAGGACTCAAAGCCTTGGGAACCTCGTATCCATTGAGAGATGGGCTTGCCTGTAGTTACAGTAGAGATAAAAGAACTATCTGGGCTATCCTGTCTGTGGATAGTACCTGAATAATCTCGGGGTGACCCGGCCATAACCTTTATCTCCCTGGTAAAGTCAGAGTCTATGACTCCAGGAAAAACCTGAAGTCCTTTCATTGTCCAGCTACTTCGGCCTAGCAGAAGCCCTACTGTGTTTGGAGGTAGAGAGCCATAACCTCCTGTAGGGATGGACTGAGGACCCATATCTGGGGTTAAAATGAATCTGGCGGAGGGACTGGGGTCCAGTCCTGTGCTTCCTGGGGTGGCGCGGTACAATTGTTGTATGATGCGTGAGGTTGGCCACTCAGTGTCACCGGGGGTGTTAGTGACAGGGCTCCCATTATTTGGCAGGGCCGGGGCTGGCCTCACACTGGGTTTCCGAGATTGGATGTCCATTGACATCCAATTGGGATTGACACTTGTTCACCCAATGTTTTCCATGCCGGCATCTGGGGCAGATCCCAGGGGTGCGACTGGGCGAGTTTACTTGTCCGACCTCCATAGGCCTTCCCTGGGGAGCTCTCAAAAGGCACTCCCTGGTGAAATGGCCTATCTGTCCATAAGAGTAACAACTTCCTTCTTTGTGGTTTGGATCTCTCTTTTGTTGGAGCCTTGCCTGGGAAGGCAGCAGGTTTAAAGCCTTTTCAGAGATATGGCAAAGGCGTTGCCCTGGATGTAAGATGGACCTATGTCAGCACAGAGGCAGATGAAATTCAACAAATTTCCCTTTTTTCTATATGGCTGAATTAGAGACTTACAGGTAGAATTGGCATTTTCAAATGCTAATTGCTTAGCGAGAATCTGTCCAGCCTCTGGGTCACTAACAACTCGACCTATAGCCTGTAAGAGCCTGGAGACGAAATTTTGATATGACTCATCCAGGCCCTGCCTAATATTAGACAGATCCTGTGTTTTTGCTCCCGTAGTGGGCAGTGCCCTTCAGGCCTTAATGCCACATAGGTTAATCTGCTGGTATGCCTGTAAGGTGTATCCAAGTTGGTTTAAATTGCCTAGGCATTGTCCTTCACCTGTAAGCATGTCTACCATTAAGGGAACTTGGTGTGTGGCATTTCGCTCTACTTGTTATTGGCATTTGTCATAGAAGTCAGACTTCCAGAGTAGGTAGTCCCCCACTTTGAGACATGCTCTAGCTACTGTCTTCCAATCTTTGGGGGTGAGTGCCTCTGTATTAATAGTCTCAGGCAGTGCCAAGGTGAAATGGGTGGTAGGGCCATACTGGGTGACCGCTGCCTTTAACTCCTTGAGCGTCTTAAAAGGGATAGTGGTATGCTCTCTAACTACCTGTTCCTCAACGCTGCGTTCAATTATGGGCAAGCAAAACTGGTAAAAAACCTCTGAAATCCTCACCCCGCTCCATGGCTTGCCGTATCCCCTGGGTTAGGCTGGACTCTTGGAACATGCCTTTAGGGCTCTATGGCTTTAAGGGCAATGGGCAAGGAGGTGGAGGCCATGCCCTGGAGAAGGTTCTTTCCATGGGGCAGCAGGTTCTCACCCAGACTGGTGACTGGCCCAGGCGGTGAGAACTGATGCTGTATCTGTGGGGGATCAGGACCACCCTCATCATCTGCATCAAAAGAATCCTCTTGATCCAGGTTATAATGTTGTTCTTCCCTTGCCAACTCCTGAGAGTACTCAGGTGGCAAGGGCTCTTCAGATCCCCCAACCGCCCCCAATTCTTTCTCTGTAGGGTGTTGAGCCTCATACCCTTCAAGGGTACTTTTGAGATTTTCTGCCACAGTCTCAGGCTGTCTTTCCGGGAGATGTGAGCTTTCCGGCCTGGAATCAAGACTATCCCTAACCCCAAAAGCCCCCAAAAGGTAAATGTCTCTACAGGAACATCCTCTGGGCCTTCGGCTGTGAGTCGTTTGCATAGCTGTTCTCCAACTCTTTGCCATGTGTCGGAATTGATGGTGCCCTCTTCGGGGAGCCAAGGACAGGTGTCCTGTACATACATACGCAAGTAGTTTTTCTAGCTGATGCATTTTAACGCTGTTACCGCAGGCGCAAAGCATGGCTTCAAGCATTTGTGTAAAAAGCTGGCGGTCCTTTGACCCTGTCTGTCCCATGTTTTACTCCCAACTATGTTGCTCCCTTACCTTCTCTATAGCGGTGCACACCTTGCCATGAAGGGAGTCTCCTCACTTGAAGTTTTCCGTCAATCAATACTCAGGTCCCTGTTTGGGCGCCACCTGACAAGACCCGTGATCGGGAGAACCACCGACCGCTGATGGCAGAGCAGTGGCCTCGTTTATTTTTTGCACAATGCTTATATAGCAGTAAGGAGCTACAAAGGGGTCTGTTTATCAGGTTAGGTTACATTCTGTTATGCACTTGTCAGAGGTGCCTGCGGCTTCAGCTGTTCTTTTCTCTTCATGGGTCAGTGGGAGTGGAACATTACCTGAACTGTTCCACAGGATTTGAGGACCCTGTCAGCTCACAGCCTGCTCCCCACACTTTCTCAACACAAGACTTTCTACATGGTTGCCTCAGTGGTGGATGAATTTGCTGGCTGGTCTCACACTTGCAATTAAATGCATTCATGTGACTTCTGAGGAGAATGAGATAGGGATGAGCAACATAAATCATCTTTAAATACGGCTGTGTTTCTGTTGGCTATGCTGGATTTTGCAACAAACAATGAATTGAAAAATGGCTCAAATAGAGTCACCTGCTCTTGCTGGATTTCTGTAGATCTCTATCGTTTAGTCTTGACAATGACAATGATGGTCCTGCAAGGCAAGATGGATAGTATAAGCTTCCTCACTCACAGGGTATCTCTTGGCAAACTAATCTATGCCCAAAATGCTTATAGTTCATAGTGAGTTTGCTTTCTAATTGTACAACACTCATACAAATGTGCACACATGTTTCATCCAAGGCTTAATCAAGGAGGTGGCAGGAGATGATTTGGAGACTAGTATATGGCTCCTAGAACTGACTCTTTCCTACCAAAGTCTCCCCAAAAGGTGTTTTTTCCTGGTGGCATCCTTTCACATTTATCTGTTCTAGTCACTGCCACTAATGTGCAATTTCACAAATTCTTAGGTTAGTGGAAGTTTTGTGATTATCCCGACTGAGTACAGATATCCCCTTGCTGAAGGCTGCCCTGAGCCTGTGGTGACAGAGGGCACGGGGAATACATAACTTTCTCCAAAACTGTGTGGCCCTTGGTCACCTTAGCCCTAAGAGGTACCATGTTATACTTGGACCATGTTATAGGTAGCTTCTAAGATGATTCCCAGTGACGCTTACCTCCTCGTGTTCACACCCTGTGTATTGCCTTTGAGTGTGTAAGGAAATCAATAACTTGCTTCTAGGGAATTGAATACATTAGAAGTAAAAGAATGCCACTTACAAGATTAGGTTTCAAAAAAAACCACCTGGTTTCTACTGAGAGTATTCTTTTGCTAATCACTGAGGGAAGCTAGCTGCCATGTCATGAACTGTCCTGTAGAATGGCACATGTGGCAAGAACCTGAGGGAGGTCTCTAGCCAACAGCCAGAATGAAACTGAAGCCCTCAGTTCAACAGACCATGATACACTGAATCCTGTGAACAGCCATGTGAGCAAGTTTGTTGAAATCCTGTGAACAACCTGTGAGCAAGTTTAGCAGTGGATCCTACTGTAGTCAGAACTTAAGACAAAACCACAATTCAAGCTGACAACCTGACTTCAATCTCATGGAAGACCTTGAGTCAGAGGCACATGGCTAAGTGGCAAACAGATTCCTGACCTATATAATAAACATTCATTGTTTTAAAACAGCAAGTTTTAGAGTAATTTATTACCTTGCAATAGATAACAAAAAAAAAGACTCATAGTCACACAGGCCATTTCTCAAATGAAACTCTCAGTTCTAACTCCCCAGCTCTTTACTAGTGGTCAAAATAACCCTTCAGGCCAAAGAGCTCAGCTACTATCTCTTCCCCTCAACTGATTTCATCCTCTCTCCAAAGCTATTGCCATTATACAAATGAGGAAACACATTTTCTCCAAGATATACATACATACATACATACATACATACATACATACATACATACAATTTAAAAACATATTAAAGATAGGTATATGTTTCAACAAATGGTGTTGGGAAAACTGGTCCACATGCAAAAGAATTAAGTTAGACCCTTAACTAACACTGTATACAAAAGGCAACTCAAAATGGATCAAAAATTTAAGAGCTAAGACTATAAAATTATTAGAAGAAAACATTGGGGAAATACCTTCATGACATTTGATTTGGCAATGATTTCTTGGATATAACACCAAAAACACAGCAACAACAAAAAGAAATAGATAAATTGCTTTATATCAAAATTAAAAGCTTTTGTGGATCTAAAAACACAGTCAACAAAGTGAAAAAGCAACTCATAGAATAGGAGAAAATACTTGCAAATCATATATCTGGTAAGGGGATAATATCCAAAATATATGAAGAACTACACCTCATGAGCAATTTTTAATAGCCTGATTAATATGGTCAAAAAACTTGAATAGACACTTCTCCAAAGAAGATGTAGAAATGGCCAGATGGCAAATGAAACAATGCTCAAAATCATTAATCATTAAGAAAATGCAAATCAAAACCACAAGGAGATACTACCCCACATCCATCAGGATGGCTACTATAAAAAATTAAAAAAAATAAAAATTAAAAAGAAAACAGAAAATAATAATTGTTGACAAGGAAATGGATAAATTGGAGCACTTGTGAACTTTTGGTGAGAATGCAAAATGGTACAGCCACTGTGAAAAACAGTATGTCAGTTCCTCAAAGTATTACCATATAATTACCATATGATGCAGCAATTTCACTTCTTGTATATATCCAAAAGAACCGACAGCAGGGTCTTGAAAACATATTTGTACTCCCATGTTCATAGCAGCATTATTTACAATAGCCAAAAGGTAGAAACCACCCAAGTGTCCATTGACAGATGAATAATGAACAAAATGTAGTATGTCTATACAATGGAATATTATTCAGCCTTAAAAAGGAAAAAAAATTTGGACACATGTTACAATGTATATATGAAATTTGAGAACATTATGTTAAGTAAACTAGTCACAAAAAGACAAATACTGTATGATTCCACATTTGAGGTATCTGGAGTAATAAAAATCATAGGACAGAAAGTAAAATGGTGATCGCCAGAGGCTGGGGAGGAGGGAGGAGTGGGGAGTTGTTGTTGGTTATACGGGTATAGAAATTCAGTTTCGCAAAATGAAGAATTCTGGAGATTGGTTGAACAACGATGTGAATGTATCTAACACTACTATACTCTTAACCATGGTAAAGATGGTACATTTCATGTTATGAGTATCTTACCACAATTAAAATTATTTTTAAATTAGATATATGAAGGAGAAATGAGGGTGGAGAGAACGGAAGGAACAAGGGAGAATTGCCTGACTCCTCTCACCAAAAGCCTCCTAGCCTTTGTTCCTGGCAGGACACCAGCTGTTCCTCTGAGTCCAGTGTAGTTGCAATGCTACATGTCATTATTTTATTTCATGGCTACTTCAGTATGGAAAATGGGGCAGAATGATTTAAAACTGTCAGCTAGCTATGATTTTAAGATTCCCCTCTTTTAAAGGTATGCAAATAACATTTTACCAAAATACTCACCTCCAATATCACATTGGACCACACAATGATACTGTGGAAGGAATGGGAAATAATGCACATTTTTTTAAAGCTGACGACATGCCAGGGCGTTTTTGATACTGTCCATTTTCCTCTTAGATCTTCTGATTCCAAATCTGGAGATGCACATCCTCCTCTTCCTAATACTTTCCCCCTCGTTTTAAAATGCAAACCCTGATTTAGAGCAATAGTCCAGGGACATGACTAAAATGTAAGGCATTGGAGGGAGAGAGAGAGAGAGAGAGAGAGAGAGAGAGAGAGAGAGAGAGATAACTGCCTCCTATTTACTCCACTGGTGAGGGAGGAACCCCCAGCCCTAGGGAGGATCAGGGCATGGTGAACACATGACATCAACACTGGGCAGATGAGATCAGCAGCAGTATATTAGTTACATATACTCACACTGCAGAGGGGAGAACACCACACACCACACAAGGCCACGTGGGGCTTGCATTCAGGAACAGAATTGAACAACCAGGGTCTGCAATAGGCAGTTGTACAGTACCAAGAGAATGGGATGTCCCCTGGTTCTCATGGGAGCATTTGATGGGCTCGTTTGAATAATTCCATGAGCCGGCAGGGAACTGAAACCCACGACTCTGGAATAAGCAGGAGCTGTGCCTGGTCCTTTAATAAAGAGGGTTATTTGGGAGAGGACCTTATCTGTAGGAGCAGAGCTGGGAGGGGATCTTGCAGTGGTTAGGCCATTCAAGGCCATCTCAATGTCAAGGTGGCACATAATATTGAACCTAATTTTAGGTCTTAAGCCACTGTGTGCACGTGTGCACATGTGTGTGTGTGTGTGTGTGTGTGAGTGTGTGTATGCATGCACATGTGTTACAGTGAGGTCAGGATAGAAATGTGCAGCTAGAAATGTGTAGCCACTCAGTGGGAAAACAAAGGACACTGGAGGGTAGAAGGGACTGAGAAGGTGAAAGGCAGAGCATGGCCTCCTTCCCTCCTCATGCCAGGCCAGTGCCCCTCAAAGTGTAGTCCACAGACCAGCGCTGCTCTGCAAACCATTTGCCATCTTTCTTCAATGAAGTAAGTACAAAACTCCGGAGTCAGCATTTCGGTACTTTTATAGTA
>NW_017733540.1:29427-33286 GCF_001890085.2 Hipposideros armiger
CAACCTCAGTGCAGTCAGCAGCTATCTGCAGATTTCTTTGTGGCTCATTCCAGGCCCAGAGAAGGGTGCAGGCTGTGGCTGAACGTGGCCTGCAGTGGGTCCCCTCCCAGGAGGCCCTGGAGCTGGAAAGCCCAGTGGCCACCTCCAAGGACAGCACACCCAAAGGGCAGATTGGGCAGGCACCAGAGCCTTGCTAAAGTGAATTCTGCTATGTAGGGTCAGGCCCTGCACCACAACTCCTCCATTATAGTCACAGCCAGTCCTCACAACCAGTCAGCCTGAGGGCCAATCTCTCCCATTGACATGCAAAAAGTAATGAATGCTCAACTACAACAGGAGGGCACACACAACCCACACAAGGGGCACACCTGGAGGACCTGGCTCTGGTGACTAGGGAGAATGCACCACTGGGTGCCGCAGGACACTTACTATATAAGGCCATTCTACTAAGGCCAGGAGACATAGTGGGCCTACCTAATACATAGAAACAAACACAGGGAGGCAGCCAAAATGGGGAAACAAAGAAACATGTCCCAATAAAAGAACAGAACAAAGCTCCAGAAAAAGAACTAAACAAAATGGAGACAGGCAAACTACCAGATGCAGAGTTCCAAACACTGGTCATAAGGATGCTCAATGATCTCAGGGAGAACTTCAACAAAGACTTAGAAAATATAAAATTGGAGATAAAAAAACATAAAAAAGCACCAGTCAGAAATGAAGAATACAATAACTGAAATGAAGAATATATTAGAGGAAATCAACAGTAAGTTAGATGAAGCAGAGGATCAAATCAGCTATTTAGAAGATAAGGTAGCAGAAAATACCCAATCAGAATAGCAAAAAGAAACAAGAATCTAAAAAAATGAGGGCAGTTTAAGGGCTCTCTGGGATAACATCAAGCATACCAACATTCGTATGTTAGGGGTAACAGAAAAAGAGAGAGCAAGGAATAAAAAACCTATTTGAAAAAATAATGATAGAGAACTTCCCTTACCTGGTGAAAAAAATGGATATTCAAGCCCAAGAAGTGTAGAGTCCCAAAGAGGCCCACACCAAGATACATTATAATGAAAAATTCCAAAAGTTAAAGACAAAGAGAGAATCTTAAAAGCAGCAAGAGAAAAGCAGTTANAAGCAGAGGATCAAATCAGCTATTTAGAAGATAAGGTAGCAGAAAATACCCAATCAGAATAGCAAAAAGAAACAAGAATCTAAAAAAATGAGGGCAGTTTAAGGGCTCTCTGGGATAACATCAAGCATACCAACATTCGTATGTTAGGGGTAACAGAAAAAGAGAGAGCAAGGAATAAAAAACCTATTTGAAAAAATAATGATAGAGAACTTCCCTTACCTGGTGAAAAAAATGGATATTCAAGCCCAAGAAGTGTAGAGTCCCAAAGAGGCCCACACCAAGATACATTATAATGAAAAATTCCAAAAGTTAAAGACAAAGAGAGAATCTTAAAAGCAGCAAGAGAAAAGCAGTTAGTTATCTATAGGGGAGCCCCCATAAGACTGTCAGCTGATTTCTCAACAGAAACTGCAGGCCAGAAAGGATTGGTGCAAACTAAGGAAAGCAATGAAAAGCAAAGACCTACAATCGAGATTACTCAGCAAAGCTATCATTTAGAATTAAAGGACAGATAAAGAGCTTCCCAGACAAGAAAAAGCTAGGGCTGGCCGAGTGGCTCAGTTGGTTAAGAGCTCGCTCAAGAGTTTGAGCTCTGAGCAACAGCGGTTCAAGTCCAGCCCGAGCTGAGCAGCCGCTGAGCTGCCAACAGGTGGCAGGATTGCTCAGTTTAAAAAAAGAAAAGAAAAGAAAAGAAAAAGCTAAAGGAGTTCATTACCACCAAACCAGTATTACAAGGAATGTTAGAGGGACTTCTTTAAGGTCGAAAAAAATAATAATAATATGAATAATAAAATGGCAATAACCACATATCTATCAACAATTACTTTAAATGTAAATGGATTAAATGCTCCAATCAAAAGACATAGGGTGGCTGAATGTATAAGAAAACAAGACCTTTACGTATGCTGCCTACAAGAAACTCACTTCAGACCAAAAGACATACAGAGACTGAAAGTAAAGGGATGGAAAAAACATTTCACAAAAATGGAAATGTTAAAAAAAATATAAGCTGGGGTAGCAATACTTACACCAGACAAAATAGACTTTAAAACAAAAGCTATAACAAGAGAAAAAGAAGGACCTAGTAATCCCCCTTCTGGGTATTTACCTGATGAAACCCAATATGCTACTTCAAGGGGACATGTGTATCCATATGTTTGTTGCAGTATTATTCACAATAGCCAAGATATGAAGGCAACCCGGGTGTCCCTGAAAGGATGAATGGATAAAGAAGAAGTCACACATATGTACAATGGAATATTACTCAGCCATGAAAAAACAATGAAATCTTGTCCTCTGAAAGAACAAATATGGACCTAGAGGCTATTGTGCTGAGTGTAGTAAGTCAAACAGAGAAAGGCAAATGACATATGATTTCACTTATAAGTGGAATCTAAAAAACAAAATAAATAAACACACAAAACAGAAACAAGCTCTTAGATAACAGAGAACATTTTGGTTGTTGCCAGATGGGAGGGGTTTGAGGGAGGGAATGAAAAAGGCAAAGGGATTAAGAAGTACAAATTGGCTATTACACAGTAGTTATGGGGATGTAGGGTATACTATAAGAAATATAGTCAATCATATTGTAATAACTATGTATGGTGTCAGGTGGGTACTAGACTTATTAGGGTGATAGATGGGAGGAGGCTTAGGGAGCCGGGTGAAAAAGGTGAAGGAATTAAGAAATACAAACTGGTAGTTACAAAATAGTCATGGGGATGTAAAGTAAAACATAAGGAATACAGTCAATAATATGGTAATAACTATGTATGGTGCCAGGTGGGTAGTAGACTAGTCAGGGGAATCACTTCTTAAATTATTTAAATGTCTGACCACTGTGCTGTACACTTGAAATTAATATAAAATAATATTGAATGTCAAAGAAAGANGTCTTTGGAATGCTACATATCTTTTCAAAATAGTATGACTTCCATTTCTGAAAAATTCCTGTCTCTCATGAATTAGGAGCATGGTTCACTTCCTTACTTGGGGCAGCCTCCTCCTCCAGGAGAGATGTTTGGCTCCATTTTAACTCTCCTGACAGGAGGTGGCCTGGTTTTTAATTCTTTGAAACCTACAGCTATACTTTCCACCCTGGAAGAGGCTCTTAGCTCAAAATGTATTTCTTTAGAAAGGCTCACTGAAAAGAAATAGGGAGGGAAAAAAACCACAACCCACCGCAAAGCCATGTACTTAAGCAGTCTCTTTCAAGCACCACTTAATGGCATGGAGCTGACCTGCAGAGATCAGGATTCTGACAGCTAACGCTGCCACTTGGTGGCTTCTTAATCAAGGGCTGCCCAAAGATGAACACTGGGGCCTCTGGGCTCTGGCTTTTCATCAATTACTCGAGTTTGGGGAGAAAAAGGAGAAATAAGAAGGACAGGCTAGTTCTATGAAGAGGAGAGAATTGATACAACACTGAAGTGGAAATTGTGCTGAAGGAGGCCATCCCACTGGCAAAACCATGAAAAAAACTAAACAAACAAAAAAAACCCGGGCCCTGTGGAAAGCACTTGTGGTAGATGGAACTGGCACCACCTACTTCCATCAGAATTTATCAGTAAAGGTGGGGGACGTGATATATCAGAGGCTCTTTCATGAATCATTTATTCTGGGTTTTTTAAACTGTAATTAATGGCAAATATTAGTCCTTGGGGAATATTATAGGAAAACTCCCTCATTAAACTATTCAGGTTGAATGTTTATGGCTAAACTACA
>NW_017733541.1:0-1370 GCF_001890085.2 Hipposideros armiger
GTAGGTCCTGCCTCCATCTTCATGTAGCATTCTCCCTGTGAGTGTCTGTCTCCAAATTTCTCCTTTTAATGAGGACACCCATCAAATGGGATTAGGGGCTCACCCTGCTCCTGTATGACCTCATCTTCAATGAACTGCAACATTCCTGTTTCCAATACAGTCCCATCCTACGGCCTTGGGGTTAGGAGTTCAATACATGAACTTGGGGGACAGAATTCATCCACCAACGGTGTCACTGCCATGGTGGACACCACCCTGTCCTTGGAGGCCTGCAGGTTGGGGTGCACCACCAAACTCTCAGAGATGAGGTGACGCATAACTGACAGCCCAGAAGGACTGTGATCCTCCCCTGAATGAACCATACTTGAGCCTGGATATCCAGGCTCCATCCGTGATCCCTGACATCACCACAGTGAGCAAATCATGACACACGACAAGGTGGCCTCCATGGCCTCCCAGCTAGGCCGTAAGTGAGGCAAGGACCTCATATTTTCAGTGAGTGACTCAGTGGCAGCTGCCTTCCTGATACATTCCCCAAGACACCAAGCTCACCTGCTCCTCCTCCAGCCACAGGCCCCAGCTGTTCTGACTCAGTTTAATTCTGTGTGGATGTGGCGAGTCTAAGTTCTCATTAAATCCCACCTTGTGGCTTTCTGTGCTGACATGGAAGGATCGGTGTCAGGTGTCCCTGCCGTCTCTGCCCCAGTGTCTCTTCCCCTCAGTGACACCAGCTCCAATCCTGAGGCGCATCAGTCCCCCCTGCCATCCATGCTCCCCTATGTGGACAGGTCAAACGATACACACTGATGTCAATGTGTGCAGGGAAGGTTTTCAGTTTCTGTAGAACTAGGTAACCTCCCCCAGAGCCAGGAGTCACACTCAGGGCTCACTCTACTGAGATGACACACATCACAGATCCACAAGCATGAAGCAGTTAGTTCTGCTATCGCGATGCTGGGATATCTGTGACGTCTGTGCTGGAGACCCAAGAACATGTCCCTGGGCCCAAAGGCCTAGTGAGCATGTCATCAGGCTGCTGAATGTGCCCCGTGTGACCTGTGAAAATGGCACTGCATCTGTGGGCCTGTGTGCGCGCATGCGTGTGCGTGCGTGCGTGTGTGTGTGTGTGTGTGTGTGTGTGTGTGTGCGCTTGCGCGCACAAGAGTGTGCGTTTTGGTGTAGCTGAGAAACTTTGCAATGTCAAATGTCTCAAAACCAAACTTTCTTTGCCCATTATTTCCTCCTTTCACTATTCTGATGATTTAGTTTATATTAAGTATAAAGATGAGAATTAATTATATGAATACAACAGAGAAGTGAACGTTCATGCTTAATATGTATCAGCACCATTCACAGCACTTCATATTTAT
>NW_017733541.1:2410-13727 GCF_001890085.2 Hipposideros armiger
GTACATTTTTGACCTGGCTCAGCTCTCACGTGGACCCCTCTTTGTGCCTCTCTCGATAGACCCTGGGATGACTGACCCCTCTGCCTCACAGAGTTGGGTGACGTGCCACTATTGTCCGCACAGAGAAATGTTGTCCTAATTCACAAGCACAGATCATGCTTATGAAGGTCAATTCAGCCAGGGTGGCACTAACAGGGTACCTCCCATGTCGTCATGACCCACAGCACAGGTGTGAGAGCTGGCCTGCAGGAGTGGACAGCGGAGCCCCATGGGGAGACCTTGAGGGGTGACTTGTGAGGAGTAGAAGCATCAGGTGGGAAGGGCGGAGAGGAGCCATGTGTCACCTGTCCCCCTAAGAGCAGTAGAGGGAGTGTCACAGGGCAAGGCTTCCTTTTATCTTCAATTATCCTCTTAGTCAAACTCTGAGGGGTGAGCCATGAGGTCCTTCTGTCTCTACACAAGTATCACCACAGTGCTTCACACATCATTTCTACTGACAACATCTCCAGCTTTTGTAAGTGAATTAGTTTCATCGCATCAGCGGTACTAGGATTGAAAACCAAGTCTTGGATATTAGTCATTTGTCTGGGATATTAGGTGAAATATGCTTTCTTGCCAATTATATTTCATAAAGTTAAAGGGTCTCTCTTCCAATACTGACAATTGTCCAAATCGTTAGCCTTGACCATGTTAGAAAAGGAATCCTGATCTAACTGTCAGGGGATGAGTCTCACCTAAGGAGCCCAACCAGTCGTCTGTTTCCCAGTCCCACTGACACATGATCCTGTGTTGTCTGCCTTGGAGGGAGCAGAGGGAGTGTCCCCACCTCTGTGCACAGTCTTGTGTTTCACTGGGAAACAGATTCCAGCACCATGAAGACCTGAGTGCCATTCAGACGCTCGTCCTCCCTGAGGGTTGTGACAGGAGGGGCTCAAGCAGCCTGGGGAGGGGGAGGAAGAGGACATGGGACATGGTGAGGGGCAGAGCAGACAGAGGCCAAAGGGAAGGCTCTGAGGTCAGACTCCTGGATTGGAATCTTGACTCATCACTGCCTGGGAGACTTTGGGAAAATCATTTACCTCTCAATAAGGGATCTCTCCTCATTAGACTGGGGGAGAGGCTGTGCCATCAGAAGAGGGAAAAGTTGGGTTATGATGGCAGGTGAGGGGGTGCAGGTGAAACAGTCACCGAAGGTGTGACCTCTATTCAGGGCTCAAAAATAGTAATTCTATTGAACCAGCTATACATGTACAATGACATTCATCCTGGGGACACCAGGAGGAACTGTGGGTCCTGGTTTGGGGACCCAAATAAGTCCAATTCCCCTGGGCTGTGCCCGAGTGCAAAGGGCATAACCGATGCTGTTTTGAAAACACTTCTACTGGGTACAATCAACTCTCCACTCTGAAACCCACACCTGGCCCTGCTTCTGACCTCAGGAAATTACCAACATGAGGCCCTTAGGCTCAGGGCTCAGGCAAGGGCTGAGACACACACACTGGGGAAGGGAGAACAGATTTGCATTCCAACTCCTCCCTTCCTGAGCTGCAAGAAGAGAGGATAAGACAGGAGCTTGGAGAGGCCAGTCCCAGCTGGGCAGCCTCAGGGCAGAGCTCCAGGAAGATTCTCCCCACCATGGACTGGCTTCCCTTCTACCTCCTGCCCCTGGTTTTCTCCACAGGTCAGAGTATCCCAGGGCACTCAGGGGGTCCCCCTTTCCAATATTTCCCTCCAAGTTCATCCTTGAGAGACTTGTGTCCCAAATCTGGTGCATTCGGCATCATTTTTGTATTTTTCCTTTTCTAGGCTCCTGTGCTTGGGTTGTGCTGACACAGCCCCCATCTGCATCTGCCTCCCTGGGAGCCTCGGCCAAGCTCACCTGCACCCTGAGCAGTGAGCACAGCACCTTCTACATTCACTGGTATCAACAGGCACCAGGGAAGGCCCCTCGTATGTGATGAGGGTTAACAGTGACGGAAGTCACAGCAAGGGGGACGGGATCCCCGATCGCTTCTCAGGCTCCAGCTCTGGGGCTGACCGCTACTTAACCATCTCCAACCTCCAGTCTGAGGACGAGGCTGAGTATTATTGTGGTACAGGACATGCAAGTGATGGTCAAATCCGTTATACCACAGTGACACAGACAAAGGGGAAATGAGGCCAAAACCTCCTTCCATTCCCTTTGCCCTACGGGGACACAGGGTAAGCTGATCTCTGTCCGTCTCCATGATCCTGAGGCCTTTGCCGCTTCCCCTTGCAAATCCTATCATCCTACCCCCTCCCGGAGACACCACAAGGGAGAGCTCATGGTTCCAACAGGGTCAGTCTGTCATCTGCTGTCATGTTACTGTGACAAATTAACAGTATGAAGAAGTACGCCTTTGTTGTCTGTTCCTTTCCTGTGGCTTTGGCTTCAGAGATGCCAGGTGATTCTGGGACCAGAACATAAAATTTCACATCAAACATACATGTGTGATATCAATTATACTCAATATAGCTGTTAAAGAAAATAGAAAGAGGAGGAAGTGCTTGTGTGGCCTGTGGCCTTTGCAGACTCTCCAGAAGCAACATCATTTAGTGCTTTTGTATCCTTGGGGAATCTCTTGGGCCAACAAGCTGTTGACAATCTAATTGAGGAAGCAGCTGAAACAGGTCACAGGCCCTGCACCTGGAGATGATGGAGCTGATGTGGCTGAGGGTGTGATGGGGAGGCTGGGAGGGAGGGAGAGTATCAGGGGAAGGCGTCCTTTCCCCTCAGGCTCCCTCCTCATCTCTCTCTCTCTCTCTCTCCCTCTCCCTCTCCCTCTCTCTCTCTCTGTCTCTCTCTCTCTCTCTCTGGAGCTGTCTTGATTTTTCCATTCTTACTGGGTTTTTTTTTAAATTTTCGGTATATTTCTCTTTTACTCTTAGGTCTTTGTTCATTAACTCATTCTCTAATCATATAGTGTGTGTGTGTGTGTGTGTGTGTGTGTGTAGTGAGTTGGATATGACTCTATCGCGTATGTAGGATCATGTGTCCACCACAGTAGTCTAGACACACAGCACTTCCATCACCACAAGGGTCCCTCGTGCTGGCCTTTTGTAGCAGCATCCACCTCCTCCCCCTGAAGCACCCCTCCCTCCTCTAACCCCTGGCACCACTAATTAGTTATCCATGTCTACAATTTTGTCTTCTCAGAAATGATATATACAAATAAAAACATAGTTTTACCATATTTAGGCTTTTGGGATTGACATTTCACTTCAGTACCATCCTCTGTAGATGCCTCAAAAATAATTTTGCATTAAGAGTTCCTTCCTTGGGCTGGCCGAGCGGCTCAGTTGGTTAAGAGTTAGCTTAAGAGTGCGAGCTTTGAGCAACAGGGCTGCTGGTTCCATTCTAACATGGGTCAGTGACACTGCGCCCGAGCTGAGCTACCGCTGAGCTGCCAATAGGTGGCAGAATGGTTCAGCCGGTGAGAGCATGTGCTCCTAACAAGAAGACTGCCTGTTTGATGGTGGGCTACACCTGCCCACAACTAAGACTGAACTCGGCACCTTGAGCTGAGCTGCTGCCCGGATGGCTCAGTGGATAGGGCATGCACTCTTAACAACAAGGCTGCTGGTTGAACTCCTGCATGGGATGGTGGCTACACTCACCTGCAACTAAGATCGAACTCGGCACCTTGAGCTGAGAGGACACAAGCTGCCAATGAGCAGTCAGAAGGTGACTAATGCCCTCCACAACTAAGATTGAAGAACAACTTGGCTGGTTCCCCTCCCCAATTCCCCAACACTGTTCCCCTCCCCCAACTCACCAGTTTAAAAAGAAAATACTTACTAACAAAAAAAGAGTTCCTTCCTTTTCACTGCTGGGTAGTATCCATGGTCCAGGTGGACCAAAGTCTACTTAACCATCTACCTTGGAGGGGCATCTGGATTGTCTCATTTTGCAGCATCACGCACAAGGGTGTCATGAACACTTATGTGTAGTTTCTCTGTGAACATAAGTTTTCACTTCTCTGAAATAAATACTCCAGTGTTCAACTGATGGGTCATATGGTCATTGAAGGCTTAATCTCTTAAGAAGCTTCCAAACCCCATCCAGAGTGTCTGCACCATTTCACATTCCCACCAACCATGCATAAGTGATTCCTTTTCTCCACATCGTTGCCAGCACTGGGGGTTGTCACTGTTTTACTTTAGCCATTCTGGTTGGTGCGTGGTGATACCTCACTGTGGTTTGTATTTGCGTTTCCCTAATGGATAATGATGAACATCCTTCCATGTGCTTTGTACCATCTCAAATCCTCTTCCTCTTCCATGACATGTCAGTTCTTATTTGTCCATTTCCTTAATGGATTGTACTTTTCCCGTTAAGATTGATCGTTCTTTACATACTCTATACACTAGTCACTCACTGGGTATGCAGTTTATAAGTATTTTCCCTCTGTCAGTTTCCTGGTGTTTTTTATCCTCTTTAGAAAGTTTTGCAAAGCATAGGATCTTTAACGAGTTCAATGTGTTCATCTTTCCTTTTATGAATCATGGTTCTGATGTCATCAAAGAATTCTTGCCTAACCTTAGATCTCAAAGATTTCTCCTAAAACAAACAAAAAAATTGCCTGAAAGGAACAGGAGCAATTTCTCTATATCTGGTCATGGATTTCTGGCCTCTCCTACAAGTTCCTGTTTCAAGCACTCCCTGCCCCCCTCTCCTCCATGAATGACCTCATCACTAGACAGGAGGACTAAGGGGTCTCCCCAAGCCTAGAGAGACGGTCCAGGGCTCAGCCTGAGATGAGTGAACAGGTGCTGGGTCAGGGGACAGCACTGTCTCCCTCTACACCACAGAGAGCTCTGGGGAACCTGGGTATAGGCATGGGAGTGAGGGCCCCAATTTAAGTCCTCCATAAGCCCAGCTGTTCTCTGCTCAGCAGGAGACACTCAACAAGCCACAAAAGGAAGGAAGCTGATTTGCATAAGGACCCCTTCCAGAGGATAAGAGAGGCCTAGAGACCACATCCCCCTCTGTGGGTCAGAGATCAAGCCTGCTGCTCTCCACCATGGCCTGGACCCCTCTCCTGCTCCCCCTCCTCGCTCTCTGTACAGGTGCTGCCCCAACCCTGCCTGCCTCTCAGCTCCCACAGGACCCTGAGCTGGACCTGCCCCAAACTCTGAGCTCAGCCCAGGCCAAGCCTCAGAATGGTCTTTATCCTCAAGCTTCCTCTCCTCTCTTCTCCTACAGGCTCTGTGGCCTCCTATCAGCTGACCCAGTCGCCTTCTTTGTCAGTGGCTCCAGGAGAGACAGCCAGGATCACCTGCTCTGGAGACTTACTAGACAAAAAATATACTCATTGGTTCCAGCAGAAGCCAGGCCAGGCCCCTGTGCGGGTCATCTATAATGATAGAGAACGGCCCTCAGGGATCCCTGACCGATTCTCTGGCTCCAGCTCAGGGAAGACGGCCACCCTGACCATCAGTGGAACCCAGGCCGAGGATGAGGCTGACTATTACTGCCTATCAAGCAACAGTGATGGTACTACTCACAGTGACAGAGGCAGATGGGGAAGTGAGACACAAACTCCCTTCCTAGTGTGTGTCACTCTCCTACAGCCCCAGGAGGACTGGTGACAAATCCATGAGCAAATCTGGCCCAGGTCTCCAGATCTGAGATCCCCAGACTGCCTCCTCCTCCCAGCCCTCAGAGAGCTCTGCAGAGGCTGGACCAGGTGTGAATTCAGGGCTCACAGGTCCATTCTGTCCTGGTGTTGTCTAGACCTGCGTGTGAGTGGAGGACAGAGGGCGTGAGTGGAAGGATACACAGAGAGACATAGAGTGGTAACAGACCTTGAATATCCATTTGATGTTGAATAGGACACTCATTGGTCACCTGTCCTGGATTAAACCCTAGAACTAACCAGCTCATCTGAGTTCACAAAGCCCCAGGATCCATAGCTGCCTGGGACTCTGAACAGAGCAAACCAGTGCATTGAACACTGTAGAATCCACCTAGGTCCCCTCTTCATGATTAAATCACCCTCCTACCCCTGCTGGGGACCCCGGCAGCTCACAGATGTGCCCTCACTGGGAAGTGCTGTCATTGAAAAGGACTATTTTGAATCCTCAACTAATTATAAAAAAAATTTGATAAATGGGAAAAGGGACCTGGGAAGGATGGGACAAATAAATAAATAGTAACATGACATATTTGAACTATATTACCAATCACATTTGGTCTATGCTCTAAACGCCGTAATTAAAAGGTAGAGATTATCAGATGGAATTTCAAAGCAACACCCTACCAGAGGCTGCAGATAACAATCCTACAGCAAATAAAAGACCAGAAAAAACAAGGTCAAATTCAGGAAAAGTTTCCCACCTTAATTCTGCTCCCCAGTGTAGGGCAAAAACATTTACAGTGGACAGAGAATGTGGACAGATGAATTGCACAGTTTAAAATGGTTACATGGAAATGTTCATATTATGTGTATTTTACCATATAAAATAATGAAACATTGACAGTGCACATTTCCTGAATAACAGTACAGAAATGCCCTTCATCCCTCCCTCCTCTCCCCACAGCCTTTAAGATTGTTTAAAAAGAGTGGCAATCCCTCCCCAATGAGACGTAAGAGGTGAACCTGATCCCCACCCACATGCCTAGCGCGTTCTCTCCACCAGCCTGAGAGGGAGCATTTCCACAGGGACCAGTGTGTGAGGGGGGCTGGGCAGCAGTGCCAGCTGTGGGCGCAGGAGTCAGAGCTCTGGGGAGACCCCGCCATGGCCTGGACCCCTCTCCTCTTCCCTTTACTGTTTACACACCTGCTTCCTCCCAGGCTCCTTCCCCAAGCACGGTCCTCGGCAGGACCCTAACCCTGCACATGACCCTGCAGGGAGCGGGAACCCAATGGGTGAGCCCAAAACCCCTGAACTTGCAGATCTGTGGTCTCATGAAAACTCAGCTGCTCTCAGTAGAGTGACCATGACACACCTGTCACTCCCACCTGTCAGAGGAGAGATAACCAAGCAATACTGTGGAGCAGAGCCATCAGGCCATAAGCCAAGCACCTGTACAACCAAAGCAGCCTTTCCCAATGCCCCCATATTCTCCAGATCTAACCTGGGAATAGCTGATGACAACCCCACGTGTAGAATGAGTGGTTCCTTATGACAGCGAGGCCATGATGGGGACAGCAATGATCCAGGGAGACACAGCCCTGCCACCCAGCCTGGTCCTTACACTTCTTCCTTCCTAAGCTGGTCAAGTTCCGCCCCAAAGAGCCAAGGTCTGAATCCAGAACCCCTGAACTCCAATCCTAGACTCACCACTTTTCTCTGTTTCCTGTGGGACTTAATCTCTGTGGGCCTGAACTTTACATCCTGTGAAATGAGAAAACCAATAATGATCTTAAGAATCTCTATTTTTTGTTTCAATTAAATGATACGAAATCCAAAAAAAAGTCTTATTAATGAAGAGGAACTCTATGGGAGCCCCAGTGAGTGGGCCCATGTCTTGGATTCTTCTGTCTTTTCTCTGAAGGATCCAGGACAGGGCCTCAGTGAGGACCATGTTTCTGGGTGGTGGACAGGCCTCAAGTCCAAGTAGCAGGAGGTTCCCAGATCATCAGCACAGCAGCCGAGACTAGTGTGGAAATCCCATCCCATGAGCTCTGAGGGGTATGTGATGAAATGAAAATAATATTAGTGATGATGATGAGGAGGAGGAGGAGGATGTGGTGATGGTGATGAGATGATGATGATGATGGTGATGATGATGATGATGGTACAAGTGCACAACTGAGCTTTTGGTGTCAGGAGTTTACCTGTTCCACCTGATGAATACCTGCTCATATTGAGGTGGAAGGAATAGCAGTTTTAGTTCCAAAATACACAGGATGTGAGGCTCCGTACTGGTGTGGCACACTTTCCAATAGACTTACATTTTTATATCCCTGCACTCTGCATTCTTCTAATAAAAACAAAGGAAAAACAAAGGGCATTTAAGCCAGGAACATGTTTATAGAAACTGACCTGCCCACCTCCCTGAACCCCTGATTTGATCTGTCTGTGCTGGGCTGGGCAGGGCAGGGGGGTCACAGTGGCACAGAGGGAGGGCTGGATTCCCTGGTCCACACCCTGTCGGGTAACAGGTGCTCTGGGTGACCTGCAGGAGGAAGCGCCTGTAGGAGTCTTCTCCACCAGCATGGGGCAGCAGAACTGCAGCGAGAAGCAGCCAGGAAGAAGTCTGGGGGCTCCCAGTTAGAGCTTCAGAGGGGCACCAGCCCTGGGGTCAGCAGTGTCCAAGGCTCAGTTCCCCAAAAAGAAGTCGGGACAGTCCATCCCATCCCCTTGAGACCCAGAGACAATGTTGTGAGTGTCAGCCTCACAGTGTCACCCCTGGACACTGACCGGACCAAGGCACAATGAGAGCTTCACCTGAAAGGCAGGTCACCTCTCTGTCCAGGAGAGATCCCAGGGAGCTGACCTCTGTCCTGGGCATGTCCACAGACACCCTGACCTCTCACCCTCTGCCTCTGATCTAGAGGCTGCAGCACCTTTGCTGAGGGTCACCTCAGGGAGTGAGAGGCAGCAGTCAGAGCCCCTGTTCCCTGGATGGGGCATCACAGACCCTTTAAGAGACTCTCTGAGAGTGAAGTGGATTCTCACTCCTCAAGTCACAGCTCTGACACTGGGCTGTCCTTGTTCAGTGACAGGACCCGCCTCAATGGAGGGACCACTGACCATCTAGACCCTGGAGCTCACAACCTGTGCAAAGACCATGACCCTGGGGTACCTCACAGTGATCATGGAGCCTAAAGCTGGTGTCTCTGTCAGGGCTGGGTTTCTGGTGATTATAACAAATTTACTTAAAACATTCATAAAAAATTTGAAAACAATGAAAGAGTTGACAATGCCAATTGCTAGTGTGTGTGGATAGGGGATGTCACAGAAGGTAGACAAAAAGAAGTTTATAAAGAAACCAGGGGAAAATTTGATCATCAAAAGCATGAGGATATTTACTGAGGAACCCATCATACTTGAAACAATGAACAAACATCCTAACAACACAGAACCGCGCTTTAATGAAATGTAGAGGGCGGGAACAAAAATGTGCATGGGGCTAACAGAGGGGATGTTGAGGAGGACAGGTTCCATTGACTGCCGTCTGCTGAATCAGGTGTGCTCACTTACCTCTCAGAGGGCCCAGCTCAGCCCCATGGGCAGGTTCCCACAGCCCCACTGGGTCAGCTCAGGAAAGACCCCAGCCCAGGAGGGTCTGGGACATGTGGTCAGACCCCAGAAAGGTGACTGTGCTTGTGGAACTCAACAGTCCATGGCTGATTTTCTGACCTGAGAAGCAGCTTAGAAGCTGGCAGACTCCTCCCTTCCTCCTCAGCCACCTGTTCGGCCCGATATTTGTGGAGAGAATGATCTCTGCTAACGCCTTCATTTGGAACCCCAGATGAGAAGCACATTTGCACATAAGCTAAATGAGCTCACCCCCAAAGGACTGAGGAGGGAATAAGAGGAGCCTGTGTGAGTGGAGCAGTCCTGCGAGGTCCCAGGAGGCACAGCTCTGGGGCCACCTCACCATGGCCTGGACCCCTGTCCTGCTCCCCCTCCTCACTCTCTGTACAGGTGCTGCCCCAAGGTCCCACCTGCAGTCTCAGTCCCCACAGGACCCTGAGCAGGCCTGTCCCATCCCTGAGCTCAGCCCAAACGCAACTTCATTTGGAGCCCCCTGGGAACGGGTCTTTCATCTTCAACCCCTCTCCTCCATTCTCTCACAGGCTCTCTGGTTTCCAGTGAGCTGTCCCAGCTGCTCTCAGTGTCTGTGGCCCCGGGACAGACGGCCAGGATCATCTACTCTGGAGATACCATCGAAGACGGATATTATGTGTACTGGTATCAGCAGAAACCGGGACAGGCCCCTGTGCTGGTCATCTATGATAATAGTGATCGGTCCTCAGGGATGCCTGACAGATTCTCAGGCTCCAGCTGGGGAAACACGGCCACCCTGACCATCAGCGGGCCCAGGCCGAGGATGAGACTAACTGTTACTGTCAGGTGTGGGCTATTGTCAGTGATAAGACCCATAGAGACACAGGCAGATGGGGAAGTGAGACAAAACCCCCTGCGCTGTAAGTATCACACTCTCCTTCACCCCCAGGAGGACTGTACACAAAGCCATGATTGGTCTGGCCCAGGTCCCCAGATCTGAGATCCCCAGTCTGCTCTCCTCCTAGCCCTCCAGACAGGCTCTGCAGAGGGGGTCATGGGAGACATTAGAAAAATTAATATTGTAAATGCATTAAATTTGATTACAGACATAATGGAATGATAGCACATATTAAGCACAGACTCAGATGATGTTTAAACAACATCATGTCTCACTTTTCGGAGATGATAATTGAATCGTCTGAGATTTTAAAATGCACTGTTGAGATTAGACACTGCAGAAGAAGAGACTGGTGAGTAGGATGACATAAAAATAGAAATGACATAAAAATATTCAAAACGAAATTAAAAAAAAACCCCAGCTGAAAGCAATGAGCAGAGCCTCAGTAATTTGTAAGATAACTTCATGCAGCCTGATAGGCATGTAATTGGAGTCCCAGAGCAGAGAAGACAGATACGGGTGAGTAGAAAAAATACTTAAACACATAATGGCCAAAAATGTTCCCAAACAGGAGAAAACAATAACTGAAATATCCAAGAAGTTCAACAGAACTCAAGCCCAGGAAACATGAGAAAAGAACACCAACAGTCACCGTAATCACATTGCTAGAAATCAGTGATGAGGAGACAATATAAGAAGCAGCTAGAGAGAAAATACATGTCATATGCAGATGAACAAACACCGAGGAAAAAGCAGATTTCTCATTAAAGCAATGCAATTAAGAAGACAGCAAAGCACTAGCCCTAAAAGAAAAAGCTTTTCAAAAATATCTTTGAAAGGAAAACAATCTGTAAACCTTGAATTCTTCACGTAGTGAAAATCTTTCAAAAATGAAGGCAATTCCATTGACTCAACTCCCTACACTATATTCCACATCTAATGACTACATATATCTATATATCTATATCTATCTATCTATATATATATATATATTCAATTATAATTGACATACAATATTATACAACATCAGCTTCAGGTGTACGGCGCAGTGATCAATCCTCTACACCTTCCAAAAAGTGGTCTCCCTAACAAGACATGTGACCACCTGACACTCTACAAAATATTTACAACATTAACTATATTCCCTGAACTGTCTTTAATATCCCTGTGGCAATATTGTAGTTAACTATTTATGCTGTCTAATCCCTTCCCCTT
>NW_017733541.1:19432-21810 GCF_001890085.2 Hipposideros armiger
CCCTTGCAGCTCACAGTGGTGCCCTCACTGGAAAGTTCCATTGGTGCAGAGAATTTCCTCCCCAAAGGTTATGCCTTCTCTCTCAGGATGACTCAGGACCAATGAATGTCTGATGCCAAGATCCCAAGTCCCGCCTCACTTCAATGTGTCCTCACAGGGCCTCCAACTGAGTCTTCAATTATCACCACATTGCAGGTGTCATTGTTGTTGCCTCCTTGCTCCCTTCCAGAGAGATCACCCCAAACCCTACTGTGTGAGGTTCTCCATGTCAGGGTGTCTCCAGGGAACCCAAAGAGAAAAGAAAAGCCTGCAGAGAATATTGAAGTGGAGAGAGCTGCCCAGAGAGGACTCTGGAGTCGACAAACGTTCCTGAGAGGACTGACAAGCATATGGGGGAGGAAACCCAGTGAGGTGAGGAAAGAACTGGCCAGAGCCACACTCACAGTCGTACAGAGCTTGTGCTCCGTCAGAGAGGAAAAGCTCCTACTAAGGCATCAGGTGACTGACTAGTCAGGGAGCTTTGCCTCAGTGATGGGAAAATTAGCCCCAGACTAAAGGCTGCTGGTGCCACCAAAGAGAGTGTAAATTAAGGAAAGTTGAGAAAGAAGTGAACTGTGTCCAAGAAATTTACTAAATTTAAAAATAAAAATCAGAATCATAGAAGGAAGTACAAGTATTCTGTGCCCCACAGGGAAAAAGTCACAATAACTGTCATCCCATAGAAAATATCCTGCAAAAAAATCAGGAAAATATAAGTCATTATAAATACAAAAGCCATTTTTTTCAAAATGGACCAGAAATTGCCCAGAGGATGTATTTGTAAACTTGATGCAAAACGATGAATATAACTCCATTTAATTGTTCATGAGGCTAGAGCAGGGGTCAGCAAACTGCAGCTCATGAGCCGCATCCAAAGAGCCGCATGAGGCTCGCCAGCTGCAGTTTGCCGACCCCAGGGCTACAGGAACAACTGAAAACGGTAAGCCAGACAAAGAGGACACAACAAAATTCAAACTGAACCACTAGATATAAAAGCTATAATATCTGAGATCAAAAAATACACTGGATGACGTGAGCTGCCAACAGGTGGCGGGATGGCTCAGCTAAAAAAAAAAAAAAATACACTGGATGAGATGACAGCAGAATAGATGTTACCAAACAAAAGATTAATGAACTTCATGACATAGTAATAGAAACACTTTAAAATGAAACATTAAAAAAAGGCCAAAATTGAAATGTAATCTGACCTTCCCTCCAACATACCACCCCTGTAGCTGGAGAAAAGGAGTCTTCCTAAAAGATTTTTTCCACATGATCACAGGATCTAGCATCTGAATCAAGCTCAGTCTGATGAGGGCAGAACAGATAATCACCAACACCTAGGTGGCCTAGACGGACTTGGGGACACAAGCAGGAGGAAGTGAGAGTGTCCATGGTGACAAAGACCAGAGCTTCTGGCGCCTCTGTGAGCACACAGTCTCCTGGGGTCTCCTAAGATGCAGCTGCCACTGCAGCAGGTCAGATGGGCCTGGGAACCTATATGTCAGTCAGGTCTCAGGGGACCTTGTGCTACTGGTCCTCTGAGGACCACACTAGATGGCGTCACTCCTGCTCACCTGCTCACTTACAGCTCAGGTGAGAGTCACCACAGGAAAGCACCACCTCTGCAGCACAGGAGACTTGCTCTCCCTCCCACGCAGGCTCTGTGGGGCCTTGGCCCTACACTCACCTCTGTCCTCACCTCACCATACATCAGGATTGGGGACCCAGTCTGTCCTGACTCACCTCCCTAGGCATGTGGGGCACCTGGTGATGGTCACCATCTCCCGTTCTGGAGCAACTGTGACATTGCGAGTTATAATCCTGTCGCCTGTGCCAGCAGATCCTGGGCGGAGCCCCACATGGCTGAAGACAAAGGGCAAGAATCAATCATCACAGACTCCAGACAACAACTCTGGCAACTCAGCCTCCCTGACCTTCTCTCTCCTCCAGTCCGGCCACAAGGCTGGTTATTATTGTGGTTGCCATGCAGGGGGGCGGGGTGGGAGGGTGCTTTCCCCACAGTGTTGTAGTGATGAGAAGTGAGAACAACCCACAATGATTTGGTCCTTCTTATCCTCCTGTGTCCCGGTGTGTTGTGAGGTTCCCTGGTATGGGACAACTTTCAGGTTGAAGGCCACAAAAATGGGGCTCCCTCCTCTCTCCACCACTTGGCCAAGGGAGTCCTTAGAGCATCAGTCCACAAGGCCACTTGGGAACAATGGCCCTGTCCCTGTCTGTGGTTGGCCTGCTCAGAACCCACTTGACTGCTCTGGAAAAGCAGGTACAGATGATGTCCAATAGGCTCAGAGTCCAGACTGGGACAGAGAACATGTGTT
>NW_017733542.1:0-717 GCF_001890085.2 Hipposideros armiger
GTTCATTTCTGAACCGTGTGTTCTCCTTGTTAGTCCAGCACTGCCTCCTTGACACCGGAGGGCATCAGCACATTTGCCCAGTAGGGGGCACAGGCAGCCACAGGGCCTGTGTGCCCCTTCCTGTTTCTTTATAGCCCCTCAAATTGTCCTGCTGTGTCCCGAATGTGTTCATTTCCTTTCTGTCTCCTTCTAGTTAGAACTTATGACATCTTTTCCTAGGTCATTTTAGTCTGTGCTCCTTTGACTCTGCCGGACATCTGAGTGCAGGGCTCTGCTCGGTTCTCACAGCACCCCTGGGTCTGTCCCAGAGCAGGGTGTTTTGAGATGAGTGGTGATGGGTTCAGTAACAGCATTGTTTTTCTCTGAGCCTTCCCATTACTTCTTACAGATAGGAGGGGGTACCCAGTAGTAGTCTAATGAACCCAGGTCCGATTAAAACGTAGCCTGGGCACTGATGCAGGCGCTGGCAGGGGACATGGCTGGTCATCTGTCACAGCTGCGGGGCAGGCACTGCCCTGGGGTGACTTCCCAACTCAGGAGTCTGTGTCTGAGGGTGGTGACAGCTATTTTGTGCCTCAGGAGAAACTGAAGCCTGAGTACTTGAAGACGCTCCCTGACAAGATGAAGCTCATCTCACAGTTTCTGGGGAAGAGGTCTTGGTTTGCGGGGGACAAGGTAAGGGGAAGGTTTGGGGGTGGGGGAGATGACATCTTCCCA
>NW_017733542.1:1957-22979 GCF_001890085.2 Hipposideros armiger
TCCTGCGGCTCAGTGCAGTTGGAGAAGTACAGGAGTACCAGGCTGTGTGGTGGTGTGGTCCCAGCTTGGTGCTGGAGGAGCAGAGCGTGGACCCCACCTCACAGCTCATCATCGGTCACCGGCAGGCAACTCACAAAGTCTGCTTTATGAACGTTTTGGGAATTTGAGGCATCAGACCAACAGGTTTTTACCTGCAATGTTTCCCTTTCCCACGCCCCATCAAGAGATCTGCTTTCTGAGCTAGTTCTCATCAGCTCTGGTTCTGATCCAAACAGCTTGGTGATTATGCAAGAGCTGGGCAGCCAACAGGCAGGTAGGGATGGGGACAACTGTTGGCTACAGGCTCTGGCCTGTTGGGGACAGGCAGTCTGAGGATCTTTGAATCGTGTAGAACTTACTGGTCACTCTCTATCTTGGGAAGATGGTGCTCACACTCACCTGTCCAAGGCCTAGTTTTCTGTGGCAGGACTGGGGTGAGGTAGGTTGGGGCCCAGAGAGATTGGGTTCTGGTACCAGGCCAAGCAGCTGGACTTCCTCCTTTCAGTGGAGTAATTAAGAGTCTGGCCTGGCCTGGCTCTCCTGCTGCACAGCCTCCTATCAGCTTTTATCCGGGTTTTGCTGAGTCGTTGGGTGTGATCTGGCCTATTCCATGAGCTGCACAGGCACATTCTGAGCCCCTTTGTTCTGTCACGGTCTCTCTGTTGGAAACCTTGCAAAGCAAGGAGCTTCCCTCTGCAGAAGTAGACTGTGCAGACTGGGAGGGTCAAGGCCTCCTGTGCAGGAGGAAAGTACAGCATGAGGAGCATAGAGTGGGAGTGAGAGTGTGTACCAGGCTGCCTTCCAGCCTGCCTTCCAGTGCTTCCCACTTTCTAGCTGTGTGAGCATGAGGAAGGCGCTTTAGCTCTGTGTGCCTCGGTTTCCCCTCTGATGAATGGTGGTTGTAGATCTTATCTTATCGGGAGTTGCGTTGAGGTTCTAAACCTCTAGTATCATCTCTAGTGGAGATTAAAGCACCTAGCACTGTGTAGAGTCTTATATGTGGTGACTCTTACTAAGTATCACATCCGTTACAGGAAACTGGATGCATTCATTTATCAGAGCTGGGAATCCCAGCCAGGTAGACTGTCTTCTGCCCCAACCCTTGACCCTACCAGGAGGGTTGCCCGGATTCTCAAGTTGGTGTGCCAGGAGTGGGGCTGCTTTTCCACAGTGGGGCAGCAGACCCTGAATCTCGCCTTCTTTTTCTACCCTCAGGGCCTGAAGAAGATCTCAGCCTACATGAAGTCCAGCCGCTTCCTCCCAAGCCCTTTGTTTGGAAAGATGGCCTTGTGGGGCAACAAGTAGGGCCTTTACAGCCAGCAATGGGTGCTAGAAGCCAGTGCTGTGCCACTATGCCCAGGCCCTGGAGAAGAGGCGGATATCCCTGAACCGCCAGAACCAGCTGTCTTGTTTATTCGTTCTTTTTTTCTGTCCTTCACTCAGGCCCTGTTTGGCCCCTTTCCCTTCTCCAATCCCAATTCACCCACATCTGAATGCTCTACAGCACCCCAGTTGTCTCAGTGAAGTCTCCCCCTTAATGTTGTCCTTCCTGCACTAAAGCCAACCAGACTGACCTTCCTTTCAGTGGTTTCTCTGGTTCAAGGAGCCCAACCGGACCCCTGGCCTGGAGATTTCAACTCTGATTACTCACCACTGCCCTGAACTCTGTGTGCTTAGGAGGGAGTTATGAGTCCCGGCTTGCCGCATACCCAAGGTCTGTCCTGCTTTGCCTAACCCTCAGGCCTGACGAAGATCTCTGCCTACATGAAGTCTAGCCATTTCCTCCCAGGACCTCTCTTTCTAAAGGTTGCTGTGTGGGACAACAAGTAGGTTCATGTGCAGTCAGAATTTGGGTGCAAGGAGCACACAGGGCCCTGGAGAACAGATGGACTTCTCTGCACCCTTAGAACCGGCAGTCTTACTTCTTTCTTTTTTTCACTCCCTTCTGCCCCTCACCAGATGCCTTATTGGCCCTCATATCATTTTCCCAGCTCCCTTTTTGTCCAAGCACTCTAAAGCATCAGCTCCCCACTTTTCATCAGTGATGTTTCTACCCCCTCCCACATTATCCCTCTTGTAGTAAATCCAACCAGGCTGACCTTCCTTTCAGTGGTTACTTTGCTTTGAGGAGCTAATTGGACCCCTGACCTATAGAGCTTAGCCCTGAGCTCCCAGCACCGTCTTGAAGACCAGTATTGGCCTGGGGTACAGGCCATTCTCACCCAGCATGGACCCTGGCAAACCCTGCCTGCTCCCTAATAAAGCCTTAATCACACCTGCTTGTCTTATCTTTTCACTCTTGGCCACTGTGTGTGGGGTGTCCAATTTCCCTTTTGTTTTCTGTGTTGGCTGGGTAGTAGTGATGTGTGTGTGTGTGTGTGGGCACAGAAGGGGACAGTTACGATTATAAGGTGTCATGCTCATTTCTGTCTCTATGTAGCTTGTGCCTTGCATGGGGTCTCTATAGAAGAGGGGGCCTTCTGTGTCTGGGTCCTTTCTTAATTCGGCATTCATGGAATGCCTCCTGTAAGCTCATATTACTCTGTGTCATAGTTCAGGGGGCTCTTGGGTGGTGGGGAATGGAGTTGAGCAGTCCACTGACCGCGTAGGAGCCTGGTGGACTACCTTCTGTCAGCCTTTTTCGGAATGTTCCCTGCTGTAGATACCCTTCCTCTGTGCTCTGTTTGAGAATTTAGAAGGAAAAAGTCCTGCCTGGGGTCATATGATTGGATTCATGGCTTGGGTATACACTTACTCTCTGGAGGATTGGCTACTCTCCAGGGATTTAAGGAATGAGATGTGGAGCTTGCCCAAGGTCTTCGAGACTGAGCTGGACTCCAAGGACTAATCCTAATCAGTACCACGGGCTGGCCCCGCCTCCTGGACAGATCCGGGACTGGTCCCGTGCATTGCTTAGCATAAGCCATTTGGCTCTAAGCCACCTTTGTTAGAAAACCCGTAAGAAGCCCCAGGAGACAGGGAAGAACAGCAGCTCTTCCTCAATAGATTCCGCTGTGTCATTACTCTGAGAAATGCCCATGATGCTTTGATTCCTGAGCTGAACTGCATGAAAGGGCCGTGATGGTATAATGTAATTATTTACTTTCTATTTCCCTTGTGACTATTTACTTTGTATTCCCCTTAGCTCTTTCTCTGTTAACAATAAACCTCTTATCTACTCTCCAGCGGCTTGTGGTGGTGTGTCTTGCGTATCGAACCCCAAAATAGAACTCAGTCTGTGCACAGCTATCGATATAGATTAATTATCGATACATGCTCTTACAATATATCGCAACAAAACCCACTCTACTATATTATAATTGTTTCACTATTTTCCTCTCCAACTTGATCATAAATTCATTGAGGAGAGAATCCATGTCTATTTTGACTTTTTATCTCTCATATCCATCACATTGCCCGAACATTGTGCAAGCTGGAAATTTGAATTATCTCTAGGTGAAACCCTGGCAAACTCTACAGCCATTATTGAGATTTAGAGCTCTGGATATAGCTAATCTCAGCCACTGGAGATAAAGAATAAGGCTCAGAAGGTTTTAAATGTACAGGTCTGGGAGAATGAGCCATCAGCCCTCTCTAACTTAAGCATTTCATAGGCTCCGGCTGCTCTTTGAATCATTTGATCTGACATGGGCAGGCCTAGTGTCCTGGGCCAAAGGGTAGCCAACCTGTATGGTCAGGAGGTGGTGTGGGCCTGACACCTGCAAAGGCGAAGGATTCATTAAGTAGCCATCTGATGAATGGGTTCCTCAAACAGTGACTGGATGGTAGAGTTGGGCCTTATTAAGGCACAGCCTTGAGACTTACCTGATAACAGGAGAAGATTTGGAGAAGAATCTTGTTGAGCATTTGTCCAAGGGTCACTGCCTGCAAGTGCACTTCTTACAGTTACTAAATAAACAGGGAGCAATAGGGATAATGTTAAAGATCATTAAGAAATAAATGATTAATTGAAAGACAAAACGGGTAAGATAAAAGTTCAGCAAAGCTAATAAAAGTTTGTGAAACTCGTAAGATAAAAGTTAAGCCAAAAGCATGTTAAACTTTAACTTAAAGACAGAAGGGATAAGAATAAAAAAGAATAGAAATTAGGAGAGACATGATGATAAAAGATAAGCAGAGAGAATAAAAATATTAATCAGAGTAAAATCAATATACGTGTAGAACGGGTTGGCAAATGTTTTCTATACAGGGCTAGATAGTAAATATTTTTGGCTTTGTGTGCCACCTGGTCTCTGTCACAATTACTTATCTATCACTGTAGTGTGAAAGCATCCATAGACAATACATAAATAAATGGGTGTGGTTATTTCCAATAGAACTTAAAAAATGGCCACTGTGTCCGGACTCCTGATCTAGAAGCTCAAATTAAAAGGGCATGGTAAAAAAAAAAAACAACAACCGGGGGCAGCCGGTTATCTCAGTGGTCAGAGCACAGGTTCTTAACACCAAGGTTGCAGGTTTGATTCCCACATGGGCCAAGGAGCTGCAATCTCCACAACTAGATTGAAGACAACTACTTGACTTGGAGCTGATGGTCCTGGAAAAACACATTGTTCCGCAATAAAATTTCTTTAAAAACAAAACAAAAAAACCACAACCAATCAACAAACAAACAAACAAAAAGAGCAAGAGAGAGAGAAAAAAAGGGCATAGTTATATTAAAGCCTGAATATTAGATTTGAATGTAATAGTGTTTATTAAAAAATAACTCAATCCATAAAAACGAGGGAAGATGTGGTAATGAAGATAGTTGCAAATGAAAACAACTGTTTTGCTAAACATTGTGGGCAAAATTATAAAAGGTAAAAACATACATTTTAAAGTCTGCGGTAGAAATAGTAGAATGTATGTACTTTAAACTGAGGCAAGCAAAAAAGATTATTTGATTGTGGCTAGATCTAGCAGAGATCCTAAGACTGGGGGATTCTTTAGTGTCTCCTGACTGTGTGGCCACACCGTTTAGTGTGTATCTTTCCCTTCTAAAATGGGAACACAAGACATACTCTGAGAACATGGTTCCCTGCATTGGTGTCTCCTTGTAATTGCAAGTTC
Organism: Hipposideros armiger; assembly: GCF_001890085.2. Lineage (NCBI taxonomy): Eukaryota > Metazoa > Chordata > Mammalia > Chiroptera > Hipposideridae > Hipposideros > Hipposideros armiger. The sequence goes on from NW_017733542.1 coordinate 7,070, forward strand.
CCTGACTAGTATTCCACCATTATCATTGTATTAGCAGAGAAAGGTAAAGCTGATAGAGACCCCCAAGACAGCAGCTTATAGAAAATGAAAGTCTATTCTTTTTCCATGTTCCATGGGAGATAGTCCAGGCTGTTGAGGCAGCTCTGCTCCATGAAGTTACTCAGGGACTCAGACTCTTTCCATCTTGTGGCTCTGCTATCCCCGATGATGCTTCCTCATCATCTTGGTTGATGTTATATCATGAGTATTGGAAAAAAAAATTGAGAGAGAAAACCCAAGGAAGCATCTTCCCATTATGCAAGTGAGGCAGGAGTTGCACAGGTCACAATTGTTCATATTCCATTGGTGAGGTTCAGTTGTGTCCTATACCTAGTCACAAGGGTAGATCCACATTTTACTTTCTTTATTTGATTTATTTTACTTTTTAAAGATTTTATTGGGGAATTGGGGGAGGGAAACAGCGTTGGGGAATCGGGGAAGGGGAACAGACAAATTGCTGTCCTTTTGTTCTTCAGTCTAGTTGTAGAGGACGTCGCTTCACTGGCCCATGTTGGTATTATCATTGCGCTCTTCCCGGGGGAGGCAGTCACTTGCCGGCCATTGGATGGCCACTCATGGTGGCTCACGGCAGCTCACTGCAGCAGTGGCTGCAGCCTACGCCTTCGCTGGTGAGTCACGGCAGCCCAGCTCCAGGTCGAGCTGTTGTTCATCATCATAGCTGTAGAGGGCGCATCACTGGCCCACATGTGGGATCTGAACCGGGGCCCTGCTACTCAGAGCAGGTGTCCCAAACCAAATCGTAACCAACGTGCCACTCAGCCGGCCCCGGTAGACCCATATTTTAAAAGAAGAATGGATTTTGGTGTCCAACTGCAGTCACTCCCACACCCAGAAAAGTGGGGAAACCTTGGGATTAAGTCAGTGGTTTAAAGCTGGTAGGATAAAGGTTAAGGTATTGAAGATTACGATCTTTATTTTAAGGTAGACCTAAGGGGAGTGGTATATCATTTATGGTTCCTTGCTGCTGAAACAGGAAAATGATTTATTGGAGTTATCAGGTAGCACATGGAATCCCTGGGAGGCCCAGGGAGTTGGCCCTAGAGGCTGGGTAGCCAGGAAATGGCCCTAAATACATGTGGGATTGTTCTAGAGAATGCCCCACAGCCATTGCTGGGCACACACACTGGAGATCCTACCCCTGACACGTGGCACTGGATGCAAATGTCTCACCACTGTTGCCTCCAAAATGCTGATCCCTCACCCACTGTCCTTGCCAGAAAACACATTCTCAGGGCCTGGTTCTTTAGGGCTGAAGTCCTGCACACTGTGTGCAATTAATTCACAGAGCCTGGGTCCCAAGTGAATTAGTTAGGATTAAGTTCTGCTGTACATGACTAAATATTAACAGTGGCTTAAATAGGACAGAAGCTTATTTAAGGTAAGATCTGAAGGTGAACAGTTAAGCATTGGTAATGTTGGCTTCATAGTAGCCTCTATGACTCAGCTTCTTAACTTTATGCGGTGTCATCCTCAGCATGTGGTCTCTCTTCTCTGTGTCAGCTCATAGCCTGAAATGGCTGCTAGAATCCCATCACATCTGAGCTCCAAACAGCAGGAGGCAGAAGGAGGAATAGGGGTTGCTCTTTCCTTCTTAAGGAAACTTCCTGGAAGTAACATATAACACTTCTGCTTATATCTCATTGGCTAGAACTTAATCATATTGGAAATGACATCTTTTGCCTGGGAAGTAATGTGCCCACCAGAAATGGAGAATCTGTGACAACAGAAGATGGGGAGGTGGATATAGGGAGTCAACTGAGCAGTCTTCTCCCTTGGGGAGGCGAGACTTGTAATGTGAGAAATTCCCTATCTATAAGGACGTTTCAAAGATGCAGAGGACACATGCTTACCATAGACGTATTCCTTTCCACATGTGTATTTCCAAACAATTTTTTTTTTGTTTTTTTTTTAAAGATTTTTATTGGGGAATTGGGGGATGGGAACAGCGCTGGGGAATTGGGGGAAGGGGAACAGACAAGTTGCTGTCCTTTTGTTCTTCAGTCTAATTGTGGAGGACATTGCTTCACTGGCTCAAGTTGGCACCATCATTGCACTCTTCCCAGGAGAGACACATCAGTTGCCGGCCTCTGTACAGCCGTTCACTGCGGCTGCTGGCTGCTGGCCGCTGGCCGCTCACACTGGCCGCTGGCCACACACTGTAGCCCATGGCAACCCACTGCCACAGGGGCTGCAGCCTACACCGTCGCCGAAGACTCACAGCAGCCCAGCTCCAGGTAGAGCTGTTGTTCAGCATCTTAGCTGTGGAGGGCAGTGTCACTGGCCCTCATATGTGGGATCCGAACCGGAGCCTTCTGGCGTCCCAAGCCAGTTCTTAACCATTGCGCCACTCGGCCGGCCCCAAGGGACCCGTGTATTTGGGCGTCTGTGTGTGGGAGGGTCTGTGCATATGGTGGGGTTCTTGTATACGGGGACCCTCCCAACCTGTGCCCCAATCGCATGGAGCCAGCAGTTATTTACACTTATGCACGAAGTAGCTGGTGATGTAGCCCAGGATGAAGACGGCCCAGAAGACGGCCATGCCCCCTAGCGCCTTCATGGCGAGGCCCAGCTTGCCGGAGCGCAGCTTCTGGGAGAACCTAGGGTGACAGCTGCCGGCAAGTGAGCCCAGGCCCAGGCAGGCCTGGGAGGCTGGACTGGGGGAGGAGGACTTCTCAGGGGTGCCCAGCAGGGGTCCTCAGAAGGAAGTGGCCAGGGCACCCTGCTGAGCTTGGGAGACAGGAGGACTCAGAGCCAGGACCCACGTGGAGGTGGAGGGCTCAGGCAGGCAGGACGGGAGGGGGGCGTGGGGCGTGACCGGCCCAGGCCCAGCAGGGCTGCTCTTCCGGGGCCCTCACCTCTCCCAGCTCGAGGCCTCTTCTGTGCTGGACACAGCCGCCACGCTGACTTCATCCCGGCTGCTGTCGTCCCACCGGCTGTACTGGACGCCACTGTCCTGCAGCTGCATGCTGGGGGCTGGGGGCTGCAGCGCGCGGGTGGGGAGATGGAGGCAGGCGTTGAGGACTGACTTCGCTGTAGAGCAAGGCCCTGGGAAGGAGAGTGAGCAGGGGTAAGGGGGGTGCTTTCAGGGTGAAGGTCTGCCTGGGAGCTGAGGACGCAGGAAGGTGGGCTGGCTCCTTCCCGCGCGTCCTCCCGTCTGCCTTCCCAGGTGACCCGAACGAAGCAGAGTGGTTAAGGGACACACGAGAGGCCAAGCTTGGGAAATCCAACCCGGGGAGGCCGCAAGTCTATGTGAGCGGCTGAGTGTCCACCCCGCCCTCCCTGGGGGTCCCCCCAGCTGTGCTAGGACAGCATGGGTCCTCGGTGGGAGCCAGGCCACAGGGCCTGATAACTGCCTTTCTCCTTCCCCATTCCAGACAGATAAGGCCCCAGGGCCATCTCTGGAGGTTGGGAAGGAAAGGGACGGGGCGGAGGCTGGTACGCTGGCCTGTCCGGTTGTGGGAGAAGGCCTGGCAGCAGCTGTGCCCGCTGGCCTGTTAGCCTTGCAGTCCCCCCTCTCCACCGCCTGTGGGAGAAGCCAGGGCTTGGGGGGCACCTGGGCCTGCTGGGGGTCCAAGAGCTGGGAGGCAGGGAGGCGGGCAGCAGCAGGCCTCTCATTTCTCGGGGCTGAGACTTGGCTCAGCCCCCACCGGCCTCAGAAACACTGACCTTGATCCCAGGAGATCTTGGACACAGAGGCTTAAAGTCACAGTGGGCCACTTAGCTGCTACAAGCCCACCCAGAAAGTCAGAAAGCCAGGCAGGTGTTACCCACTGCCACGCCTCATGTTCGTCCTTCCCGAACCCCAGGCCAGCGGGGAGGAAGGATGGAGCCTGTCCCTGGGCCACAAAGCCTGTCATCGGTGGGGGCACTGGCTCAGAGGCGGCTGCTTGGGCCTGAGGGAGGTCAAGCATTTGCAGAGTGTGGGCTCGCCTTTCCCAGGGTGTGTCCCAGAGAGGGGCCGTGGGTCATCTCTGTGAGCTACCTACCTTGCGCCCACCCCTTCCCTCCTGTGGGCAGAATCTTTGTCTTGTTCCAGGTAGCAAGGTGCCTGCCCTAAGTGACAGTCATGGGGTAACGCAAGCTTAATCCCCTGACCCCTGCTTTCCTGTGTCACCCAGATGTGCGCAAGGCACAGGGAGGTGCAGCTGGGGTGGTGGAGGGTGGGCACTTTTGCTTTTCATGAGACAAACAGCAGTCACCTCCTTCCTGCGTTGATGTGATGGCTGGAGCTGCAGCAGCTACCTTGCAACCCCAGCCCTGATGGTGCAGTCTCTGAGTGCACGCCAGCAACCCACCAGGGAGCTCCTGGTGGAAGGGCAGTCAATCCTGCTCTATTCCGGCTGGGGACAGTGGGTGGGCTGCTGGGTGGGCTCCGGTCACTGCAGCGGAAGGTGTTCCCAGCAGATGCACACTGTGGCTCAGAGTTGTCCTGCTTGGACAAAGCCACCAGAAGCTGGCGAGGGACGAGAACTGGGCTCCTGAGGGCTTCAGTCACTTGCTCAGTAACCTTCCGTCCAACCTCCCCCACGATGGTCGCACAGCGTCCCACAAGCCTGGGGCGGAGCTGCCTGGCAGGGCGGCCTGCCAAGCCCTGGGCGCCTCGAGTACCACCCACCACCTCCTGGCAGCTTGTGAGGACGCCAGCTGCACAGATCTGAGACCCCCCTCACCCCCAAAGCGCCTCTGAGGAGCCCACCATTTACAAAGGGAGAGTCTTGGGGCGGGGGAGTGAAGCCTCCGTGGCCCAGGAAGATGCTCAGAGCCCGGCCAGTGGGTCTCACCTCCTCCCAGCCCGCTGCCGATGCCTCCAACCTTAAAAAAAGAAAAGGTGAAAAGAATTGGCCTTGTCGGGGGTCGGAAGGGAACGGGCCATGGAGTGTCCCCAGGCGGCCCGCATCTGGCCGCTCCTCGGCGGATCGGTCCCTGGGTCCCTCCGCCAGGGACAACCCCACTGCCCGCCTCCCCCCTCCCGGGCCACCCCGTGTCGCGCGGATCAGTCCCGGGCGCGAGGAATCTCCGGGGGGCGGGGCGGGGCCCGCGGGCGGGACAGGGGCGGGGCGAGCGGGGCCCTCCCGGACCGCACCGCGGGGGACGCGGGGGCTGCAGGCGGAGAGGCCTCCGGGGCGCAGAGCAGCAGCAGGGGGTGGGGGCCGCGGGGATGGGTTGCAGGGGCGGGGCGCAGGGACCGCATGTCGGAGGAGCGGCAGAGGGGAGGGGCCTCGGGGCGCTGCACCCCAGCACCGGTCGCGGCAAGATCCCCGAGCCCCGTCCCCGCTGTGCCGCCCCGAGGGCGCCGCGCGTCCTCCTGTGAACGTGTCGGGACGCGCTGCTTCTGCTGCCTGACTCTGACGTCCATTCTAGCGCGCGTTCTCCTACCTTACGGCGAACGGTTCCTGTTGTAGATTTGCTCATTGCGAGCGGAATGCTCCAAAAACAGCCTCCTGAATAGGTGGGGGGACAGATGCACAGCCTCGACTGTTGATGAGAGATTTGTAAGACTCTCAGGAGCAGACGCGGCTCAGCGGGGTCGGGGACCGCCTGGGAACAGAGATTTGGAGACTTCCTGCTGTTCCTGGGACTCTGCGGGCGTCTGGCTGTCAGGAAATCTCCCCCATCTCTTGCCCGCCCCCCTCCCTTCTCCTGGCTAAAGACGTTGAACTCAGGACTTTCTTAAGACGGATTTCAGAAAACTAGAACTCTCCCAAGGGATAAAACCTTCCCGTGTCCCAAACGCAGAGGCACGGAGCACACGGGCCTTATGACGGCGATGCTCCCTGGACCCCCCTCCCCCCTCCGCCAAGACGGGCTCCAGCGCAGAAGCGGCTCCGGGAGCTTCGGTGTCCGGAAGAAGCGGCAGCGGCCGGGCTGGGGCGCCCTGGGCCTGCGTGGCTCGGGGCTGGTCGTCAGAGCTCCTGGCCGAGGGGCCAGAGGCCGAGGTGGCCTGCACTCCGCGAGCCGGTGCTGCACGGGTGAAAAGTCAGGTGTGGGCAGAGGGCAAAGCCTGGCGGGCCTCCAGCATTCAGCACGTGCTTCTGTGCCCAGGTCCTGCGGTGGCCGCACAGACATCGGTTTGATTGACAGACAAGTGCCCCGCCCTCCTGAAGATTTCATCGCAGGAGCCATGGTGGTGTGGACAGAAAAGGGGCCACATGTTATGCCTGACAAGCTCAGGAGACTGAGCATAACCACAGGATGGTGTGAACATAAAAATTCCTAACTAAGGTGGGCCATGGTGGGAAGTCACATCTTGAGCTTCCTCATTAAGTTAATCTGTGCCTTTTCAGTGGGCCTGTTCTCTGTCTTTCTGTACCTAAGATAACATCTTTAATCCTATTTTCAGACCAGAGTTGAAAACTGCAAAATTCCTCATTATTTTGCTCATCTCCTGATTAACATCTCTATGTGCTGAGAAAAGCAAACTGTTAGCTATTCTGCACCCTCCTGTGTGGGAGGAGTACCTGTCTCTCCAATTTACTCTTATCCAATCTCAGCGATTTCCCCAGTTTCCTTTCTCCCACCCCCTTCATCTATCACCAGTGGATTTCCTGTAACCTTCCTCCTTTGATTTTATGTATAAAATAAACTGCAAACTGCCATTTTGCGGAGCATTTTCTCAATGCATTGAGACTTTGCTCCCGGCAATTGTTGATAGTTTGGCTCAAATAAACTCATAAGTTTTCTCTTAGGCTGGATATTTTTCGTCAAAATATATGGAAGTACCCAACCCCACCCATCTTGCAAAGGGTTCCCGCCAGCAAGGCAGGGCCCCAGGCAGGGGAGTCTCCGTGGGGGCAGGGCCTTCACAGGCGTGTGCAGCACCGGAGGCAGGACCTGAATGCAGTGGCTAGGCCTAGACCTGGGACCACCGAGGGCACCCTGCTCAGTGTGGGGTCTCCAGGGAGAGAGCCAGGGGTAGGGGCTGGTGCACTGATGCCCAGCAAATGGGGGGGGGTGTCGATAGAGCCCAAGCCCCCGTTTGAGTCCTGGGGGAGGAAAAGGCGATGCCATGACCAACGACGGGGTTTAATTATGAATCAGGGCAAAAGGGGGCATCGGGCTGCTTCCAAGCTGCTTCCTGGCCTCAGCGGGCTGGGCCCACTTGGAGGAGACCACCTTCCTGGATTTGCTGGGCGAGGACAGGAGCTCTGGCAGCAGTGGGGGCACCTTGACACCTTTCTGTCTCAGCTGATTGTAGTAGTCGGTTCTCTCTCCACGATGACCCTCTGGAAAGGAATGCAGCAGAGGCTGCCTGGGCCGGACACCACCTGTCCTGCCCCAGGACGGCTGCAGCAGCTGGGGCGTATTTCCAACCCGTGCTCCACAGGTGGAGGGACGAAGCTCTGGGTTTCTTGCCAACTCCTGTGCTGAGAAGCCCTCACTCTCATCCCCACTCCCGCCCGACAAGCCCTAATTCCACCTGTGCAGTCCACTGAGACTCAGAGACCCCGGAGGCCCCTGGTCTGTCCCTCAGGCTCCTCCTGTCCCTCCCAGGGAGGCGGTCCCATCACCTCCCTAAGCCTCCTCTATGCCTGGGCTGTTTCCTGTGGGGCTCTGGCAAAGGAAAGGCCTGTTCCAGGCTCCTGGGCGGCCCTGATGACTCCTCCTATCCTTCCCTCCCTAGTCCTCCCCCCACCCATTCTCTCTCCCTCCTGTCCCACTTCCCTTCCCCTTCCTCTTCCCTTCCCCTTCCTCGCTTCCCTCCTTCATCTTCCCTTCTCTACCGCCTCCCTCTTCCCTTTGCCCAAACAGTAGGCAAGCCACGCAGACCTCCCCAGACCCGCTGCAGGGGTCCCCCTTTTCCTAGCACTGTTGCCACCCTGCAGGAACACCATTGGCCGCTGCAGTTGACAGAAGAAAGGAACCAGGTCTCAGGGAAATGTGGTGCTGAAGGCCAAGGGTATCTGCTGGGGACCAAGGGCTGTGACATCAGAGGGGCTTGGGGCCTGGGGCAGAAGCAGCCCCTAGTGACAAAGACCGCACAGCACTCCAGTAAGCCAGGCGCTGTGGCCCATGACGCCTTGACAGCAGGCGCACTGTCCCCGCTGTGGCCTTGACCTCGATGGCAGGCACAGGCAGGCACATGGTCTCCAGTGTCCACAGGGAAGCCCTGTGGCTCAGTGAGTCAAGTTGGGTGCACAGCTTCTTGGCCAAAGGCCAGGCGGGTGGTGACTCCACGGCAGGCCCTAAAGCCCGCGCCGTTTCTGCCACACCACCCTGCCCCCTGAGTCCTCTGCTTGGGGTTGGCGAGGAGCTGGCACGGGCCCAGGCCGGGGACGGGGGTCCATGCCAGGGTCCTGGCTCAGCGGCTGGCGATTCTGCTGAGGCCATGCTGAGTGCCTGGAAGCGTGGTGAGGAGGCTGAGCTGGGCAGAGCCTGGGGACAGGCTCCTGCCACAGGAGACCCTCCAGAACCCCGGCAGCTTGGCTCCCTCCCCGGTGCCTCCCAGAGGGTTGCCTCTGCTGCTCGTCACTCAATGCTGAGGGCAGCCTCGCCTCGCCAGCCCCATGACATCACCGTCCCTTTGGGAGATCCGGCCTCCTCTGCCTGAGCAGAGAGAAAGGACAATCCGGGGCTCACAGTGAACAGTGACACTCAACAGGCCAGGATGAGCATGGGTGTCCCCAACATCCAATCCCAGCTCCCCCGCTGCCCTGATGCCGGGAGCTCTGGCCTGGAGTCTTGGCCAGGACCCAGGAGGCCGCTGAGGGCGGGCTCTACCTGCAGGGCTTCCAGGATGTCGTTGTCAGAGATCTCTGTGGCCAAGGATTTGACCCCTGTGGTGCTGAAGGTGGCCTGCATGATCTTGGTTCTCAGCCTTTCAAGCTGGGAGCAAATGCAAAATACTGGCTCAAGCCTTCCCGGGAGGAAGGAAGGTTCCCAGAGCCAGCTGAAGGTCTACAGAAGGCAGGCAAACTCCTTGGTCCTCACTGCTTTAGGGACCAGGAACTGCGCAATTCAGGGTGGTCTTCAGGGATAGGGGTGGGCCCTCAGGGGAGGGGCCGGCCCTCAGGAGGAGGGGCAGGGCCTCAGGGGAAGGAGTTGGCTCTCAGGCGGGGCGGGGCCTCAGCGGGAGGGGCCAGGCATACCCTGGACTGTGTGCTCTCCAGGGCCACGCGGGCCTGCTGCTCGACCTGCTGGACCAGCTCCATCTTCACCTGCATCTCCTCCTGCTTCTGTCCCTCCAGGTGCTTCTCGTTCTGGCTTAGCTGGGCCTGCAGGTGGCTGACCTTGGCGTTGGACTGCGAGATGGTGTGTTCCCTCTTGGTGAGTTCCTGTTCCAGCTCCCACACTTGCTGGGGAAGAACCAGGGAAGACAGAGGAATAGGTCCACCTGGCCCAAACTGGTGACACCTGTCCCCACCCCTTCTTTCCCAAAGATGGCCCACCCTCCGAGTCCCTCAAATCAAAGCTGGACCCAGCCTCTGTGTGGGTTTGCCCTCCTGAGTTTGTCAAATGGGGCACGGCCTATGATAAGTGGCCCTCAGCTCAGCGGTGCGGAGGGTGCCAGCTAACTTTCCCTGTGGCTTTGTCACCGGTTAACCACGCCCACGGTCACCTGTCGGAGGACAAGGTTGTCCTTCTCGATGAGTGCCATCACCTCTTGGTGCTTCTTATCATCTCGGAGGTTGGAGAACTGGAAGGCGGACGAGCAGCTGGCTCAGGGGACTCCAGGGTGCGGTTACAGGGGGAACCCCAAGTCTCACCCTTCCCTCCCAGAACCTCAGTGAGGTGAAAGCAGCGGGATTTCTGAAGAGGGTGGGAGAAGAGGAGAGAGTACCAAAAACCCTGGGGCGGCAGAAATGTGGGATCCTAAGACAGCAGCAGGGAGAGCTGAAAACAAGCCCAATTCAAAATTTTCACAGTCCCTGAAAGCCTCAGGAATTGGTGGTGTCAGTTCTTGTGGATATGGAGGCGAAACAGGGGAGACGGTGGGATGAAGATTCAGAAACAGCTGCAGACTGGTTCCCGGCCTTGAGCTGTCCCCTGTCCACCCAGCAGGCGACTCACGTCTGGGGGTCTCTGGCCTGGGAGATGCCAGGCTCTGTTGAGGGCGGAGAAGCCAGGCTCTGTCTAGGGAGATGCCACCCTAGACTCCAGATGTGGGTGGGACCGCAGCCCACTTTCCCCACTGGGCGAGGCCTTCACATCCCAGGCAAGAAATTCTTCCAGTTTTCCAGATCCTAGGGGAATGGGACCAAACCAAGAGGAAAGGCCTGAAAAGACTACCTTTGAATTCTCGGTTGAAATGCACACACCACCCCTGTGCCGTGAAGCACAAAATTGCCACCACATGCTCTGACATTGGTTCCAAGTGCTCGCATGAATGACAGAGACCAAAACAAAGTTACAAAAGGAACTTGCAGGAAATAGAAACGGTGTAAGAAGTTAAAAGCCATGACGATCAAAAAGGTGCTCATCAAGGTAAGAGAAGATGCTGCAACTGAGAAACGGAAGAAAGAAAACAGGAGCGTGCACTCAGAGAACAAAAGAGAGACCTTGGACATTGTAAACGCTGAAACACAGTCAAAACTCAGGAGGAGGGCTGTCGATGAAGTCATGGGAACCTCCTAAAAGTAGAAGGAAAGGACTCGGGGATGGAAAGCAGGAGGGACGGAGCAGGACCAGACCAGGAGGGCTGCTGGCCCCGCGACTGGAACGCCAGAGGAGAGTTTAGCGGAGAGGGGAGGAAATAAAAATCAACGTGCACAAGGAAAATTCCAAATAAATGGACACAAGTGGTGTCCAGCTGGCCACCGAGTGCCCAGGACAATGAAAATCGACCCTCAAAAAGGCACAACTTTGTGAAGCCCCAGGATACGTGGGACAAAGACAGGATCTTGCAACTTTCCAGAGAGGAAGCGACCCAGACACCCAGAACCGTGATGTGTGAAGCGTGAGAATCAGGGTGACTCTTGGCTTCCCACCGGCAGCCCTAGAAGCCAGGACACCTGGGGAAACGCCGTCACACTGCCGAGGGACATGCTTTCCAAGCTGGAATTCTATACCCAACCAGATGGTATTAATGTGTAGGATAAAGACATTTGCAGACATATGGCGTCCCCCCAAGTTTACCCCGACTCATCCATTCTCAAAAAAACTACTAGAGGATGTGTTCCAGAGAAAATAAGCGAGTAGCTCAAGAAAGAGAAAGATGTGGGAGGCAGCAGTCTTAAAACGTGGTTTATGAATCTTCAGACTGTTTCACAGACTTGTGTTTCAGTTACGTGTGTGCGACCAATAACTGTCCTCACGGTGGCAAGTGTCGGCTCACTGACATTGTGCTGGAATGGGACTGGGAAGGGGCGGTGGGGGATTGAGGAAAGCATTAGGTAGTGCTAAGATGGAGGAGAAGCTAGTCTGGGCCTTAGAAGCGTACTATCTAGAGACTTGGAGGGCTGTTTCTAAAGAATGAGCTGGAGGAGCTGGAAGCCGTCTGTCACCTTGGAGTGGGGGCAAATGAGACGAAGAAGGTGGGAGTCTCCCTTTCTGCGTGTCACAAGCCTGTGGAACTCTGGTTCTTTCTGCTATGTGGGTGAAACACTTCTATCCAATAAAAAGTAAAGATGCTGAACGAGGCATGAACTCAGCAGAGTGGCAACCCCTCTAAGCATGGGTGGGGCTCTCACCCCTGGGACTCAGGCCAGGAGATGCCCGAGAATTGGCAGGGAACCAAGAGTGCAGCGTGGGGCGTGGGGGTGGGACCCTGGAAGAGTCACTTCAGCTCCCTAAGTTCAGCGTCTCCATCGGTGGGATGGGACGGCTGGCGCCTACTCCAGAGCTGCTAGGAAGGCGAGTGAAGCCACGTGGGTGCCCGGCGGGATTAAGGACACTGCCACCTTGTCTGTCATGGCCTGTAACTGACGGGTCTGCTCTCGAAGCTCCTTGTGCAGCTGCTCGTTTTCGGCACTCAGCTTTTGCAGTTGGGATTCTAGGACATCCACTTTTCGTTGTAAAGACATGGTGGCTCCTGACCGAGCAGCGGGCAAGGAGACAGGCGATGATGATGATGGGGAGGGGAGAGCAGGCTGGGGTCACGGCGCCTTCCCACCCTCCCTCACATGGCTCCCAGCTCAGAGGGACGGGGCGGACCCTCGCCCAGCCTGCCTGCCCGGCAAAGGCGGCAGTGCCTGGGGTGCCCAGCTGCTGAGCCTGGGCCACTGGTCCTGCCGCCGTGTTCTCCAGCATCCTACCTGTTGCCAGGCAGCGTTCTGTCCTGGTGACCTCCAGCTCGAGCTGGACTTCCTGGACCAGCTGTTCGTACTCCTCCAGACGGGCAATCAGCTCCTCCTCAAACAACTCGTCCAGGGAGCAGGTCCTTCCCCGGCTGCAGGCCTCACAGCCCTGACCCTCCTGTCCCTTCTCCTCTTCCAATTCCACCTCCTCCTCCAGCTCTACAACCCCCTTCCAGCCCGCACCGCCCTGGGCTCCCTCGTCCGCCGCCCTCTCGGCCTCCCCTTCCAGGACCTCCTCCTCTTCAAAGCCTGCTTCCAGGTCCCTGACTCTGCACACCATGGCATACTCCTGCACCTGCAAGAGGGATGGGGTGCTGGGTGGAGCCTGGGGGCACCCCAGGGCAGCGCAGGGGCAGGGAGCACACTGGGCACCGTGCCACCACCCCAGCCCAGGCATCCAGCCTCAGTCTTGGGGACTGCAAGTGACCAGCACCCCGGAGGGGTCAGGGGAACTGCTTTTCAGGGAGCTGCCCACCACCCTCACCTGTTCCCCTCCAGGGTGACCGTGGGCTGTGCCTGGCAAAGGGCCAGCAGGCGAGGGCTGCAGGGGGGACCTCGTTGCCCCTGGTCAGCTGCCCCGCCAGCGCACCTGCCTCCAATGCTGCAGCTCCTCGTCATCCCTGCAGAAGGCTTTCAGGAGGCTCAGCCTTGCATATGGCTTAGTCAGCGACTCAGGGAGGCACTCCTGCAAGATGCCCATGGGAGCCTCAGGGCCTCACACGGCTCCCTCAGCTCCCTGGAAGGGAGACAGCAGCCTCCACATCAGGAGGGGGTTGGTGACCCCCAGGTGGCAGCCCTGGGGGCAGTGGCCATGCAGTAACAAGCACGGTCATTTGGAAGAGTCGCGGTGCCCACCTCAGACGTGGCCACCTGGCACGTCACTGCCCTGTGCTCTGCCCACTCACACCTATCTCACGGCCCTGAGGAGGCTGGGGAACGCTTCCATGCCTCCGCAGACTCCTGCTGCCCCCTGCGCACATCGGCGTCTGGGCAGTTTTCTTTGGAAGCGTCCAGGGGATTCGGCGATGGTCTGAAGCCTCCCACCCCCACTCAGGTGTGCCCCCACCCAGCAGGCAATTGGGCTGTAGCCTCAAGTATGAAAGAAATCAGATCTCAGAAAGACTGGGCGACTGCTCACCAGCGCCACGCAGAGCTGTCCCTGGGCCCCACCTGGACCTGCCTAGTCCAGTCCTCTGCCCAGACCTGGGGAGGGACAGTGTCCCCAAGCCCTTTTTCTAGGCAAGGACACTGACTTCCCGCAGTTAGAACAGGTCAGGCTAATCCAAGTGACCGCCACCCTCGGGGCCACAGCCAGGAGTCTGGGGACTCCACCTGCAGGGGGCCTTCCGTCCTCCAGGATGTCAGAAGAGCTGGGCCTCATGTTACAGGAAAGGAGCCTGAGTCTAGACGGGTCCCCGGGAGGCTCAAGCACCTTGGGAGCAGGGACCCAGCTCACCTTCATGCCTGGGCACACAGGTGTCCCCTGACCTTTGCGTCTGAGGAGGTATTTCAGCTGCTTCTTCAGGGTCTCCCTCTCCTCCTGGAGGGCCAAGATGGCTCCATCTTTCTTCTGCACCTGCTCCTCCAGCTTGGACAGGCGCTGCACCTCCTCCCGCAGCACGGACAGGCAGTGATCCTGGGTAGAAAGCAGGGGCGGCCCCGTGTGCCACTGTCTCAGGCTCTTCCCCACCCCCTCCAGCCACCCGCAAGACAGCAGTTCCGGGCCCAAGAAGAGCAGGCCTGCTGTCCGGGGACCCCGAAATCCCAAGCCCCAGATGTGTGCTTCTTTAGTGCACCCGCTCCCTGACAGGGCAGGTCTGGAATCCTTGCCCCAGGAGATGCCTGGCAGTCTCCCCTTCAGCCTGGCTCCTGGCCAGCCCCCAGTAAGTGACTGAGGACACCAGTCTTCTGTGCGGCCCCACACCTAACCAGCAACTTCCTCCCAGAGCCACCCCTAGGGGTCCGCAGCTTCTCAAACTTCCATTCTCTAAATCTCAACGCCCTCCAGTCTTCAAACTGGGAGACACAAGACGAGTGCGTTTTTTCCGACAAACAACAACTGAAAGAATGTGTCCTAAGTGACCTGAACTTAGAGAAATATACAGGGAACTCTTCATGCAGGAGGGAAATGGTCCCCGACAGAATTCTGGGAGGAAAAGTACATAGAAAGTTCTCCAAAAGTTTGGAAATTAAGCGATAGGCTTCCACGTAGCCCACACGTCAAGGAAGAAATCACAACGGAAGATAGAAAATAGTTTAAACTGAACAATAATGAACATTTGGACTTATCGATACTGGTGTGTTGCAGCTAAAGCTGTGATGATGGAAAATTTTACAGGCTTAAAATTCATGTACTAGGGATGATGCAGGCCGGCGACCGACTGCATCAGCCGGGGACAGAGCAATGATAATACCAACATGAGCCAGTGAAGCGAGGTCCACCACAACTAGACTGAAGAACAAAAGGACAGCAACTTGTCTGTTCCCCTCCCCCGATTCCCCAATGCTGTTCCCCTCCCCCAGTTCCCCAATAAAATCTTAAGAAAGAAAAAAAAATTCATGTACTATGGGAAACAATGGAAAAGCAATGATCTAACTACCCATCTTTCAAATTAAGAAACAGAACTGCAAATGAAACTTCAAGCACGGAGGAGGAAGGGCATCACACAGACGAGGGCAAGAATGAATGCTACAGAGGGGAGAGGAGAGAAGGGGAGAGCAAACAGCAGCAGCATGTTAACATTTCGGGAACCTGAAGGGTAGGTGGGGATTAGTTGTACTATTAGGTCAAAGGGGAAAATAACCACACACACATCATGTTTTGTTTTTGGTGACTGGCCATGGTGACTCAGACACGCACATGTGTCCCGAACCAGACAGTGGTTGCCTTGCCTCCAGAGGAGACGTGCCCGCCAGTGTCAGTTCAGACAAAGGCAGAGATGAGAGAAAAAGAGCCCTAAGGATACCTTTGGAGCTGCCGGAGGCGGACACGTCTGCAGCACTTCCCCGGCAGGTTCACACACATGAGCCGAGAATTCCATTCCCGTCAGCCACCTCACCACAGCCAAGGACATCCTCTTACTTATATCTGTGCACTTCTATTCAATTATGTCCTCAAGCTATGTCCCCAAAGTGGAACTGCTTGATCAGAGAGCGTCAGTGCATTTTCATTTTTCTTTTTTTCTTTTTTTTAAAGATTTTACTGGGGAATTGTGGGAGGGGAACAGAGCTGGGGAGTTGGGGGAAGGGGAACAGACAAGTTGCTGTCGTCTTGTTCTTCAGTGTAGTTGTGGAAGACTTTGCTTCACTGGCCCAAGTTGGCACCATCATTGCGCTCTTCCTGGGTGAGGCAGATCAATCGCCGGCTTCTGGATGGCCGCTCACTACGGCTGATGGCCACTCACGCTGGCTGCTGGGTACACACGGTAGCCCATGGCAACCCACTGCCACAGGTGCTGCAGCCTACGCAGTCGCCGGTGACTCATGGCAGCCCAGCTCCAGGTTGAGCTGTTGTTCAGCATCTTAGCGGTAGAGGGCAGTGTCACTGGCCCTCATATGTGGGATCCGAACCGGGGCCCTCTGGCGTCCCAAGCCAGTTCTTAACCATCGCACCACTC
>NW_017733543.1:0-3952 GCF_001890085.2 Hipposideros armiger
AGGTGTGCGTTCTTGCACTGCGATGGTGGTTTTCGTTTCTTTTTCCTTTTCCCAAGTAAACCTTTTTTTGTGTGAATTACTTGGAGAGTTATTTTTTTGCCAGTTCAACATTTTTGGAGCTCATCTGGGATCCAGAGAGGAACAGAATTCTGGCAGCCTTTTAGCTGGTGAGCAAATCAAGGCGCCTATAATGAGCCATTTCGTCACTCCAATGCTTTGCTACTCAGCTTAGGGGCTGCGGGGTAAGGTTCTCTCCTAGATCTGAACCAACGGGCTTTTGCATCTAGTGCTCTCCAGGCTTAATTTGGGAATTAAAAAAAATTTTTTTTTGCTTGTTTTGGTTTTGTTTCATTCATTTGTTTTGTCTGTTGTTGTGTGTGTGCATGAATGCTTTAAGGCCTATGTGTTTGTCTGTACTCGTGGCATTATGGCTTGCTTTCTTTGGAAAGCAGGCTCTGTTTCTTTTTTGAGACAAAAAACTGGCCGTCGCCTAACATCCTTTTGGGATAAGAGGTTATTTCTACTGAAATTGGTCAATTTAGCTGATATCAGATCATGCTGTCTCAGGGAAAAGTTAACAGAGTGCCATGCAGCCAATAACTGAACTCCCTGAGAGGTGGTTATTTGCCTGGAACTGGCTCTAGCCTTTGGTCTGATTCCCAGTAATCAGATTGTTCCAGACTAAGAGTTGAGCAAACCGAAGATTCCTGGTTTGCTTGAGTTGTGAACTGATTTTGACCCAACGCCAGCTCAACCTTAAACTTAACTTAAACTCCCTAAGAGTCGGTTATTCACCTGAACTGGCTTTTAGCCTTTGGCCTGGTTCTCAGTGATCAGACTGTTGCAGAGTGAGGTGAGCTGAAGACCTACAGGTTGTAAGAGTTGTAAATTGTTTTGGGGCTAGCTTTAAAAATGGGATCTAGAATGTCCAAGCCTTCTAAAACTGTCCCTCCTACGGGGACACCAGCTGTGTACATGTTTACAAACTGAGGAGAATTTTTAAGCACGTATATATCTAAATGGGCAGATCTGACTAAGAGTAACCCTAGAAATCAGTGGTCACTTTGGGGAACTTTCAAGATTCCCAAACTTGAATTTCTGAAAACTAGATTGTATAGTAACAGTGCTGAAACTAAGAAAGAGGAATGGAATGCATATTTAGAACGGTATATAGAGGCTGCCAAACGACTGCAAATCTAAAGTTGTCAGTTTACAAAATAGAGCCTCAAAGTTAACAAGAACTGTTAAAAATTCTAAAAGAGGTAGAATGGCGTCTGAAACCTCATGCTCTTTGTCTACAACACTGCCTTGCCCTTCCCCCACTGCTTCTTTGACGCCTCTCTCACCTTCGATGCCATCTTGCTCTTCTTCATCTCTTCCACCTTCAATGCCATCTTACTCTTTTTTGCCGCCTTCCCCATCTTCAACCCAAACCCCAGTGACACCTTTCAAATACCCTTCTCCCTCTTCTTCCTCAGAACCTATCAGTACTTTTCCATTTAAGATTAAACCCTCTGGAGATCCTAATAAACCCCACATTTCTTACATCCCCTGGATAAAAGCTGAGTTATGAGCCGTTGTAAAGGAGTTTCCTGTAGTAACTTAGGATTCTAGTAAGTTTGCTAAGGAATGTGATACAATTCAAGCTTATCAGCCTTGGTTTTCTGATTTGTACCAGCTGATCCATATGTTGGTTGGTGAATGTCATGCTAGACATTGGATGAGGATTGCTTGATGGGAACATCCTGAAAGGGATTTAGAAAAGCAAACTTCCAATTATTGGGAGGAAGCCAGGGGGACTTGCTTGAAAGCTGCATTGAGCAATTCCCAAGGTTTTTCCAAAGGCTGTTGATTGGAACAAAATTCACACTTGTTCACAAAGGCCTGGCGAATCTGTTTGTGACTAATATGAAAGATTCCAGATTGTTTTTAAGGAAAATTCTGGTCTTCCTTCGGATGCTGGCCATACATGGACAGTTTTTAATTCCTTGTCTGTCAATGGGCTAAATAAGAGCCTTTCTGTCCTGGTTAGGAGATCCAGGATGGAAAGGGGAACTATGCCTACCCTAGAATTGGTAAATTTAGCTAATGAACTTGCCAGTACCTTAGACAAGCCACCTAAAAGCAAGGTTGCCAAGATATCTGATTTTCAGCCATAGCAAACGAGAGGCACTGTGCAAAACCAAAGAACTCCCAACTTTTTGCCACTACCTCAAGGAGCAAAGACATTGGAAAAAAAATCGCTGTAATTTGAAGCACACAAGACCCTCGACCTACTAACCAGTCTCTTTCAGGCCTTCCAAATCCCCAGTGATGGGGCTCCGAGGAATTACAAGGTTTATTTTCCAGTCCTTCCCCTTAATCATTTTGGAAAAAACAGGCTTACGTATCTGAACCTATTCCCTTTTGTCTAGGTCCCTTAAGAGATGAATATTAATGTTGTTTTTCTCCTTAGTTCTTCTGCCCCTACCCATTTATTAGACAGAGACTTCTTAGCAAAGTAGCATGCTGGATTTTCTTCCTCCTGAGGAAGCCCCTCATGACTGCCTGACATTAACAGATCACCTTCTAAATCCTCATGACAATTTACAGAAGACTCCTCTGGATAAAGATGACTTTCTCATAGTTTACCAATGGTTCATACTTAAAAGACAAAAATAGTGAGTACTGTGCTGGTTATGCTGTTGTAACTTCAATACCTTGGCCAAAAGCATTGCTGTTAGTCCTTTTAAATCTCAGATCCACTCCTTTTGGGACTCATAAGCTCGCACCTTTTGAGACAATTGCAGGACACCCTATGCATTTGGCTCCTGCTTCTCTTGATCCACAGTTGGTGAAAGGAGACATACTTCAGTATAGTAAAGGCTTAATTAATTCTATTGGCAATAATCATGCTTTAGTCAAACAATCGTTTCACCATACACTCCAGGGAAATTAAAAATTAAAAATTCATACATTAAAACCTGGAGATTTTGTTCATTGGAAAAGATACCTAAAATAGGATTCCCTGCAGCTACACTGGAAGGGCCCTTACCAGGTACTGTTGACAAACCCTTCTGTTGCTAAACTACAAGGAGTAGACTCTTGGATACACGTGTCCCACCTGAAGAAGGCACCAAGCCCTGACTTGAAAAGCACACAGTCTGGTGGTGACCTGAAACTAAAGCTGTCAAAATTTTAAAGCAGGTGACCCTATGGAGTTTGAGTTCCTGATTTACACCTGCCACATAAGTTAGGTTGCTATGTTCTAATTCTATCTTTTAACTTTGATCTGTTTAAGCTCTGCTTCGGCTGCAGGTCCACACTGGATGCCAGCCATTTCCCGATCCCTGCACTCTCCCCCATGATGTGAGAAATGACACCTAGAAGAGGCCATTCTGACACTGAGGGACTCGAGGCTGAACAGACATCAGAGGACAAAAGAATGGACACTGGAAAAAACCTGGGACTAAAAAATCTGACTGTTGATCAGTGATCTTTTAGAAGAAAGATCTTGATCAAGAGGGTAGAATGATAAAGTGAACTGGCATCTTAAGATGCTTAACCATAGAGTTGGGAGGACTATGGTTGGGCTGGGCTCCTTGTTAAGTCTATAATCCTGACTTCCTGATTACCCTTATGGTGATTTCTGGGGGAGGAATCAGAATAAAGGGATCAGCCATCTTGAAACCGGGGTCCTTTGCTGTGCGTGGGCTGCCAGTTGGAGCCCAGTGTAGGAGGTGTGTGTTCTCACACTGCGGCGGTGGTTTTTGTTTCTTTTTCCTTTTCCTGAATAAACTGTTCCTTTTGTGGATTACTTGGAGAGTTATTTTTCACCAGTTCAACAGTAAAAATAAAAATATAGTTCAAGCACGCCCAACGCTCACTATGTGTGGGGTGCGAGGCTGAATATTCTGCTTGCCTGATGCGAAGGGCTTGATGCCCTAAGTCTTGGAGGGAAGTTCCATGAATG
>NW_017733543.1:4887-6369 GCF_001890085.2 Hipposideros armiger
GAGGCCCCCCCCCAGAAGTCATCCCCACTTCTTTCCTCTTCTCTAGTTACACCCCAGGTAGGGCTGCCACACAAAATTTAGAACACCCAGTTTGAATTTCAGATAAACAGCAGGTACTTTGTATAAATGCAGATAGCGCACTTAGTTTCAGCACAGGCAGCCTCGCTCTCCTGCCCTCCATGCCCAGAGGCTGGGCCAGGTGGGCCTGCTAAACGCCCACAAACCTCCTTCTCTCCCCGCTCCCTTCCAGCTTATCTTGCCCACGATCCCCCCTCCCAAACTTCAGGCACAGACGCACATCCTCCAGGAAAAAGTCATGAAGAATTCCTCCTGTCACCTCTATGTAGTTAGTGTCAGCTCGCGCGTGGGCCATGAAAGAATTCATGAGTCAGGTAAGAAATATAGAAATACGGAAGATTTATTAAAGTAAGACAAGGGTTGGCTGGGCAGAGTATGCAGGAAACTACTGCAAACTACTGCGTTGAGTCTTTGGTCTCAAGTTTTGTATTTTCCTGTAGTTGGGTAGATGGGGGTGGGGGAAGGTGTGGTAAAGCTGGTTATAGCAAGTTGGAGCCAGGAGAGTGGATCCCATACAGATGCTAAACCCCTTCCAAGTCACAGGGCTAGCACTGGGCCTAATTATATATTAATAGAAACATTGAGGGCCGGTCAAGTGGCTCAGTTGGTAAGAGTGTGAGCGCTGAACAACAACACGGCTGCTGGTTCGATTCCCACATCCACCAGTAATCTGCACCCTCTACAGCTAAGATTGTGAACAACAGCTCAACCTGGAGCTGGGCTGCGGTGAGTAGCCGGAGACAGCATGGGCTGCAGTGGGCTGCCGTGAGCTACTGTGAGTGGCCAGGAGCCCGAGTGGGCGGCTGGCAGCAGGCGAGAGCTCCTGTGAGCTGCTGTGAGCGGCGTCCAATGACTGGTGACTGATTGCCTCAGCCAGGAAGAGCGCAATGATCATAATACCAACATGGGCCAGGAAAGAGGCATTCTTTACAACTAGACTGAAGAACAGAAGGACAACAAATTGGCTGTTCCCCTTACTCAATTCCCCAATAAAATCTCTAAAAAAAAAATAGAAACGTTGAAACTGCATAGTAAATGTATAAGAAGCAGAATCTTTAAGAGGCAAAGAAAACAAAGCTTTCAAAATGTCCCAAGCTAATTAAGTTGAATTTTACCGGAAGTCCGAATCTCAAAAATAAAAGATTTAGTGCCATCATTACAATCCCATCTTAACACTCCCCATCTCTGATCGGCAATGAAAATCTTTGGAAATTGGGACAAGGGTCCATCCTCTGTCACTGCTTCAGAGCTGGGCAGGGGTGTTTAGCTGTCCCTACCTACCAGATTGCTGGTCAAAGATGGTGGACGGCCCCGGCCCCAGAAAATCTGGGTGGCTCGGTCTAGAAACTGGATCGAGGAGGGGGCTCCAGACTGGGAACTGGAGCTCTGATCTGTGGGGCCGAG
>NW_017733543.1:10394-15096 GCF_001890085.2 Hipposideros armiger
TGGACTTCAAATAGTCTCCTTCATGGGAATGTTTATACAGAAAGAAATGGTAACATGCTGAATCCTTGAATCCTCTTTGGCAAATCTTTTAGTTCTGTATTTGCTGTGTTGGCCAAAATTATGATTTCATTTTTTATATCTATTTCCAATTGCACATAGTTGAGATATCTGTTACTCAATTTTTCCAAAGCCTGGAAAGCTTTTTGAGAAAGAGGAAATGCTACTCCTTGCAGTGTTTGATGCTTAGTGTCCACACCCACGTCAGTTTGTACTTCATTAATTTTAATTGTCATAATTCTTCCTCAGCTGCAGTCAACCGGGCAGGAGAAGACTGTGACAGCAAATATTTTTTATATCCATGTAATGATACATCTTCCTTTACTGTTCCAAACACTTCATCTTTAATGTGGCCACCTCCAAACTCCTTTTTCAGGGTTGCACTTGTTGCTGCATACAACATTGTTTGACGAACATGAGAATGATCTGGAGACCATGCAATGAATATCCATTCATATCCCTGGGCATTCTGAGAATCTAACCTGAATAATATATAGCATGGTTGTTTGTCCTCCAACAGGGGTAAAACAAAGGAATCATAGTCCTTATCCCAGGAATCTGAAGGCTGACTACATGATCCAATCACAAGTTTCTCATTTTCAATAGATATTTTCAAAAGTCTGTATTTTCCATTTCTTGCTCTGGCAAAGACATCTTTAACATCTTCACTTGCTTGGATGCCGGTCTGGTGGGACATGGTGACGGCCGCAGGCTCCCAGCTCCGGAGCTGAGTGCAGCGAGTGGCCCCCTCCCAGAGTCCTTTTCAAGGGGCTCCATTTATCTTTACAACCAACCAGGTTCCGGAAGAAATAGTTCCAGGGTGAGCAGTCGAGAAAGAATAAATGGCTAAGTAACAGGCTTACCTGCCACGTCAAGAGTCACGCACGATTTTGCCCCTGTGATGAGAACAGCTTGGGAACCACTGGGAGCTTCAGTCCTTAGTCAATCACAGCCATCTGTGGGGAAGGAGTTGGTCTCTGCTCCCTTCAGAGCAGGGAATAACCTTTCTTCCAGCGCCTTTATTTTGCACAGGGCGCATGGCTGCTTTGGAGGACTAGGACATTCCTTATTCCAGTGGTTTGGGCTTGCACATCCTGGTGTTTTTTTTCTGGGTTTTCCCAGGTGCCCTGAGGTGGCATCAGCCTGTCTACTAAAGCAGCAAAAATTCTGGCCTGTCTCTGGCCTCATCTCCAGTCTCACTGTTTCTTTCTTTCCTCATCTTCCCTGTCTCGCTTGTAAAAGATGTTGTAACAAATTCCCTGGCCTTCTCTAGGATCTGTGCCTTTTCACTAAGAAGCAATAAAGGGTCAGGATTACTATAACATAAGGGCACATGAACTCCAGTAGTCCTGGAATACAGAAGTTTATATAATTATTAGCAAAACTTAGTTCTCACTATTGGGAAGATTTAGTTTTCTTCAGTAACCAAGGACCTAATTAGGACAATATAAAACATAGGAATTATTATGATGACACATATAATCTTTGCTTTTTTAGGTAGAAAACTTTATAATATCAATAGCAGACCAATAGTCTAAGAAATTTGTCCTGCTTAGCAGAGAAAGAGAAAAAAAACTCAACTCTACTAGCTTACTTCTGATATTCAAGTTTACTTAATTAATTGTATTTAGCTTAACTATACATAAAACTCTCTTCAAAAATTGATTTCCATACCTTATACCTTCCTTGAAAACACACATCATCCCCTTTCATATTAATTAAAATTCATAACCTTCAGAACCTTAATTGTTACTGACAACCAAAAGCAAGCAATTAGCACTTCCACTGGCAAATCCAGGAATATATCTGACAACCTTCAATATATTTGGCATAGGCTTTTGTAATAAAATATAAGATATATTTATTAACAGATCTTAATTTATCTTTTAATGTTCTTGTGACAAGAAGCCAGAAACAGATGAACTTAGACCTATCTAATAATTAATATTTCAGTATTTCATTGTTTTGAAATACCTAGATATTCAATACTTTTTATCATTTAACATAACTTAGCAAAACTAAAATTTTAAGTTACCAATAAATGCTGAAAAATCATGTCTAAGCATCCCCAATATAAGATTATTACTTAAAAGTTTCACTTAAAACCTTGTTTTAGTTACTTCTTATTAGTTCTTAAGTCTATGAGATCCCAAAGTCAATTATCCAAGCTATTTTCTTGACAAATTCTGCAACAGAGATAACATGAATTTATTTTAAAAGTAGGCTTACCCGGAATGCCAGTATTTCGGGAGAATGGCCCACTCCTGTCCAAAAGCCATCTCCCTTACAATGAATCCCGCTGCAGGTGGTCCCTGCAGGGCTTAGAACAGGACCAGTGGAGTAAGAGGGAGGGGTCCCAAGAGACTGGGAAAGGGATGTGGTAGAAAAATGGGAGAAAGGAAGGAGGGGATGCTGAAGCCTAGGAAGGAGGAAGTCCAGAGGCCATGGGGAAAGGTGGGATAAGAGGATCAAGGAGGTCGGGGGAGGTGGACTAAAGAAATTTAGCCAAGCACATGCAGCAGTGTTTCCAGAGTCCAGGTCTTGACTTAGGACTGTTAAGGCTTGCACATAGGGAGCCTTGGACCATTTTTGTAGCCGCAGACAGAAAAGGCTAATTGCATGTTGTTAAAGTTAAGAGTTCTGTTGGCCAGCCAGACCTCTTGATCATCTAGCTTATACTGTGGCCAGGCAACATTACAGAAAAAGATTATTAGAGATGAGAGGTTGAATTAGAAGATAGCCAAGAGGAGAGTCTTGGGGAATAGAGGGGATACCTCCCATGACTGCAGGGCCAGTAGTTCATGATAGCTGGGCAGGAGAATGAGGAGCGTCCTCCTAAATCTTCGAAGGGGTATGGACTTAACCGGTGCTTTACCGCATATCCGAGAGGGAGCGAATGAGAGAAACTGACTGACCTTTAGCTAGAGCGCGTCCCCTGCGCTACTAAAGTCGTGGGCTGTGGACTTGGCCCGTGGAATTCCTGGTGCCCCATGGACATCCCGAGGCGTATCCGCTTACTGACTGACGCTCCAAGTCACTGGAAGTGCTTCCCGGGAGGATCAGATAAAAGGCGAAAGTAGAGGAGATAGAGAGAGAGAGTAAAGGGGAGACTCACACCATTCGGCCTTGGGAGTCCCCTTTGGAGAGCAGGTCGAGTCCCACTGGAGAGTAGCCCCAGCCAGGAACCTTCAGTTCCCGCCTAACCTGCGGGGGATCTGCGAGAGACTCATGGAAGGGAAAGGAAAGAGACCTACTAGCGTGTGTGAATTCGCCCTGGACAAACTGCTGCTGCCAACCGTGCCACACATTGGAGAGTAGGCCTCAGAGAAGATAGAGCCAGGAGAGAGCTGTTCCCCGTACGGGCCACCAAATGTGTCTGCTCACTTCTGGGCCGTGAAAGAATTCACGAGTCAAGTAAGAAATATAACAATACGGAAGATTTATTAAAGTAAGAGAAGAGTCAGCTGGGCAGAGTCTGCTGGAAACTACTGCAAACTACTGCGTCGAGTCTTTGGTCTCAAGTTTTGTATTTTCCTGTAGTTGGAGGTGGGGGAAGGTGCAGTAAAGCTGGTTGTAGCAAGTTGGAGCCAGGAGAGTGGATCCCATACACATGCAAAATCCCTTCCAAGTCACAGGGCTAGCACTGGGCCTAAGTAAATAGAAACATTGAAACTGCATAGTAGATGCATAGGAAGCAGAATCACTAAGAGGCAAAGAAAAGAAAGCTTTCAGAAAGTCCCAAGCTAAATTACATTTATTAATTTGAATTATACCAGAGGTCCAAACCTCAAAAATAAAAGACTTAGTGCCACCATTTCAATCCCCAGTCTTAACACTCCGTTCCTCCCAGTGGGCACCTTGCTGCACCTTCCCCTCCATCCCTCCTGTGGTCCGGGGCTTCAGGGAATCTCTGCTCCTTTAATTGTCAAAACATCATGGACTATCATCAGTCCCATTGCTCCGATGGATCAATTGAGGCTCTGAGAAAGGAGGAACCAAGTCTTGCAGGGAGACAAATCAGGCCAGGAATTTCTTCTCAAGCTTGTCAAACCACAGAGCCTGAGTGCTTAAGGCTATCATGAAACCAGGAAATGGGGTGGGGGCTTTGGGGGGCAGGGGAGGAAAATAGAGAAAGCATTGAAAGGCGGGAGGATCCTAGCAGGCACCCCCACCACAGTTTCAGAAGTTGAATCCTGACTCTGAAAAATAAGCAGGTGTTTGCACTGTCTCCTCCTCTTCTAAAGAAAGGGTGTCGCAATCAGAGCAGACAGAAGCCATGGGCCTGGGCATGGCCAGGAAAAGAGCATGGTTTTGACGAAAAATATCCAGCCTAAGAGAAAACTTATAAGAGTTTATTTGAGCCAAACTGTCGACAATTGCTGGGAAGCAAATTCTCAACGGATTGAGAAAATGCTCCATAAAATGTCAGTTTGCAGTTTATTTTATACATAAAATCAAAGCAGGAAGGTTACATGAAATCTATTGGTGATAGATTAAGTGGGTGGGAGAAAGCAAAGCAGGGAAATCTTTGGGATTGGATAAAAGTCCATTGGAGAGACAGGTACTCCTCCCACACAGGTAGGTGCAGGATCACTAACAGTTCTCTCTTTACAGCACTTAGAGATGGTAATCAGGAGAGAAGCAT
>NW_017733544.1:0-2165 GCF_001890085.2 Hipposideros armiger
TAGAACTATCCCACCTCAGCGAACCCTAAAAACCTCTCCATATCATTTCCTTCCCTCTAAAACCTTAACGTTACATACACCTGTCCCTTACATCCTGTTTCAAACCGAAAGATATGTAAGAGTGTCCCCTCCCCAGAACCCTAAGAATGTCCCCCGCAATCCAAACACTAGCCATACTCACCATACACCACCCAACCCCAAACATAAAACAACCCTGTGCTGGTGCTGAGGACCCAAAACGGAAGCGGTAATAAGTGCTGCGGCATCCTTAGCAAGGCTGGCCCAGCACATCTCGCGCCCTCTCCTTTTCTGCCCCCGCAAAAGGGCGGGTATAATTAAACGAACCAGTGCTGCTAGACTGGTTCCGTTTTTCTCTCCCAACAGAGGGGACAGCTCTTGTCCTCATGACCCCGCTTTCAAGTACTTGGTCTCCTTTTCCTTCCCGATGTGCCAATTCAGTCCTTCCGACATGGAAGCCATGTCCCTGAATCCACCGAACCTCTCCCGGTCCCGAAACTCGTCCCTGACCCTAACCATTAAAAATTAACTATCCCCCCTCAGCGTACCCTACAAACCTGTCACTAACACCTGGCGTCTAAATCCTTAACGCTACACACACCTGTCTCTTACACTTTTTCGATCCCTAAAACACCTAAGAGTATCCCCTTACCTGAATCCTAACAATGTCCCTCACGACCCAAACATTAGCACTACCTCCCCTTATGCCCTTCAACCCCAAACTTAAAAAATAACTCTGTGCTCATGTTGAGGCAGTCAAACCAGAAGCGGTAAAAAGTGGTGCGTCATCCTGAGCAAGGCTGGCATAGCTCACCTCAGTGCCCTCCCCGTTTCTGCCCCACATAAGCGAGGCTATATATAAATGAAAGAGAGCTGCTAGAGTGGTTCACAACTTATCTCCCAACATAGAGGACAGCTATTGTCCACCAGCCCCCGCTTTCAAGTAATTTCTTTGTAGGTGTCCATTAACTTCCCATCGGGCCCTCTCCAGGCTGTCCGATGCAGCAGCCATGTCCTTAAAACACTGAACATGTCCTGAACCCAAACGCCGTCCCTGATCCCAACCTTAAAAATATAACTATCTCCACTCATGGAACCCTAAAAAGCTGTTCCTCACACATTGCCTCTGAAACCATAACACTACAGACACCTGTACCTTACACCCTATTTACACCCTAAAGAGCCTAACAGTATCCACTCACCTGAACCCTAACAATGTCTCGATAACCAAAACACTAGCCCTACCACTCTCTTTCCCTCCCCTAACCCCAAACATAAATCATAACTCTGTGACTAGGCTGAGGAACTCAACCCAGAAGCAGTAAAAAGTGCTGCATCATACTTAGCAAGGTGGGCGCAGCACTCCTAAGCACCCTCCCCTTTTCTGCCCCTGCATAAGCACGGCTATATATGAATGAACCAGTGCTGCTAGACTGGTTCACAACTTCTCTCCCAACAGAGGGAACTGCCTTTTTCCACCTCCCCACGCTTTCAAGTACTTATTTGTCGGTTTCCCTTAACTTTCCATCGCGCCCACTCCCGGCGGTCTGACACAGCAGCCATGTCCGTAACAACACTGAACCTGTCCCGAAGTCGAACCCTGTCCCTGAACTCAACCGTAAAAATTGAACTATCCCCTTCAGTGAACCCTAAAATCCTGTCCCTAACACCTTGCCTCTAAAGCCTTAATGCTACACACACCTGTCCCTTACACCCTGTTTCAAACCCTAAAAAGCCTAACAGTATCCCCTCACCTGAACCCTAACAATGTCCCCCAAACCCAAACACTAGTCTTACCGCCCATTACACCCCCAAACCCCAAACATAATAGTTAAATCTGTGCCGGGGCTCAGGCACCCAATCCGGTAGCAGTAAAAAGTGCTGTGTCATCCTTAGCAAGGCTGGCTAGCTCACCTCAGTGCTCTCCCCGTTTCTGCTCCCGCATAAGTGAGGCTATATATAAATGAACCAGTGCTGCTAGAGTGGTTCACAACTTCTCTCCCAACAGAGGGTACACCTCTTGTCCACCAGCCCCACTTTCAAGTAATTCCTTTGTGGGTGTCCATTAACTTCCAGTGGGGCCCTCTCTGGGTGGTCCGATGAGGCAGCCATGTCCCTAAAACACTGAACATGTCCCGAACCCAAAC
>NW_017733544.1:2438-2999 GCF_001890085.2 Hipposideros armiger
CCCTGTTTGCAACCTTAAAAAGCCTAAGAGTATAACCTCACCTGAACCCTAACACTGTGTCCCAAACCAAAACACTATCCCTAGCCTCCCCTACACTCCCCAAACACAAACATAAAACATAACTCTTTGCAACCTCAACCCCGTTCCAGACCACAACCCAAAAATATTAACTATCCCCCCTCAGAGAACCCTAAAACTCTGTCCCTAAGACATTGCCTCCAAAACCTAAATGCTACACACACCTGTCCCTTACACCAGGTTTTGAACCCTAAAAAGCTTAACACTATACCCTCACCTCAACCTTAACAATGTCCCCCAAACCTAAACACTAGTCTTACCACACCCTTACGCCCCCCAACCACAAACATAATAGTTAAATCTGTGCCGGGGCACAGGCACCGAATCCGAAGCGGTAAAAAGTGCTCTGTCATCCTTAGCAAGGCTGGCGCAGCACACCTCAGTGCCCTCCCCGTTTCTGCCCTTGCATAAGCTTGGATATATATATATATATATATATATATATATATATATATATATATATATATATATATATATATATAT
>NW_017733544.1:4474-10124 GCF_001890085.2 Hipposideros armiger
TAGGCTGCAGCCCCTGTGGCAGTGGGTTGCCATGGGCTACCATGTGTAGCCAGCAGCCAGCGTGAGCGGCCAGCAGCCGCAGTGAGTGACCGTCTGGAACCCAGCGACTGATCTGCCTCACCTGGGAAGAGCGCAATGATGGTGCCAACTTGGGCCAGTGAAGCA
This sequence comes from Hipposideros armiger, assembly GCF_001890085.2. Taxonomy (NCBI): domain Eukaryota; kingdom Metazoa; phylum Chordata; class Mammalia; order Chiroptera; family Hipposideridae; genus Hipposideros; species Hipposideros armiger. Next base: position 4,640 of record NW_017733544.1, read on the forward strand.
AGGTCCTCCACAGCTAGACTGAAGAACAAAATGACAGCAACTTGTCTATTCCCTTTCCCCCAATTCCCCAGCACTATTCCCATCCCCCCAATTCCCCAATAAAAAAAATCTTAAAAAAAAATTAACTATCCCTCCTCAGCGTACCCTAAAAACCTGTCACTAACACCTTGCATCTAAAACGTTAACGCTACATACACCTGTCCCTTACACCCTGTTTAGAACGCTAAAAAGCCTAACACTATCCACTCACCTGAACCCTAACAATGTCCCCCACAACCCAAACACTAGACCTACCCCTCTGCTATGCCCCCCAGCTCCAATCATGAACCATAACATTGTGCAGGGGCAGAGGGTCCAAAGCCGGAAGCGATAAAAATTGCTGCATCAACCTAAGCAAGGCTAGTTCAACACAACTCAGCGCTCTCCGCTTTTCTGCCCCTGCATAAGCGCGACTATATGTAAACGAACCAGTGCGTCTAGATGGCTTCACTACTTCTCTCCCAATGAAGGGAAAACTCTTGTCCACCAGCCCCCGCTTTCAAGTAATTCCTTTGTCGGTGTCCATTAACTTCCTGTCGAGTCCTCTCCAGCGGTCTGATGCGGCATCCATATCCCTAAAACACTGAACATGTCCCGAACACAAACGCCATTCCTGACCCCAACCTTAAAACAATAACTATCCCCCCTCAGGGAACCATAAAAACCTGTTCCTAACACATTGCCTCTGAAACCATAACTCTACATACACCTGTCCTTTACACCCTATTTCGAATCCTAAAGAGCCTAACAGTATCCCCTCACTTGAACCGTAACAATGTCCCTGATAACCAAAACACTAGCCCTACAACCGTCTTATGCCCCCCAATCCCAAACATAAAACATAACTCTGTGCTGGGGCTGAGGCACCTAACCCGGAAGCGGTAAAAAGTGCTCCATCATCCTTAGCAAGGTTGGCGCAGCACACCTCAGCACATTCCCCTTTTCTTCTCCGCATAAGTGCGGCTATATATAAAGGAACAAGTGCTGCTAGACTGGTTCACAACTTCTCTTCCAACAGAGGGGACAGCCCTTGTTGCCCACCTGCCCCCACTTTCAAGTACTTCCTTTGTCAGTTTCCCTTAACTTTCCATCGCGCCCACTCCTGGTGGTCCGACCCGGCAGCCTTGTCCCTAAAAACACTGAACCTGTCCCGAAGTCGAACCCCGTCCCTGATCTGAGCCCTTAAAATTTAACTATCCCCCTCAATGAACCCTAAAAACCTGTCCCTAACACCGTGCCTCTAAAGCCTTAACGCTACACACACCTGTCCCTTACACCCTGTTGGGAACCTTAAAAAGTCTAACAGTATCCCCTCCCTGGAACCCTAACAATGTACCCCAAAAACCAATCAATAGCCCTACCCCACCCCATACCTCCTAACCCCAAACATAAAACATAACCCTGTGCTGAGGCAGTTGGACGAAACCCAGAAGCCGTAAAATGTGCTGCGTCATATTTAGCAAGGCTGGTGCAGCACACTTCAGCACCCTTCCCGTTTCTGCCCCGCATATGCAGGGCAATATGTAAAGGAGCCAGTGCTTCTAGACTAGTTCACAACTTCTCTCCCAACTAGGAGACAGCTCTTGTCCACCTGCCCCCGCTTTCAAGTACTTGGTCTCTGTTAACTTCCCATCGCGCCCACCTCAGGTGGTCTGACGCGCAGCCACTTTCCTAAAACCACTTAAAGTGTCCCAAACTCGAACACCGTCCCTGACTGGAACCCTAAAAATTCACTATCCCCTCTCAGCGAACACTAAAATCCTGTCCATAACAACTTGCCTCTAAAACCTTAACGCTACACACACCTGTCTCTTACACCGTTTGGAACCCTGAAACACCTAAGTGTATCCCCTCACCTGAAACATAACAATGTCCCCCTAACCAAAACATTATCCCTACCTCCCTGTATGCCCCCCAACTGCAAACATAAATCATAACTCTGTGCTGAGACTGAGTCATTCAACCGGGATGCGGTAAAAAGTTCTGCATCATCCTAAGCAAGGCTGGCGCAGCTCACCTCAGGGCCCTCCCCGTTTTTGCCCCTGAATAAGCACGGCTATATATAAATGAACCAAGGCTGCTAGACTGGTTCACAACTTTTCTCCCAAAAGAGGGGACAGCTCTTGTCCACCAGCCCGCTCTTTCATGTAATTCCTTTGTCGGTCTCCATTAACTTCCCATCGTGCCCACTCCAGGCTTCCCGACATGGCAGCCATGTCCCTAAAAACACTGAACCTGTCCAGAACCTGAAACCCCAATGCCAACCCGAACCCTGTCTCTAACTTTGCACACTGTCCCTGACCCCAATTTTAAAAAATTATCTATCCCCCTCAACGAACCCTAAAAACCTGTCCCTAACACCTTGCCTCTAAAACCTTAACCCTACACACACCTGTCCTTTACACCCTGTTTCAAACCCTAAAAAGCCTAACAGTCTGCCCTTACCTGAACCTTGACAATGTCCTCCACAACCCAAACACTAGCCCTACTCCCCTCTACTCCCCCCAACCCCAAACATAAAGCATAACCCTGTGCCAGGGACTGAGGAACCCAACCCGGAAGCGGAAGCGGTAAAAAGTGCTGTCATCCTTAACTGATGTGACCTGCACATCAAACGAGCACTCCTGAGTTGTCAACCAGGAGTCTACCAAAAGGGGACCTGAGAGGATTGGGTGGGAGACTGGAAAAGAAAGAGACTAGAGACGAAACCTTGTACAGGAGGTCCACCCAATTCTGATAGGAAAGAGTGGCCCTGTTTATTGTTTACACATAGTTTTTTTAGCAGAAGCAGAATTCTATAGGTAAGGGGTTTTGGGAACTTGAGGGAGTGGGGAAGCAAATGTTCCCGAAGTGAGACAAAGTATGGCAAGTAGAAACTGCTAACAGGCTGGCAATTCACTCTGTAACTTTCAAGGCTGTTTGTGACATAGACATGCAAAAGCACAGTAGAGAATAAGCTTATCTAGCAACCTTCCCACTCCATTCACCTGGGCCTGAGATCCTGTCAGCTTACCAGCTGCCAGGCTTAACCCTTACTGCAGACCTCCGGCTCTCCACATCTCCCCCGTTTTTAATTTATTACTATAAGGCAGACCTCTGATTTACTGAGGCTGCAGTTGGCATTGCGGCGCGACTGTGCCTGCTTTGGGTTGTCCTCCTCGTAGAATAGAATCTTACCCGTCATGGGATAGCCAGCCATCTTACGGCCAGGGCCTACCTTAGGTTGATTACTCCTGGGGGGATCTTACCCATCACTGACTAACCAGCCATCTTATAGCCAGCCCTCTATGATTGGTGTCTGCCTTAGGTCGTACCTCACTTAGGGATCTCACCCGTCACTGACTACCCAGTCGTCCTATGGAGTCAGCCTCACGAAACCAAACCTAGGGGCGGAGATGGCGTATAACTGCCGGACATAAAGAATATTAACTAGAGGGTGAGCAGTGGGGCTATACAGAGAACTAACGCTGTCATGGACAGGGCCGTTTCATCTCCAGCATGAGTCTTGTGTGATGAGCCTCCAGGCTGACTGCCTGAAGGTGAGATTTTAAAACTGCTTGGCAAACTGAAACAAAGCACAATATTAGAAGCAAGAGAACTACAATCCTTACTAAAGTCCAGGTGATAGTCTGGACAATGGAAATTGATTTGAACTTGTTAAATGTGTTAATTATATTCTTAGCTAGATCTTTTAGGTTAGTAATATCCAGTTTGCTATCCTGCATAGTAATATTTTTTTTATGAAGCAAGTCAAGGTCGATACTAAGATTTGTACTATGCCAAATGCCCTGAAGCTGATTAAAAATGATGTTCCAATTCCACTGGGTACAGTTATACTTATAACGAGTAACGCAAATCCCTTGATACTTAACATGACATTGGAGGGCAAGATAGCGGCGTATGCCCTCAACTTCATTACCTATCTGAAGAACAATGTCCTCCAATGCGCTAAGGTGAAGCTCTATTTTTGTATGTATAGCTTCTTGAATATAAAGTGCTGAAGAAGCATTTTGAGCAAATGTTCAACATAATCTGCTGTTTTGATAGAATTGGTTCAAGATACAGTGGCTGTAATTGCCATGGCTATGATAGAAATAACTGCTGTGAGGCCTGCTATGATGAGTCTGACTGCCCNACTGAACCTGTCCCGGACCCGAAACTCGTCCCTGACCCCAACCATTAAAAATTAACTATCCCCCCTCAGCATGCCCTAAAAACCTGTCACTAACACCTTGCGTCTAAAACCTTAACGCTACACACACCTGTCTCTTACACTGTTTCGATCCCTAAAACACCTAAGAGTATCCTGACACCTGAAACCCTAAAAATATCCCCTAAGACCCAAACATGAGCCCTACCTCCCCTTATGCCCCTCAACCCCAAACTTAAAACATAACTCTGTGCTGAGGCTGAGGCAGTCAAACCAGAAGCGGTAAAAAGTGCTTCGTCATTCTTAGCAAGGCTGATGCATCACACCTCAGCGCCCTCACGGTTTCTCCCCCGCATAAGCATGGCTTTATATAAACGAACCAATGCTGCTAAAATGGTTCACAACTTTTCTCAACAGAGGCAATAGCTGTTGTCCACCTGCCTCCGCTTTCAAGTACTTCCTTTGTCGGTCTCCCTTAACTTTCCGACTCACCCACTCCGGGCGGGCGGACGCAGCAGTCATGTCCTTAAAAACACTGAACCTGTTCAGAACCCGAATGCCGTCCCTGACCCCAACCTTAAAAAATTAACTATCCCCCCTCAGCAAACCCTAACAACCTGTCCCTAACAGCTTGACTCTAAAACCTTAATGCTACATACTACTGTCCTTTGCACCCTGTTTCAAACCCTAAAAAGCATAACAGTATCCCCTCACCTGAACCCTAACAATGTCTCCCAAACCCAAACACTAGTATTACCACCCCCTTATGCCCTCCAACCCCAAACATAATAGTTAATTCTATGCCAAGGCTCAGGCACCAATCCGGAGGCAGTAAAAAGTGCTCCACCATCCTTAGCAAGACTGGCGCAGCACAACTCAGCTCCCTCCCCATTTCTGCCCTCACATAAGCACGGCTATATATAAACGAACCAGTGCTGCTAGACTGGTTCACAACTTCTCTCCCAACAGAGGGGACAGCTCCTGTCCACCTGACCTCGCTTTCAAGTACTTGGTCTCCTTTAACTTCCCGTCGCACCATTCCGGGCGGTCCGACATGGAAGCCATGTCCCTGGAAAGCACTGAAACTGTCCCGGACCCAAAACTCGTCCCTGACCCCAACCGTTAAAAATTAACTATCCCAGGTCGGCCGAGTGGCGTGATGGTTAAGAACTGGCTTTGGACACCAGAGGGCCCCAGTTCGGATCCCACATATGAGGGCCAGTAACACTGCCCTCCACAGCTAAGATGCTGATCAACAGCTAGACCTGGAGCTGGGCTGCCGTGAGTCGCCGGCGA
>NW_017733544.1:13259-30773 GCF_001890085.2 Hipposideros armiger
CCCAGCTCCAGGTTGAGCTGTTGTTCAGCATCTTAGCTGTGGAGGGCAGTGTCACTGGCCCTCATATGTGGGATCCGAACTGGGGCCCTCTGGTGTCCCAAGCTAGTTCTTAACCATCGCGCCACTCAGCCGGCCTAAGGGCTTACATGTCTGAGTCATCATACCAAGGACCCTCAATAGTAGTAGAAATGACAACATAAGGTGGTTGACGAAGGACTAGCATAGACTGTCCTCTGTCTCTTGGATCAATACAGTTGGTGAGATGACAATTTGGACAGGAAATATTAAACATAGACTGACCCTTACTAATCTGTATCCCTCCAACCAAGATAACATTGGGGGCTTGGACACAGGTAGTAACGGCATACTGCTTTCCATCCTGGCCCCAGGGTGTTTGAGAATTAAGGTGAGTTATATAATCTGAGGCTGCCCATAGCCCCCAGATGTCTCTTTGGATAATGGGTATGTTTGTGGTCAGTACAGGAGCAACAAACCCTTCTGGTTTGGGGAGCTGTGTCCCTGTACTATAATAAGGAATAGACCAATCAAAGACATTAAAATGGGAGTCTGGTAGCCGATAGTTTGCAGCTATTGGATTGGCACAATTTTTCCATATGATATGACTGTCATTATATTGATAGGGGCTTTGCGTATACAGAGGGAGCAGCCTCTGTGTGCCTGCTTCTTGGGGCTGACCTCCTGATGGTCCTGTAAAAGTTAACTCTGATTTATATTATTAGGTATGGATTGTGTCTATCTTTCCCTGAACTCTTTTTTGTTATGTTTTCCAAATGAAGGCATCCCGTTATGGGTGTTTGGGAGGCACAAAGTGGAGGAAGTTGGGACAGATCAACATAATTAAAGGCTGTCTGTTGAAAAGTTATGTTTTTTGTCCTGCCTCCAAGTGGGATGGAAGAATTAACCCAAACTAGGACTGGCTTGTCTTCCCACATTATGGGAGCAAGTGTCGGGGGGGTTGGGAAGTACGTCCAATACGTATCCCCCCATGTTGTACTTACCTGCCATGTCAGAATAACCAATATTGTAATTAAGAATTTATTAAACTTAACCTGTTTTCAGGTTTGAGCAGATCTCTTTCTCTCCCTCCTGGACTGTTGGCTCTCTGGTTTCTCCATGGTGCTCTTTGACTAGGCGTTCTGGAAGCCACCAAGGACCATCCGCTGACCTAGGAAAAACACAAACATGTCTTCTCCCCCATACCAGGACCGGATCCGGTCCATGCCAACTACCCGTGAGGGGGTCTTTCCAGCGTATGAGAGCCTCCACAGCAGGACTGGGATTCCAGAAACCGTCTGCTGCAGAGTGACCTTGAGCATCCGTTTGTAGAAAATTTAAAGTGAAAAGTGCATGGGTTAGTTAGTTATAGAATGAATTCCCATAGTCTCCCCCTTTTTGTTTTAATAATTGATTTTTGAGTAAGCAATGAGCACGCTCAATAATTCCCTGACCCTGTGGGTAATATGGAATATCTGTGAGGTGTTGAATTTGAAAAGTTACTAAGAAACTTTGGTACATTTACACAATGGAGTATTACTCAGCTATAAAGAAGAAGGAAATAGTACCCTTTGCAACAATATGGATGGAACTAGAGAACATTATGCTAAGTGAAATAAGTCAGTCAGAGAAAGACAAATATCATATGATCTCACTTATATGTGGATTCTAAGGAACTGAATGGATGGGAGAAGTGGATGGAGATAGTCTCAGAGACACAGAGGAAGAACTGAGGGTTGTTAGTTGGGAGGGGGTGGGGATGAAGGAGAAGGGGAAGGGATGAGACAATACAAATTGGTAATTGCAATATGGCCTCAGGGATAGAAAAAGACAGTCTGAGGAATATAATCAATAATGTTGTAAATATTTCTTAGGGGGCCAGATGGACTCATGTCCTGTTGGGGAGACCACTTCATAGTCGATGTAGAGGCCTGACCACCGCACTCTATTTCTGAAGCTGATGTTGAATAATATTGTATGTCAACTATAATTATGTATACATATAGTCTCAGGACATGGAGTAGAGAGTGGGAATGGAATCAATGGAATTGTAATAGATAAGCATGATATCGAGGGTGGGAGGGCAATACATGGGGGGAGGGGGGCTGTTACTTTGTGAGGGTGAAAAGGGTAACTATTGCATTGTTCTGTACACCTAAAACTAACAATAAAAAATAAAAATTAAAAAAAAATTTTAAAAAACATTGTAAATGAAAAACAATGAAATCATAGAAAAATAGAAAATAAATGAGCATTTTGGGTTAAATAAATCAATTTATTTCATAAAAAAAGAGAAAAGTTAAGCAAAAAATTTTAAAAGCCTTGCTAGCATAGCCAGGTCCATTACCAGTCTTTATGACTTTTGGAATGCCCATAGTGGCAAGTGTCTGGAAACAGTGACTGATAACATGTTTTGTTGCCTCACCAGAATGTGCCATGGCAAATAAGAACCCAGTCTTAGTGTCAATAGTGGTATGAATATAAGGAGTACTTTAAAAACTAGGGATATGAGTAAAATCCATTTGCCAAATGTGATTTGGAAGTAACCCACAAGGGTTAACTCCTAGATGTGGTTCTGGAAGCAAAGTTGTACAGCCGGCACATTGTTTAACTATCTGTCTAGCCTCTTCTCGGGTGATCTTAAACTTATGTCTTAGTGACAGCATTTTGGTGGTGTAGAGCATGAGATTGCTTGGCCTTTTCTATAGGGCTTGTAGGTGTGGCAAAAAAGGCCTGAACTGAGAGACCTAGTGGTTGAGTAGCCACGTCCGCAGCAGCATTGCCTGCAGACAAAGGTCCTGGAAGATCAGAGTGAGCTCTAATATGACCAATATACAGTGGCTGTTGTCTAGCAAGAATGGTCTGTTTTAATAGATGAAACATATGAAACAGCTCTTCTGTGGTTGATGAGCTAACATAAGCTGTCTCTATAACCTTACAGACATTAAAAACATAATGACTATCTGTATAAAGGTTTAATGACTGGTGGGAAAACATATGTAAAGCCCAAGTAACTGCGGATAGCTCTAACCGCTGAGCTGAACTATACCCTGTGACCTTGGTTAAGGTCTGAGTGGGAGTGTGAATGGCTGCCCTGCCATTGCTGGAGCCGTCTGTGAAAACTGTGATTGCTCCTGGAATGGGCTGAGTTTGTAACATTGAGGGAAAAATGAATGACGTAGACTTTGCAAACTGCAAAATTTTATTAGCAGAGTAATGACATCCAAGCTGACCAGGAAAATTTGCTAAAACTATTTGCCATTCCATGGAGTTTGCATATAACCAAGATTGTTGACTACCATTAAAAGGAACTACAATGGCTTGAGGCTCTATTCCAAAGAGCTGGAGACATCTTTGTCTTCCCTTAGTAATAAGTAAAGCTGCTAGTTCATAATATGGCTGAAGATGTTTAGAAGGATTGCTCTTTAAATGTAACCATTCTAATGGACCAGCAGGTTGCCAAATGACTCCTATAGGTACAAGGTCTGTATTACAAATGATGAGAGATACAGGTTGGGATGGATCCTAGTTGAGTAACCTGAGCCTGCTGAATGGCCTGTTGTACTCTGGCCAAGGCGAGTTTTGCCTCTGGAGTGAGACTCCGTGGGGAAGTCAGACTATGCTCCCCCTGAAGGTTGTTGAATAGTGGTCGTAAATCTCCAGTAGTTAATCTTAAAAAAGGCCTAATCTAGTTAATGTCTCCAAGAAGTTTCTGAAAATCATTAAGTGTTTTAAGGTGGCTAGTTCTAATCTGTACCTTTTGTGGTTTAATTGATCTCTGAGTAATTAAAGTCCCTAAATAAAAGAATGGAGAGTTTTCCTGAACCTTTTCTGGGGCAATGACTAGCCCTACCTTAGTAAAATTACCTTTGAGACTTCCATATATTTGATACAACATCTTCTTGTTAGCATGTGAGATAAGGATATCATCCATATAATGAATGATATAAGCCTCTGAGTGTAAATGCCATATGGGCATGATGGCTTGCCTAACAAACATCTGACAAATTGTGGGACGATTGGCCATGCCTTGGGAAAGAACCTTCCATTGGAAACGCTGCATGGGCTCCCTAAAGTTTAGCAAGGGAATGCTAAATGCAAAATGGTTTTTATCATCAGGATGGAGAGGGATAGTGAAAAAGCAATCCTTTAAATCTATAACAATTAAATGATGATTTACTGGAATAGCTGTAGGCGAAGGAAACCCAGGCTGTAGGCTCCCCATGACCTCCGTAACAGCATTAACAGCTCGCAGGTCTTGCAACAGCCTCCATTTTTTGGATTTGTTTTTAATGACAAATATAGGCGTATTCCACGGGCTGGTGGACGGCTCTATATGTCCAGCAGCAAGCTGTTTCTGAACTAATTCCATGGCTGCCTGAAGTTTCTCCTTCTCCCTTAAGCATCTCAGCTGTAATAGGTATTTGGTGTGCAGCATTTTGCTCTGACTGCTGCTCGCACTGGTCAACGAACTCTGTTTTCAAAAGCAAATAATCCCTTCCAGATAGAGAAGCCTTAGTTATCATTATCCAATCTTTTGGAGTAAGAGGTGTGTTTGCTGAAACTGTCTCAAGCAATGCTAAAGTAAAAGGAGCAGTAGGTCCATACTGGGTGGTTGAGACCTTGAGTTCCTTAAGCATCTTAACAGGAATGGGTTCATGCTCCCTGAGCACCTGTCCTAGATTATTAGGGTCCGGATGTTCTATCACCGGAAAGCAAAATTTTTGATACTCCCCAATATCCTCACCTCTTTCCACAGCCTGACTTAACCCCCGGAGTACACTTGACTCCGGAATCCTGCTCTTGGAGCCTCAGACATATTTAACAAGCTGCCACAAAGCAGACAGCTGCTGCCTTACACTTGGCGGTGGCGATGATGGAGATGGGTCCCATGGTGCAGGACACCCCCACCGAGAACAATATGCAGTCCAGGTGGCATGAGCCAAACTGTCCTTCTCAGGGACCGCATCCTCCTCCTCCTCCTCAAAAGATTCCTCTGACTCAGCATTATGCCTCTGCTGCTCTCTAACTAGTATCTGTTTCTCTTGAAATCTGGGCTTTTCAAACTCCTGAACAGCATTACTAAGTCTTTCCACTATAGGCTGAGACTGCATTTCCAGGGGATAAGAAGCCTTTGGACTGGGATCGAGACTTTCTCGCACCAACTCCCAAAGCAAAAGTGCATCACCAGGAGACTTCCCAGGCCCATCGAGCACCTGACACTCTCGGAGCTGTGTGCCAACCTTTTCCCAGACTTCAGAATCAAGAGTTCTCTCCTCCGGAAACCAAGGACAGACATCCTTTACATAAGCAAGAAAATCTTTTAACTGATGAGCTTTAACAGAGCTGCCACAAACCCATAGCATAGATCTAAGCCCTAGCAAATAAAGTTGATGGTCCCTTGACCCTGACTGTCCCATCCTTATATCTATATGGGCTGCTGACCTTATTTATGAATACACTGATATATGGGCTGATGACCCTATTTACAAGTACACTGATATATGGGCTGATGACCCTTTTTACAAGTACACTGATATATGGGCTGATAACCCTATTTACAAGTACACTGATATATAAGCTGGTGTGCCTATTTATAAGTGCACTGATATATGGGCTTATGACCCTATTTATAAGTAAGCTGATGACCTTTTATATACAATGGACTGTTTGTCCTGATTTCCCCAATGTTTTACTCCTGCCTGAAATTAGATATAGGATGCCAGAGTGTCCAGTTCTGCTCCTCCCTATATCACACCCTGATTTTTGCCCCTACCTTCTCCGAAGCGGTGCACCTTCCTGCAGGGGGTCTCCTCACTTACTGCTTCTTCAATCCATGCTCAGGTCCCTGTTCCAGGTGCCACTTTTGATGTGACCCGAACATCAAACAAGCACCCCTGACCCATCAGCCAGGAGTCTAACAAAAGGGTACTTGAGAGGATTGGGTGGGAGACTGGAAAAGAAAGAGACTAGAGACAAAACCTGGGAATAGAAGGTTCACCCAATGCTGATAGCAAAGAGTGGTCCCGTTTATTGTTTACACATAGTTTTTTATAGCAGAAGCAGAATTCTATAGGTAAGCGGTTTTGGGAGCTTGAGGGAGTGGGGAAGCAAATGTTCAAGAACTGAGACAAAGTATGGTAAGTAGAAACTGCTAACAGGCTGGCAATTCACTCTGTTACTTTCAAGGCTGTTTGTGACATAGACATGCAACAGCACAGTGGAGAATAAGCTTGTCTAGCAACCTGCCCACACTGCTGACCTGGGCCTGAGATCCTGTCAGCTTGCCAGCTTCCAGGCTTAACCCTTACTGCAGACCTCCAGCTCTCCACAATTAGCAAGGCTGGCGCAGCACACCTCAGCGCCCTCCCCATTTCTGCCCCCACATAAGCGTGGCTATATATAAACAAACCACAGCTGATAGACTGGTTCACAACATTTCTCCTAACAGAGGGGACACCATTTGTCCACCAGCACCCGCTGTCAAGTACTTCCTTTGTTGGTCTTCCTTAACTCCCTGTCGCGCACACTCCGGGCGGTCGGACGTGGCACCCATGTCCCTAAAAACACGAAACCTGTCCCGAACCCAAAACACCAATGCTAACCCAAACCCTGTCCCTAACTCCTCACACTGTCCCTGACCCCAACCCTAAAAAACTTAACTATCCTCCCTCAATGAACCGTAAAAACCTGTCCCTAACACCTTGCCTCTAAAACCTAACACTACACACACCTGTTCTTACACCATGTTTTAAACCCTACAAAGCCTAACAGTATCCCCTAACCTGACCCTAACAATGTCCCCCACAACCCAAACACAAGGCCTTACCCTCCAATCACCCCCTACCCTCCCAAACCCCAAACATAAAACATAACCCTGTGCCGGGGACTGAGGGACCCAACCCGGAAGTGGTAAAAAGTGCTGCATCATCCTTAGCAAGGCTGGTGCAGCACACCTCAGCGCCCTCCCCATTTCTGCCCCTGCATAAGCGCAGCTATATATAAACAAACCACAGCTGCTAGACTGGTTCACAAATTTTCTCCCAACAGAAGGGACTGTTTTTTTTCCACCTGCCCCCGTTTTCTAGTACTTCCTTTGTCAGTCTTCCTTAACTTCCCATCGCGCCCACTCCAGGCGTCCCAATGCGGCAGCCATGTCCCTAAAAACACTGAACCTCTCCTGAACCCGAAATTCCAATGCCATCCCAAACCCCGTCCCTAACTCCTCACACTGTCCCTGACCCCAACCCTAAAAAATTAACTATCCCCCCTCAACAAACCCTAAACACCTTTCCCTAACACCTGTCCTCTAAAACAGCAGTTCTCAACCTGTCGGTCGCGACTCCTTTGGGAGTCGAATGACCCTTTCACAGGGGTCGCCTAAGACCACTGGAAAACAAAAAGATACTTACATTATGATTCATAACAGTATCAAAATTACAGTTATAGAGTAGCAACAAAAATAATTTAGTGTTGGGGGTCACCACAACATGCAACATGAGGAACTGTATTAAGGGGACGTGGCATTAGGAAGGTTGATAACGGCTGCTCTAAATAATAGACTATTTTTAAAACACTTTACAAGTATCCATTTATTTGTGCACCGCACAATACAGCAATCGTCAAATACTGAAATAGCCGAAACTATCTTAGCACAATTCTTTTCCTTAAAGGAAGGCCAATAATCAAATCCCATTCACTGTAAGCTTAATAGTAGCATTCTTTCATATCACAGAATACCACCCACTTTCATATGCTTGGTTTTGTTGTATTTTTTCAAAACTAATCCAGATGAGCCTTCCTTCCTCATACTAATATAAAATAATTATCAGCGTGCTGTCATACTCTTCCATCAGTAGCCATAATCATAAATATTGATATCGTACATAAGACACCATGTTGCTTGCTTCAGAGATTTTACTGCAAAGCCACCTATTCCTTATTAACAAAAAGTTCCAGACCTTATATTTTTGAAAAGTATCACTATTTGGAGAAATAAATTCTCCTGCATGCTAGAAAGGTTTTAAATATATCTACAACTCTGATATGTCTCTTAAGCTATTTCAGTTAACATGTGATTTACTTGTGGAATCTGTAAAAAACAAATACAGCATAAAAAATGAAAATTCATTTAAATTCTTTTATTCCAACTGCAAGGTTATCTTTTAAGATCCCTACTATTTAGCTGTAATATAATCAACCATAATATTGCCAATTCCAACCAAAAATGTCTATTTTGGGGGAGTAAGAATAGGAAGGAAATGCACCCAAATATTGACTAGTTGTAAGACTTTGGGTGATATTTGCTCCTATTTTCCTACTTAAAATTTTTTTGTCTTATAAATGCATATTGGTTTATCTTTGAAAAATATGAGTGCTAAAACATTTAAACATTTTAGTTAGATGTGGTCATACAGCCCTATGAGGGCTCAATGAGTAAATGAGCAATTTACAGTCTACTGGCCAGATCCAACCAGACAGACACTGGACACTCCCTCATCAGCCCAGACATGCTCCCAACTATTCAGTCTTCTCAGTATCAAGTATCCTGGACTCCCCAGAAAGTGGCAGAATTAAGCCTCTGAGCAAAGCCTGGATACATTGCCTGCCAACAGATTACTTTTCCCTCTTATGCATGAACATTTCATAGAATTGTCCTTTATGGTTAAAACCTTACCACTGCTGGCTCACAGCTTCAGTAAGCTACACTGACAAACATAAGCATACACAATGCAACACTAAAAAAAATTCAAACAGCCAAATACATTTCTGAAAGTTTAGTGTTTGCAGGTGTTATTTCAATTGTTTACTAGAATAGAGAGGAACAAAGAAGAGTATTTTATCTTCAGATTCATTCAGCACAAATGACAGAATAGACAGACTGCTACAATCTCTACAAGAAAGGGAAGAGGTTACTTAGTAGACATAAGATTCAATGGCATAGACTAGAAAAATAATCAGACCTAGATGTCTAAGAAGTTCCAACCCAAACCTTACCATCAAAGGTCAAGTACATGTTGAAATCCTGCCCCCACCCATTATGCTTATTGCCTCACTTGAACCTATTAAAAAATAAAGCTGAAGTTTACTTTTTTCTCTCTACTGTTTCACAAGCTTTGGATATTAAGAGTTAATGATGTTTCATTAACTTACAAATTTCTAACACTTATGCATTAATGAAAACTGCTCTATCTATGTTGCACATTAATGGACAACGTGGCAGGGTGCATGGTTTTCATTGAATTCTAAATCGTGGTCTTAGTAGAAAAGTGTAGTATGTTAATTAGAGGCATAACGACAAAGATTCTCTGAATTATTATCATTATATTGAGTTAAAACTTTAAACTTCGATTTACACTTTAATTATAGGTTCTACGTTTGAGTCAAACATGGTAGACTAACCACAAATCTATTATTTCCTCTTCCTCCCTTCCTTTCAGAGATATGTTATTAGATTTATAGACAAAAAAAGGTTATGCACAATACAGGATAAACAACAGATGATTTTTAAAGTCTGCAAGCTGAAGATTGGAAAAAGGAGTGGTAACTGACATGGCAAAACAAAGGAAGCACAGACTTGGTGCCAACAAAGAGTGGCTGGGAAGGAACAACAGAGACAGTCTGTCTTACAGACTCCACGGCAGGCTCAGAATTCAGAGACTTGGCCCCAAAATTCTTGCACTGAGGCTGTCAGTTAACAAAAGTTCTGCTCATTCCTGGTGCTTCCAATTAGGTCTTCAGAGACAGCCAGAGACCACTACACATCAGGGAGGGAAACCAACAAGTAAGAGAGATCAAACAGAACGGAGGAAATTAAATGAAGAGATAATTTAAGGAGCAAATGAAAACGTAAAAAAAAAATTCTTAAAGAACTTTGGAAAGACAATAAATTGCCTTGGTGGTAGAACCAAATGGTATATAAAAAAAAGAATGACAGAATATAGAGAACTCTAAATTAAAAAGAAGGTAGACAAAACAAAGTATACAATTAGAGGTGTTGGAGCATAATGTCAAGAAAATCTGCAGGAAGTAGAAAAAAAAGAGAAAATGGGAAATAGGAGGGGGAAAAATTGAGAGATCCATATAAGAATACTGGTCTCAGTTCCAACATCTGAACAATAGAAATAATAGAAAAAGAAAGGAACAAAGAAAGTATCAAAGAAACAAAATCATACACTGAAATGAGAGAAGACTGGCAGACTTAATAGTCCCAATACAATGAAAAGGTCCATACCAAACCAGAATATGAAATTTTAGAATCCCAGAGATACAGAAGGCACTAAAAGCTTCCAAGGAAGGAAGGGATGAGAGACAATGACTAAAATTGGTAATGAACGATATAACATACAATGTCAGTAGATTTAAGAGCAACACCCTGAATGAGAAAACAGTAGAAATGTCTTTAGAAATACAAAAATTAGTTTCAATCTAGGATTCTATACTTTTATCAAACAGGAGGCATTTCAGAGAGGCTAGATCTCAAGAAACTTCTGCCCATTTACACTTTCCCAGGGAAATGTACTCCAGTAAAACAAGGGAGTATAACATGACACAGGGAAGCATAGAATCTAGGACATAGGGGGTTAAACAAAGAGAACAGTGATGTGAGATCCCAGATGACTTCAAAGATATATACCAGGAAAACAGGCACAGAGCAGGCCTAGGGAAAACCAGTCTCTACTGGAGTAGGATAACAAAGGCTGGGAAATGTAGTTTCCAAGGAAAAAAATGGAACAGATGTGTTTAGTAGACCGAAAATGTTTTTCATAGGCGTGTGACAAATGTTACAACATTTTGGGGAAAAACTAACTCTTAGTGAACAGGCAAGTGAATAATCAGGAAATCAATTCCACATACACAAAAATGAACAATTCCTACATATTTGGTTAATGAGCATAAATGTAGTAGTTTTGTCTGATAGTTATCTTTGTCATATTATTAGGTGGTTTGGTACAAAATAAATTTTTTTGAAAATTGAGAGACCAGCCTACTTATTGGACATGGTTACATGAGATCATGGTGGCTAGAAAGAGAGAGATTGGATTATCCTACACAAGTTCAAAAGTGAAATTTGAGTCATATTTCAGCAAAAAAATGGAGGCACAGCCAGAGAACTATATGTCTCAGAAGCAAACACTATTTGCATAGTCAGTATAATGTAAACACTGATTGTGACTGAATAAAAACCATGATACATGTTGAGGGAATGGAGGGAGAAAAATAAGTCCACAGTGGAGGGAGGATGCTAAGCTATCACCTGCTATAACAGGAAGTCAATAGATAGTGCTAAAAGTTACCTTATCTATTATACTTTTGTTAAAAAGTAAGATTAAACCACTAAGGCAGTTATCATACCACAACCATGTGATTGAAATTTAACTTCAGTGACAGAAGCCATAACAAATGGGCCTTACCAAGCCAAAAACTCTCCTGAATATGTACATTTGGTAATCAGGAAAACAAGAGATTCAGATAACCTACAAAAGGAATCCATGCTTACAGTACTGGGTTTATATTTTTTAAGAATCATGGCAGACATACTTTTAATTCAAACTATTCATTTGTTACTTAACTTTTCAAATATATAATTATGAGGTTCAAATGCTTGCTCTTCCTATTTCCTTGCACTAAGAATACAAAAAAAAGTAACTGATTTATTCTGATACGAATGCCATAGAAAACTAAAAGCAGGGGCTAATTATCTGACAGATTACCAATATACACAATGAGACAAAGTTCTGTTTTTCATTTCTTTATAATTAAAAAAAAGTTATCATTTAAATCACTTGACAAGATGAATCCCATAAAAGAAAGTGTAAAAAACTAGTTTTCCTTGTTGACTTAACAAATATTCTATACTGGGTACAAATGAAAGACTCTCCATGTGCAAAACAAAAGGGGAAAGCAAATTATGCCAGGAGAGAAACTTAGCTGAGAAAATGGTTTACCTCTTGCCCATCTGAGGAAACTCACAGTGTCTCTAATTTGCATTTCTTTCATTACACAGTGTGACTATTTCCCACAGTTAACAGTGCTATTTCCACTGTGGTGAGTTGCCTGTCATTTGTATGTACTGTATCTATTGTACCCACTATGACAGGGAGAGGGCGCTGACCAGGAAATTATTGATAGAAGCAGCTTATTTCAGAAAGACACTGATTTCAATATATTGGTTTTGTACATTCCAATTCAACACAAATGTCAGCACTTTCTGGGCCAACTGCAGGGCTCCTGCTTACTTAAGGCTTGCTGCATTTACTGAACTGCTCTCTCATCCCTATATGATACACTGTATTAGTTTTATGGCCCATAAGCAAACATTTAGAGCCTCACAGCTACCATTCACTAATGATGTTATCTCTGTGTTCACACCCATCCCTGGCCTCCAGCCAGGTCATTTCTACCTGGTGGCCTTGAGCTGGCCTGCCTCACCACATAGCACACAGCAGCTCCTGTGTCCCCCAGTCTACTGCTTCCTTGGGCCTTGCTTCTGCTCTCTTTGCCTTGGAAAATCCTCTTCACCTTAGCTTCCAGTCCAGTTCTCCAGCTGCTTCCACTTGGTCCTCAGTCTTGCTTACTTTTAATCCTAAATCCTTACCTCTAAACCTAAACCTAAACATGTCCCTAAACCTGCCCCTTACCCTAACCCTTACCCTGCCCATAACCCTGTCCCTAACCCTAACCCTAACCCTGTTTTGAACCCTAAGCCTAACAGTGTCCCTAACCCTAACCTTAACAGTGTGCCTAACACTAACCCTAAACCTAACACCAAACCTTACAATTCCCCTGTTTCTAATTCTAACTCTAACCCTAATTGAAATTCTAAACTTAACCCAAACCCTGACCCTATCCCTCACACTAACCCTGTCCCTAATTCTAACCCTAACCCTGTATTAACCTCCCTGGCAGTCTGATTATGTCAGTAATTTTGTACCCAAAGTGGTACATTGTTTTTCATGGAAATTTGTTGTTTTATATTTTAGGCCTGTAATTCTTAGGAATTACTCACTTAAATCTGCCCAAACAAGAGTCTAGTAGGCATCCCAGGTATGATAAAGTTTGAAACACAAAATCATAAATTATAATATAATAAATAATTATAAAAAGTAATATAATTTTATTCAATAATGTAATCAAATAAAAAACACTGCAATTCGTCATCGGCCGGCGTTCTCATCGGCAATCACAGGAGGACACCGCAGGATCACAGGGAGCAGGTAAGTGACTTCTCTGGAACACTGCAGTGTAATCCCGAGTGTGGCTTGGGGTTACCGCTTCTGGCAGTGAAAATTAACCCTGAGCCACACTCGGGATTATCGCCAGGGTGGTTAAACCCTAAACCTGTTTCTAACCATAACCCTAACACTGTCCCTAACTCTAACCCTAATTCAAATCCTGTTTTTAACCTTAACCCTAACCCTGTCCCAAACCTAACCCTAATCCTGTCCTAACCCGGTCCCAAATATCAACCCTAAGCATGTCCCAAACACTAACCCTAACACTATCCCTAACTCCAACCCAAACCCTAACCCTGTTTGTAAGTCTAAACCTAACACTGTCCCTAACAGTGTCTCTTACCCTAACCCTAACACTGTATCTAATCCTAAATTTAACACTGCCCCTACCCCAAACCCTAACCCTAACACTTTTTTAACCTTAACCCTAAACCTGTCCCAATCCTAAGCCTTATTCTGTCTCTAACACTGTTCCTAACAAACCCTAAGCTTGTCCCTAACTCTAAACTTAATACTATGTGTAAACAAACCCCTAACCAAAACATTTCCCTAACACTAACCCAACTCTGTCTTTAACACTAACACTAACCCCATTCTTCACCGTAACTCTAACAGTATCCCTAACCTTAACCTAACAATGTCCCCAACCCAAACACTAACCCTATCCCTAACCCTAAACATAACCTTGTGCTGGGGACTAAGGGACCCACCCAGAGCTGTAAAAAAGGCTGGTGCCAGGAACACTCTAGGGCTGCATCCTTAGCAAGGCTGGCACAGCACCTCAGCATACAGAGGAGTTTTCTGGCACCCACAGGTGGTTTCAATACACTGGCTACTAAACATCTTGAGTCCAATTCATTGGTGCTAACAATCTGCAGCTGATGGATGGAAAATTCCCTGCCCAAGGCTATCACCTCCCCTTCTCTGCCCCCGCATAAGCGTGGCTATATAAATGAACTGCAGCTGCTAGATTGGGTCACTTTTCTCCCAAAAGATGACAGCTTTTGTCCACCTGCCCCCACTTTCAAGTACTGCTTTGTGTGTCTTTCTTAATCCTCCATCACATCCAATCCGGCATGTTCCATTAGCCGCGCAGGATGTGGCAACCCTGTCCCAAACACTAAACCT
The DNA here is from genome assembly GCF_001890085.2 of Hipposideros armiger. Taxonomy (NCBI): domain Eukaryota; kingdom Metazoa; phylum Chordata; class Mammalia; order Chiroptera; family Hipposideridae; genus Hipposideros; species Hipposideros armiger. The sequence goes on from NW_017733544.1 coordinate 27,638, forward strand.
TACCCTAACCCTGTCCCTTACCCTAACCCTAACCCTGTCTATAACCCTAAACTTAACCCTGTCCCTACACCTAACTTTCAGCCTGTCTCTAACCCAAACACTAACCTTGTCCTTAACCCAGTTTCTAACCCTAACCCTAACACTTTCACTGACCTTGTCTGTAAACCTAAACCTGTCCCTAACCTTAACTCTGTCGCTAGTTCTAACCTTAATCTTGTCCTTACCCTAACCCGAACAGTGTCCCTAACTCAAACTCTAATGCTTTCCCTAAACTTATCCTAACACTGTCCCTAACAGTAACACTAACCCTAACACTAAACCTAACTCTTTACCTTGCCATAACCTTTACCTGTCCCTAAACCTAACTCTTCATCTGTCCCTAACCCTGTCCCTAATCCTAACCCAGTCCATGACACAAATCCTAACCCTACCCTAACTCTGTCGCTAACCAATCCCTAATCTTGTCCCTACATGAATCCTAACAACGTCCCTAGCCTTAACGCTATTACTGTCCCTCACCCTAACCCTAATTCTAAACCTAACTCAGTTGCTAACACTAATGCTAAACCTGTCCCGAAACATAACCTTAAACCAGTCCCTAAACATAACCCTAAACCCGTCTCTAACCTTAACTCTAACACTGTCCCTGACGCTGTCCATAGCCCTAACACAAAACCTAACCCTAACACTGTTCCTAACCCCAACATGAATTCTGTCCCTTAATCTCACCCTAACCATTTCCCTCAACCTCAACCTGTCCCTAACAAAAATTCTCAAACTCTCCCTAACCCTGTCCCTAACCTTAATCCTAACCCTTTCCTTAACTCAAACTCTAACCCTAGCCCTGTACTTAACTCTAACCTGAATTCTCACCGTGTTCTTAACCTTAACCCTTTCCCTGATCCAAACCTAACCCTAATCCTCTCCTAACAGTGTACCTAATACCCAACTTAACCCTGTCCCTAACACTAACCCTAACCCTAACCCTGTTTCTCACTCTAACCTTACTAGTGTCTGTCCCTAACCTTAAACGTGTCCCGACACCTATTTCTGTACCAGTTGTTAACCCTAACCCTGTCCCTAACCCTAAACCTCACCCTACCCCTGTCGCTAAATTTAACGCTAACCCTGTTCTGAATTCTAACCCTAAATCGGTCCCTAACCCTAACCATAACCCTGTACCTAACCCTAATCCTAATCCTGTTTCTAACACTAACCCTAACTCTGACCCTAACTCTAACCCTAACAATATCCCTACCCTAGAATTCACAGTGTCCTAAACCCCAACCCTAACTTTCTCCCTAACCCTAACCCTAACACTATCCCAAAACCTAAACTTGTCCATAAACCTAACCCTAATTCTACCCCAAACCCTGTCCTTTATTCTAACCCTAATCCTTTCTCTAACCCTTAACCTGTCCCTAACCCTAACCATAAACTTGTGCCAGGACTGAAAGACCCATGTGGAGATGTAAAAAAGAGGCTGGTGCAAGGAAAACTCTAGGGCTCCGTCCTTAGCAAGGCTGGCGCAGCACCGCAGCATACGGACGAGGTTTCTGGCACCCGCATGTGGTTTCAATACATTGGGTACTAAACATCTTGAGTCTGATGCATTGGTGCTAACAATCTGCAGCTGACGCACGGAAAGTTCCCTGCCGAAGGCTGTCTCCTTCCCTTTTCTGCCCGCGCTTGAGCGAGGTTATATAAATAAACCACGGGTGCTAGACAGAGTCATTGTTCTCCCATCAAGACACAACTGTCCAAGTATCCCCTGCTTTCAAGTATTTGTTTTTCTGCCTTTCTTTTATATTTTTTTCTTTTTCACGTAAAACACTCACTTTTATTTATTTATTTTTTAAAAATATTTTTATTGTGGGGGGGGCCAGCCGAGTGGCTCAGTTGGTTAAGAGCTCGCTCAAGAGTTTGAACTCTGAGCAACAGTGGGTTCGAGTCCTGGCCCGAGCTGAGCAGCCACTGAGCTGCCAACAGGTAGCAGGATGGCACAGCTAAAAAATAAATAAATAAATAAATAAATAAATAAATAAATAAATAAATAAATAAATAAAAATAAATATTTTTATTGTGAAATACACATTTTTTAGAATTAGTTTCAGCGTACAACACAGTGCAATAGTTATACATTTTATTCTTAGAGGTGACAACTCCCCCCAATCTGCCATCCCACTTACCCCCCAATATCATACATATCTATTACAATTCCCTTGACTCCTCTCCCACACTATACTCCACGCCCCATGACTATATATATATATATATATATATATATATATATATATATATATATTCACTTATAGTTGACATTCAATATTATACAACATCAGCTTCTGGTGTACAGTGCAGTTATGAAGCCTCTACCCCATCCATGATGTGGTCTCCCTACGAACATATGTGACCATCTGACATCCTACAAAATATTTACATTATTAATTATATTCCTCAAACTGTCTTTCATGTCCCTGTGGCAATATTGTAATTACATATTTATGCTGTCTAATCCCTTCCCCTTCTCCCTCATCCCCACCCCCTCCCAACTAGCAGCCATCAGTTGTTCCTCTATATCTCTGAGACTACATCTGTTTACTTTGTTTGTTCATTCAGTATTTTACATTCCACATATAAGTGAAAACATATATTTGTCTTTCTCTGACTGACTTATTTCACTTAACATGATAGTCTCTAGGTCCATCCGTATCGTCCGAAATGGTACAATTTCATTCTTCTTTATAGCAGAGTAATACTCCATTGTATAAATGCACCACATTTCTTAATCCAGTCATCAACCAATGGGCATTTCAGTTCTTTGCAAGTCTTGGCTATTGTGAATAGCGCTGCAATAAACATAAGGGTACATATATTTTTTCGAATTAGCGTCTTGGGCTTCTCTGGATAGATACCCAAGAGAGGAATTGCTGTGTCATAGGGTAGTTCCATTTCCAGTTTTTTGAGATACCTTCATACTGATTTCCATAATGGCTGCACCAATCTGCAGTCCCACCAACAGTGCACCAGGGTTCCCTGTTCTCCACAGCCTCGCCAGCACTTGTTTGTTGATTTATAGATGATAGCCATTGGAGTGAAGTGGTATCTCATTGTGGTTTTTATTTGCATTTCCCTA
>NW_017733544.1:34413-41545 GCF_001890085.2 Hipposideros armiger
TCTCTTCTCCTGGTATTCCTATGATGCGAATGTTTTTGCCCTTGAGGTTATCCCAAAGGTGTCTTCAACTATTTTCATTGTTTTTTATTCTTTTATCTTTTTGTTGTTCCAAGTGGGTGATTTCTGCTATTTTGTCTTCTAAATCACTGATCCGATCTTCTGCTTCGTCTAATCTACTGGTGATTTCTTCGAGTGTGTTCTTCTTTTCAGTTATTGTATTCTTTAGTTCTAGCCGTTGTTTTTTATGATTTCTGTATCTTTCTTTATGTCCCTAAGTTCCTTAAACATTCTTTTCATCAGTGTTCTAAACTCTGTCTCTGAAAGGTTGGATACCTCTGTTTCATTTAGTTGAATTTCTTGAGGTTTCTTCTGATCTTTTACTTGGGACATGTTTCTTTGTTTCTTCATTCTGGCTGTCACTCTGATTGCTTCTATGTATTAGATCACCTAGAAAGAAATAAGGAAAAAGAAAGAAAAAGAAAAAAGAGAAAAAGAGGGAAAAAATGGAAAAAGAAAAAAGAAAAGAAAAAAAGGGTGGAGGGGCTCTCTGCCTGCTTTAATCTGCAGAATACTTGCTCCGTAATACAGAGATTCTGGGCGACTCAGCACCAGCTGTTGGGGGGAAGGTCTCAGTGTGTCCTGCGCCGACCTCTCTCTAGACTTGAAGTGAGATTTCCACATTAGTTGCTGTAAGCTCTGGATCCATACTCACCACCAAAAATCCTCACAGGTTGTTGTGTGCTGTCTGCTGCTGCAAAAAACCCTCTGTGGCCTGCAGAGGTAGGGGTCAGGGACCAGGGGCTCAAGGTGCCCCTGGCAAAACAGCTGTAGGTGGGTGGGGCAGGCCCCCAAGGCACTACAGAGTGTGGTCAGTGGCACCCACCAAGTCAAATCAGCATGCACTCCTGCATCGGCAGCCAGTCCACACAGACTCACCAGGTAAGCCCCGGCCGAATCACACAGGCACACAGCTCACAGCCCTACACTCCCAGGAAAACTCCCAGTCTCAGCCTGTCCCAATCAGCCACTCAAAGATCAGGCTGAGCAGCCCAACAGCCAATCGCCACCCAGGCATCTCTGCACGCGCGGTGCGGAAATCGGGGACTTAAGATGAGTCGCATACTCCCTGGTCTCAATAAGCAGTCTGTTGGAGTTGGAGCACACCTGCCAGGTGTTTCCCTGGCTACACAGCACAAGCAGTACGGAGGGTGGGGATCCAAGGCCGCATGCGCATGCACGCATGCACACACACATGCACACCCTCACTCCTGTGCCAATTCCAGCAGATCAATGCAGTCCCAGACCTGAGCCTCTGTGGGAGGGCCCAGCCCTGAAAAAATGGCGCCCTCCTGTGCACTACTCATGTGCAAGCTCCACACCAGGGGAACAATGGTCCCAAAAACCTCCAGCTCCTGCGCCAAAGGCGCTCAGTTCAGTCCTTCCCGCAAGCTCCTGGGCCCCGCTCACAAAGCTACTCCCTCCACCAGGAACCGGGTGAGTGCTCACTAGCGAGTGAGTCAGTTTGCAGGCTCCACTCATTCTCCAGGTGCCCTCAGCCTCATCGAGTTGAGCAAAGAGAGTCCTCACTATTTTCTACTTCCAGCTATCGTAGAACTCCTCTTCCTGGCAAAGTAACTCTGGGCTGGTGAGCACAGTGTGGGCCAGAGGGCCTCTCCCCCAATCGGAGAAGCCTCACCACCACTGAAGTGTCCCTTACGGGGTTTGCCCTCTCTTGTCTCCACCCCTCCTACCAAACTCAACATGGCCTCCTCTTTAAGTCCTTCATTTAGCGGTTATTTTCATCTAGTGTCCAGGGAACTTCCGAGGTTGAATATCTTATAAATTATTTGCAATTTTGGTGTGATCCTGGGAGGTGGTCAGACAGCGTCTGTCTATTCTGCCATCTTACCAGAAGTCAGTGAAAGCATTTTTATAAAAAGAAGAAAACAATAGATACTGCTATTTGGAAATAAATGCATAAAAAGAGATAATTTGACACAAGAAAAACACAAAAGAAGAATGAAAAGGACTGAACTTTCACAAGAGAATGGAGATATGAGGCAATTACAAGAAAAAACAAACACTATTGTACACATGAAACTTTTTTGCATAAACTACTGGTAACCACAAAACAAGAAATCCAGTACTGACACACATAATATATAAAAGGGAAAATGGAGGTGGAAATCAGAGAATACAACCAAACTAAAATAATACACAAAAAAAGAAATAATGGAGACACAGAGTTACCAGAAACAAATGATACAATGATTATAAGAAATCGTCTTATAAATATAATCACCCTAAATATAAGTGGACAGAACCCACCAATTAAAAGGCACAGAGTAGCAGATTGGATAAAAAGAAAATTTTTTTAATCCTGTATGCTACCTCTAGGAGAGACACCTCAGCTGCAAGAACAATCATAAATCCAATGTGAAGGGATGAAAAATGATACTACAAGCAAATGGTATACAGAGAAAATCAGTTGTAACCATACTTATATATGCCGAAATAGATTTCAAGATAAAAAAAGGTAACAAGAGTCAAAGAAGGACATTTATTTTATCATGATAAAGAAAACACTACATCAAAAGTGAAAAACATTTATACATATGCACCCCATCTGAGACCACCAAAATATGTAAAGAAACTACTATCAGAAGTAAAGGGTGAAACTGTAAAAAAATATAATTATAATAAGAACTTAAATACCCCAATGGATAGATGCAGCAATGGATAGATCATCCAAACAGTCAATAAGGAAATATTGGCCTTAGATGACACATTAGAACAAATGGACATAATTGACATTTAAAGAGCTTTCCATGCAAGAAGACCAGAATATATATTCTCCTCTAGTTCATATGAAACAATCTCAAGGATAGGCCATATGTTGGGGCACAAAACTAGCTTCAACAATTTAAGAAGATTGAAATCATACCGAGCATATTCTCCAACCATAATGTTTTGCAGTTGAAAATCAACTACAAAAATAAATAAGGAAAACACAAATCTGTGTAGATTAAAAAACATAATATTAAACAATGTCTGGGTCAAAGAATAAGTAAAAGAAGATATCAAAACATACATAGAGACAAATGAAAATTGCAATATGACATATGAAAAATTTTGGGATGCAGCAAAAGTGGCATTAAGAGGAAGGTTTATATCATTACAGGCCTACCTAAAGAAACAAGAGTGGTTGGCTTCCTTGTTTCCTTCTTGGTTTCCTTCCCCAATTCCCCAACACTGTTCCCCCTCCCCAAATTCCCCAACTAAAGGAATAAATAAATAAAATAAAAATAAATACAGTTCTTTAAGAAAAAGAAAATAGAAAAAAGAAATAAGAGCAATCTCAAATAAACAACTTAACATTTCACCTTCAACAACTAGAAAAAGAAGAACAAATGAAACCCAAAGTCAGTAGAAGGAAGAAAATAATGAAAATTGGAGCAGAATTAAACAAAATAGAGAATGAAAAGACAATATATAAAATTAATGCAACAAAGAGCTATTTTTTTAAATAAAACTGACAGATTAATAAAACTGACAAACCTCTGACTAGACTCATTAATGAAAACCAGAAAAGACTCAAATAAACAAAATCAGAAATGAAACAGGAAAAGTTACAATGGACATGACAGAAACATAAAAAATCATACATTAATTGTATGTAAGGCTATATGCCATCAAATTTAATAACTTAGAAGAAATGGACAAGTTCTTAGAAATATAAAACCTTCCTAGGCTGTGGACTGGCCGAGTTGCTCAGTTGGTTAAGCGTTAGCTTAGGAGCGTGAGCTCTGAGCAACAGGGCCACCGGTTGGATTCTCACATGGGCCAGTGATGCTGTGCCCTAGCTGAGCTGCCACTGAGCTGCCAACAGGTGGCAGGATGGCTCAGCTGGTGAGAGCATGTGCTCCTAACAACAAGACTGCCTGTTTGATGGTGGGCTATGCCCACCCACAACTAAGACTGAACTCGGCACCTTGAGCTGAGCTGCCACCCAGATGGCTCAGGGGATAGTGTCCACTCTTAACAACAAGGCTTCTGGTTGGACTCCCGCATGGGATGGGAGCTATGCCTACCTGCAACTAAGATTGTAACACAGCACCTGAGATTAGAGGTCACGAGCTGCCAACAGGCAGCCTGATGGCGACTGGCTCTCTCTAAAACTAAGATTGAGAAACAACAACTTGGCGGGTCCCCCTCCTCAATTTCCCAACATTGTCCCCCTCCCCAATTCCCCAAATAAATAAATAATAAAATGAACCTACAGTAAAATGGACTTAAAAAAAAAAAACCTTCCTAGGCTGAAGCATCAAGAACTGAAAAATCTAAATAGACCAATCAACACTAAGAAAATTGAAAGTCATCAAAAACCTCCCAAAAAGTACATGTCCAGGACCAAATTGCTTCACTAGTGAATTCTACTAAACATTCAAAGAAGATTTAATACCTATTCTATCAAACTCTTCCAAAAAATTGAAGGAGAGACAACACTTTTTAACTAATTTGATGAGGCCAATATTATGCTGATACCAAAGCCTGACAAGGATTAAAAAGAAAGAAAGAAAGAAAGAAAGAAAGAAAGAAAGAAAGAAAGAAAGAAAGAAAGAAAGAAAGAAAGAAAGACTAGTATCTCTGATGAATACAGATGCAAAAATCCTAAACAAAATACTAGCAAATTGAATACAACAATACATTAAAATTATAATACATCCACAACCAAGTGGGTTCGTTCCAGGGGCAAAAGGTTCAACATGTGCAAATCAATCAGTGTACAAATTGATCCACCATATTAACAAAATAAATGATAAAAATCACATAATTATGTCAATAGATGCAGAAAAAGAATTTGACAACATTCATTTATGATTAAAACACTCAATAAGCTGGGTATAGAAAGAAAGTACCTCAAGATAATAGAGGTCATATATGATAAACCATCAGTAAAAACACTCAATGGTAAAAAACTGAAAGCTTTTTCTCTACAGTTAGGATCATGACAAGGATGCCCACTGTTATTTAACATAGTACTGTAAGTCCTGACCAGAGCAATCAAGCCAGAGAAAAAAATTAAAAGCCTCAAATTAGAAATGAAAAAGTAAAAGTGTCACTTTTTGCAGATGAATGATTCTATATACAAAAAACACTAAAGACTCCACCAAAAAAACTTTTAGAAACAATAAACAAATACAGTAAACTTGCAGGGTACAAAATCAATGTACAAAAATCCCCTGTAGAGAAGAAAATGGCCGCGGTAAGGAAGTCACTGAATTAGCTCGCGCAAACCACGGCAGCGAAAACACAACTCTGCGGGACACGCTGAGCAGCAAAGGGACTCCCACGTGGACTACTTAGAGGTGGGCAGACCCGGCAGGTTCGGGAATTGGGNATTTTGTCAAATGCTTTTTCTGCATCTATTGATATGATCATATGATTTTTATTTTTCATTTTGTTAATGTGATATATTACATTAATTGATTTGTGGATATTGAAACTACCTTGCATACCAGGAATGAATCCCACTTGATCGTGGTGTATGATCTTGTTAATGTGACACTGAATTCGGTTTGCTAGTATTTTGCTGAGGATTTTTGCATCTATGTTCATTAGGGATATTGGCCTGTAGTTTTCCTTTTTAGTAATATCTTTGTCTGATTTTGGGATCAGGGTAATAGTGGCCTCATAAAAGGTGCTTGGGAGCCCTCCCTCCTTCTGTATTATTTGGAATAGTTTGAGGAGAATATATTAATTCTTTTTTGAATGTCTTGTAAAATTCACCTGTGAAGCCATCTGGTCCAGGACATTTGTTTGTTGGATGCTTGTTGATTACTGACTCAGTTTCTTTGGTAGTAATCAGTCTGTTCAGAGATTCTATTTCTTTTTTGTTCAGACTTGGTAGATTGTATGATTCTGGAAATTTATCCATTTCTTCCAGATTGTCGCATGTGTTGGCATAGAGTTGCTTGTAGTATTTTCTTACAATTTCCTGTATTTCTGTGGCATGTGTTGTCACTTCTCCTCTTTCATTTCTGATTTTATTAATTTGGGTCATGTATCTCTCTTCTTCTTGGTGAGTCTGGCTAAGGGTGTGTCAATTTTGTTTATCTTTACAAAAAACCAGCTCTTGGTTTCATTGATCTTTTGTATTGTTTTTCTGGTCTCTGTTTCATTTATTTCTGCTCTGGTCTTTATTACTTCCTTCCTTGTACTCCCTTTGGGCTTGTTTTGCTGTTCTTTCTCCAGTTCACTTAGATGTAAAGATAGTCTGTTGATATGAGATTGTTCTTGTTCTTTAGAAAGACCTGCATTGCTATGAATTTTCCTCTTAGGACTGCTTCTGCTGCATCACAGAGATTTTGAGTTGTTGTGTTTTCATTGTCGTTTGTCTTGAGATAGCTTTTGATTTCTTCATTGATCTCAGTTTTGACCCACTCGCTATTTAGTAGCATGGTATACAACCTCCATGTATTTGTGTGCTTTCCAGATTTTTTTTTATAATTGATTTCCAGTTTTACAGCATTGTAGTCAGAGAAGACGCTTGATATGATTTCAATCTTCTTAAATTTATTGCGACTGGCTTTGTGCCCTAACATGTGGTCTATCTTGTAAATGTTCCATGTGCACTTGATAAGAATGTGTATTCTGTTGCTTTGAGGTGAAATGCTCTAAAAATATCAATTAAATGCAGCTGATCTAAAGTGTCATTTAAGGCCACTGTTTCAGTGTTGAACTTCTGTTGGGAGGATCTGTTCATTCGTGACAACAGGGTGTTGAAGTCCCCTACTCTGATATAGTGTTGCTGTTGATCTCTGTCTTTATGTCTGTCAAAATCTGTTTTATATATTTAGGAGCTCCTATGTTGGATGCATAGATGTTTACTAGGGTTATGTCCTCTTGTTGAATCAATCTTTTTATTATTGTGTAATGTCCTTCTTTGTCTTTTATTGTAGTCTTCATTTTAAAGTCTATTTTGTCTGAAATAATTATTGCTACTCCTGTTTTTTCTCACTTCCATTTGTGTGAAATATCTTATTCCATCCCTTTTCAGTCTGTGTGTGCCTTTTGATCTGAGATGAGTCTCTTGTAAACAGCATATGCATGGGTCCTGTTTTCTTATCCA
>NW_017733545.1:0-12990 GCF_001890085.2 Hipposideros armiger
CTCATGCAAAAGTTAGACCAGCTTCCACACCACTAAAGGACCCTAGTGACTCAATTTATGAGGCTAATCATATCTGCCTATCCTGTTATTTGTCATAGAGTAATACTTCAGGATAAGTCCCCATGCCTCCAAGGGACCCTTTTCAAATGCTGGGTAGCTTTGAAAAGCCAGCTTCTTCATTCCCTTCCGGGTGTGATCACTGCCACAGATTCGTTTATTGGATTTAATTTGCAAATTTTGAAATAAATGTGGTATGCAAGCTCTGTCAGGGAGAAAGTCAGGAAAGTTCTGCAGAGGCTGGCGAAGCCCATAAGGAAGGTGCTACAGGTTGGGTTCCTCAGGAAACAGACTCTAAGACAGACATTAGCCTGAAAGAAGTTTATTAAGGGGTGCCTTAAGGATCCACACCTGCAGCAGAAGGGTTTGGGCGGAGAGAGGTCTCAGCTGACCCCACAGGAAACTCTGAGACTGGGGTTATCTAGCTATTGGTGGTCCTTTCCTGAGGCAAGGGAATGGGATGCTCATGTGAATCAGCCATTGGGCACAGGCTACCCTAGGAAAGGGCTGTGACAAAATGTCCAAAGAGAATTAAGAGCCTAGGGCTGTCATCTGGCAGCATTCCCTACAGCCAGGGGGATGGAAGGAATCAATGCTTCCTTTCTGAAGGGGGGATCTAGGCAGTGCAACAGGGGACAAACCTGAGTGGCATTGTCTCCCACCCTAAACTCACTGTCTCCTGGGCCTGATAGTAGAACCAAGGTAGAGAGAGTCAAGGGGTAGTGACATGTCTCTGAGTGCCAGGGAGGCCAGAACTCTGCCTTGGTTATCCATACCCCTGCTGTGCTCAACGCACGGAGGAATTGGTGGCCTGAATTCTAATCCAGACTCCACCTTTTGGATACAGGTGGCCAATAGACATATGAAAAGATGCCCAACATCACTAGGCATCAGAGAAATGCAAATAAAAACCACAATGAGATATCACCTCACTCCAGTGAGAATGCCTATCATCAGCAAGACAAATTATAACAAGTGTAGGAGAGGCTGTGGAGAAAAAGGAACCCTCATACACTGTTGGTGTGAATGCAGGTTGGTGCAGCCGTTATGGAAGGCAATGTAGCATTCCTCAAAAAATTAACAATGGGGGCCGGCCGAGTGGCGCGATGGTTAAGAGCTGGCTTGGGGCACCAGAGGGCCCCGGTTCGGATCCCACATATGAGGGCCAGTGACACTGCCCTCTACAGCTAAGATGCTGAACAACAGCTCAACCTGGAGCTGGGCTGCCATGAGTCGCCGGTGACGGCGTAGGCTGCAACCCTTTCTGCAGTGGGTTGCCATGGGCTACCGTGTGTAGCCAGCAGCCAGCGTGAGCGGCCAGCAGCCGCAGTGAGTGGCTGTCCAGAAGCCGGCGACTGATCTGCCTCGCCCAGGAAGAGCTCAATGATGGTGCCAGCTTGGGCCAGTGAAGCAACATCCTCCACAACGAGACTGAAGAACAAAAGGACAGCAGTCTGTTCCCCTTCCCCCAATTTCCCAATTAAAAAAAAATGAACAATGGAATTATTATATGACCCAGCAATCCCTCTCCTAGATATATACCCAAAAAATCTGAAAATATTTATCTGTAAAGATATATGTGCTTTGGTGTTCATTGCAGCTTTATTTACGGTGGCCAAGACATGGAAAAAACCAGTGTCCTTTGATAGGTGATTGGATAAAGAAGATATGGTATATATGCATGATGGAATACCGTTCTGCCATAAGAAAAGCTGAAATGGTGCCATTTGCAACAACATGGATGGACCTTGAGATTATTATGCTAAGCAAAATAAGTCAGATAGAAAAAGTTGAGAACCATATGATTTCACTGATATGTGGGATATTAAACTGAAAATAACAAAGGAACAAGACAAACAAATAAAAAATGAAAACTCATAGACATAGAGAATAGTTTAGTGGTTACCAGAAGGTAAGGGGAGAGGGGGGCAGAAAATGAGGGTAAACGGGATCAAATATATGGTGATGGAAGGAGAATTGACTCTGGGTGGTGAACATACAATGTGATATATAGATGATGTATTACAGAATTGTATACCTGAAACTTATGTAACTTTACTAACAATTGTCACCCCAATAAAATTTAGTTTAATCAAAGTCATAACATTGAAAAAAAATTAATTGGATTCTAACATCAGTTTCCCTTGACATGTATCTTCTAGGCATGTCCTCCCTCGTGCTTATTTCCACTTAAACCTCTGGCCACAATGGTGAATATTAATTCAACATTTAAACGTGTTATTTTTTTTTCTCTCTGGTTCTATATTTGTTCCCAATTGGTCTCAGTTTGCTTTGTATATCTCTCAGGTTGAATTACAAGAAATTGCCAATAGTTGGACCATTTTCATGGGCAATTTCAATGCAGAAATATCAATTTCACATGGTTCTATCAAATATATGTCTAGCCAACTAAGCTGCAAGTTTCTTGAGGGAAGAACCTGTGTTTTCACTATGTCACATTTGATCATATGTTTTATCCATATAGCGCTTCACTGCACGTTCCTTCCCACAGAGGTTATCCCACTCAGAGTCACTTCGTGAAACAGGACCTTTTCAGTATTGCAAATAAGAACACTGAAGCTCACAGAGAATAAATGACTTGCCCAAGGTCACACAATCACGTGGTAGAATTGGGGGACTGACACCAACTCAAGCATCTGCTCCTCAAAAGGATACAGCCTTCTTTACACTGGTTTAGAAAGTGCTAACAAAGACATTATCTCATTTGATTTAAATAAAGGTCTGGCAAGATTTCCAAGGCTGGTGCTATTATATACATTTGATAAATGGAGACCAGAGCTCATTTATTTAGTCATTATTGCCTCTTTCATTATATGTAGGCTTTTATGCCAAATTCTGGGGAGCAGTGGATGAATATGTCCTAATCTCATCCTTCAGGAAACTCACTGCCTAGTGCAGGAGATGGGTCCCTCATCGACTATTAAATGCTAAATAAATGCTAATACAATGTGACAAATGTTAAAGCTGAGGTACATGCAGAAAGCTGTGTGAAAGACAAGAGCAAATATTAATTTTCCCTGGAGGTATTGGGAAAGTCTGCAAGAAGAGGTGATGCTTGCACTGTGCTTTGCAAAGTTTTCCTCAAGTAGAAAGTAATGGAAAACTCTTCAGGGAGGCAATGAAAAGCACGCTGTGAAAGGCATACTGATGATAGTGCTCAGTGTCCCAAGAAAAGGCTCAAATACTGAATAACTCGCCCAAGGTCTCGTGGCTGGTAAGTACCCAAGCTGGCACTGCAATCCAGGCTTTGGCTGCCCAGTTAATGTTCTCCCTTTGCACGGTCTCATGCAAAGGATGTAGCAGTTAATAAACAATGTATGCTATGATGTAACACTTTCTTAGTGCTCCCCTAATGCAGACTTTTTTTTTTTCCTCTCTGTTCTTTTGCAGTATTCCAAGATGTGCATGTTATGATATTTGTTGGGTTTGGCTTCCTCATGACCTTCCTGAAGAAATATGGTTTCAGTAGTGTGGCCATCAACCTACTCATTGCTGCTCTGGGCCTCCAGTGGGGCACTCTTATATGTGGAATCTTGCACAGCCATAACCAGAAAATTAACGTTGGAATTATAAAGTGAGCATCCCTTAGTTCTCAACCACTGTGTTTTCAGAGCAGTTGTACCTCTGCTTAGTCTCTTGTCAGTCAGCCTCGGAACTTGCTGGTGCATGGTCTCCCTTAGGCAACAGAAGGTTTTTGAGATCCAAAGATGCAAATCAACACCTTGTTTTACTGAGCTGGATCACACATGCATGTCTATGTCCTCTCTGGTCTGACATTCAGGGTATAAGAAATCCCCTTGCATAACATTATTATTCCTTCCATCTCCACCTCAGCTACGGGGAGCAAAAATACACCGTTAGTTGTTTTTCTAAGATTGTTTTTGAAATGCAAGCACTCTAGAAAATAATTCATTATTCAGATCAACAAGAATAAAGTAAAACCGAAAACGAGATAAAGACCAGGTGGGTTAAGATAAAGGAAATGTTAGAGCAACTAAAGAATGTATGAGGAATGGAAGAGAGGAGGGGTGAGGAAGTGGGGGAGGGCAAAAGTGGGCCTGGAGGAAGGGCCTGATGGGGGCGATAGCAAGGAGGGCCTTGCCCTCTGGCTGAAGGTACGCTATAACTCATTACAACTCGCAGTTTTATTTTGGGTATGCGTTATTCTTTAACGTATTCTTTCTTTTTCCCTCAGCATGATAAATGCAGACTTCAGTACGGCCACCGTTTTGATTTCTTTCGGAGCTGTCCTGGGAAAAATCAGTCCGATCCAAATGCTGATCATGACATTGCTAGAAATTACTGTCTTTGCTGGCAACGAATATCTGGTTGTTGAGATATTCAAGGTAAGAGTTAGAACATCTACACTTAACCTCTCCTGGGATGCCAGTTGTGGTCACAATACATATTGGATGCCTGCTCTATGCAGGGACAGTCCTTGGTGAGAGTGATAGATACCACAGCAAATAGTAAGCATAGTCCTCATGTATTTGAGTGCCTACTGGGGCTGGCTGAGCGGCTCAGTTGGTTAAGAGCTCGCTCAAGAGTTTGAGCTCTGAGCAACAGCAGTTCAAGTCCAGCCCGAGCTGAGCAGCCACTGAGCTGCCAAGAGGTGGCAGGATGGCTCAGCTAAAAAAAAAAAGAAATGCTTTTTGAGTGCCCACTGTAAGCCAAGAGTTTTACAGTCATAAACATTGTCTTATTTCACCATCCCAACACTGTAAGGTGGGTATGGTTGTTGTTATTATTTATATACAAAAAACCCTGATGATCACAGATGCTAAATGACTTGCCAGAATCTGGATTCAAACCCAGATTTTTCTAACTGCAAAACTCTTTTTATTATATTTCCTATCAAGGCCCAGTTCCTATTTCTATTTCAACCACTGGGTGAATAGCCTTTTCTAAGTCTTTTAGTGAGGCCTACGTCAAATTTCTTCTTCTCCATAAAAATCTCATTGAGTCCCCCAAGGATTATAACTGGGCAGTTTCCAGTATTTTGTGTATGCTCCTATTTAACATTTAATCCAACAGCAATTATTTTTTACAACTTTCTAGGTGTCATGTGTTGGTGATTCAGTGACAAACAAAATAGTTAAGATCCCTATTATTATAGAGTTTACAATCTAGAGGGGGAGACAGACATCAAACAAATCATACGTTCACCCACCCATAGGCAAACGAGTATATGCATGCACACACACATATAAATATTATAAATTATAACACATACTATGAAAAATAGTGGAGTGGGCTATGAGAGAATGTACCTGGGTAACCTAATTTAGATTGAGGTGCCAAGGAACGGCTCTCTGAGGAAATGACAGGTAAACTGGACCTGAAAGGTATAGGAGTTTATCGAGTATGAAAATCTTAAATAAATTAATCAAGTTGCATCATCTTCCTACCTTCATAGGTACAGGGCAATGTCTCAGGTTTGGCACTCTGAACTTTCCTTCTAGAGGCAGGAAACGTAGAAAACCAGTTCAAACCCATAGTGTCCTACAGGGGGACCTAAAATATATTTCTTCAAATGAATCGTGGACCTCAGGCTGGTTTTCATTATCATCATACAGCAGAGTGAAAAAGTACGGGAAAGACTCAGGCTTTTTGTAGCTTCAGGTTTTTGAGTTGCAATTAGGTGAACTTTAGCTGCAATGTCAAGTCAATGCAAAACTCATCTGTGTTTTGTACCATGTGCTATGCGTACTATTTCACTGAGCATCTCCTTAACCTGGAGATGTAATCTAAAATGTATTGAGTGCCTACTAAGGATCTAGCACTGTATGAACATAATCTCATTTATATAGTACTGGGTACTATCTCCCCATTTTACAAAACCTGAGATTCAGAGAAGTGGATAGTAATTTTGCCTAAAGCCGCATCGCGAGGAAGTACCTGACCTAGGATTGAAGGTCAGTTCTGTATGGCTCCAAAGCCTACATTTTTCCTACCTCACTAGCCTGTTTTATCTCCCTTTCTCTGACATACTCTTTCTCTCTCTTGATCTAGTGTTCCTTATTGTCTCACCAATAAAGCACTCCTTTCTCTGACTTTACTTCTAGTGAAGTGGTGAGACTCTCTTTCACCTCTATTTACATGAATGTGTTGCCCCATCAGGCCTCCGACGTAGGAGCATCGATGACAATCCACGCCTTCGGGGCCTACTTCGGCCTGGCTGTGGCAGGCATCTTATATCGACCAGGCCTGAGAAGGGGACATGCCAACGAGGAGTCTGTGTATCACTCGGACTTATTTGCAATGATTGGTGAGTAGGAATGAACTTGCCAGGTTCCTGTCTGGTCAGGCACGAGGGGAGGTTAACTCCAACACAGGTGTGAAGATGATCAAAAAGGAACATCCTCTGACTTTTGTTTGTGCTGGCTTTTCCCCTCTTACATAACTAAGCCTAAACTGTAGAGACACTGTTAGTGCCCAAGGCAAACTACCTCCCCTGGACTATCTTCCCTATTCGAAACTAATATCCCTTTTTGTGGTTTACTCCAGGAACGCTTTTCCTCTGGATATTTTGGCCCAGCTTTAATTCAGCCATCGCTGACCCTGGAGAGAAACAGTACAGGGCCATTGTAAACACGTACTTCTCTCTGGCTGCCTGCGTGCTCACAGCCTATGCGTTCTCCAGCCTCGTTGAACACCGAGGCAAGCTTGATATGGTAAGTGTCATATTAACTCCTCGGGGGAGGGGAAATTTTCCCTTTCCCCTCTTAGTTCTTCTGGCTGATCTAAGAGTTAAATTAACATTAGATTAACAGGAGAAAGTAACCAAATTTAATTTTGTATGTTCGTATGGGGATCCATTAAAATATGAGACCCAAGAAGAAATTGGACAGTTGAGGTTTACGTCCCATTTTGAGCTAAGGAGAAGAGGGGGAGGGGTGGTTAGATGTCAAAGGCGAGGAGCATAATTCACATGGAAATGGAGAAGCAAACGTTTGGTAAAAAAATGTTTTGTTGGGCCATCTTTAACAATGGGACATAGAAAGGCCTTTGATCAGAGGAGCCTTACTGGGTTCCTCCCTGTCTGTCACACCTAGTTTATATTAAAATAAGTGATGATAGCCCCCTCCCTGGAGCCGGTCCTCTATCAAAATTTTGTTAGGTAGTTAGGAGGAAGGTCAAAGTGCTTTGTTTCTTAAAATTAACCAACTTAAAATAATCAATGTCCCAAAAAAGGCATATTTGGGGATAGTAAACTGCTCCTCGACCACACTCTTATGGAAGTTTCACTAAGTGACAATAATGGTTTCTCAGAGGAGTAGGTCGTTTCTGCACTACAGCTAAGCTGCCACAACAAATCACAACCCTGCAGGCCTTGAAGAATACTTTGAAGATAACATTATTCATTCATTTCTTCAAATTTGTACTCTGGCAAATTAAAAAGTGTTATCAAGGAATTTACAGTTTAGTAGGGAATATAGCCCTATAAGAATCAAAGATCTGAGACACATTTCTTTAATAATAGAGTTAACTGTCCCCAAGTTCTTAAAACACCTTCCTCGGAAACAGGACTTATCAAGTGTAGAAAAAGAGAGTGGGGGATACAAGTCGATTCTATTTTCCTAATTGCAAATATTCCTCTCAGTGAAATAACAACCAAATTAAATGTGGGAGCCTGAATAAAATTTTGGAAAAGAAAAAGGACTTAATGGGAATACTAGTGAAATTCAAGCCAGGTCTTTAATAGTATTATATCAATGCTGATTTTCTAGTTCTATGATTATGCAAGATATTAATATTGGGAAAAATTGGATGAGGGATGTATGGAGACGCTCTGCGGTATTTTCACAACTTTTACATACTCTGAAATTATTTGAAAATAAAACATTTTTTTTTAAATCCCCCAAGTTTGTCTTAGTTTCTTGCCTCTGAGCTACAGAAATGGCAGTAAAGGAATAATCCTCAGAACAGCCACTCTTCTTTTCTAATCTGATGGAAGAAAAGAATATTGTCATTTTTTAAGCATAGCTGAGGACATGTATTTCAATTCTCTGATAATTGTTTCATGAGAGAAAACTGAAAATAATGAAAAGAGAAAAAAATCATACATGTAACCCCCAGGCCGTTTGCAGAAGGTAAAGGAATTCACAAGACTCAGAAAAGAAACTTTTATTGAAAGTTGGGCAGAGAGAGAAGGCCCATGGCAGTGTCTAAAGGAGACGGCTGCTCCCGGGTGAAAGAATGCAGGGGTTTCATATTTTTTATGTCAGATGCTGGTGGCTACTTACCTTGCAGTTTACAGTTGCAGCTGCCTGCTTCTGAGAGCTATTGTGGCGGTTGGCTTAAGTGGTTCATCTTTAAACCTATTCTTGTTAGCTCCCAGACTCATTCTTATTAACTGTTTGTGACTCATCAGTTAATCTTTAGGCTTATTCCTGTTCATCCCAGACTTGTTTTCATTAACTTTTATTCTGACTCATCAATGTACAGCTCAGTGGTTCTCTTTTAAAAGTGCTGAGAAAATTTTCTTCTCAGGCAGACTAGCCAAAATGTGATTTTTCTGAGGAATTCTTAGAAATAGAAATCGGTGACTCTTTCCTTCATCCTCAAGCTCTCGGTACAGTGGCATTTGTGAAAGCTGTTGTCTGTCATGTGTAATGTGTACATTTTCATGTCTCTACATTCCATCTTTGAATGCTGGAATATCATAGACCACAAAGCATACAGCAGCCATAGGTTATGAACTCTTTTGGCTCATAACCACAGATGCGTTCCCAAACAGGAAAAAGCCTGCTATCATAATTGCTCTACACACTCCTATTCTTCCACTACAACTTCTTTTGATTTCCTCACATACCTCCCAGCACTGGTCTCACTAACCTGATTGGTAATGTACTATCAAGAAATCCTGGCAAGAAAGATATCAAATGTCAACTGCTTAGAAGGAAGACCTCTGTTTACTTATATTTGGACCTTAAAGAACAAAATAAACAAACAAAACAAACAGACTCATAGATACAGAGAACAGTTTGATGGTTGCCAGATGGAAGGGAAGTTGGCGATGCGTGAAAAGGGGGAAAGGGTTGAGAAGTACAAATTGGTTGTTACACAGTAGTCATGGGGATATAGGCTGTAGCATAAGAAATATAGTCAATAATATTACAATAACTATGTATGGTATCAAATGGGGACTAAATTTATCAGGGTGCTAGATGGGAGGGGGTTTGGGGGTCAGGGTGAAAAAGGTGAAGGGATTAAGAAGTACAAGTTGGTAATTACAAAATAGCCATGGGGAAGTAAAGTAAAGCACAGGAAATATAGTCAATAATATGGTAATAACTATGTAATACCAGGTGGGTAGACTAGTCAGGAGGATCACTTTGTAAATTATATAAATGTCTAATCACTATGCTGAACACCTGAAATTAATATAAAATAATACTGTCAACTATAACTGAAAAATTTTAAAAGGGGAAAGAAAAGTGAAGGGGAATAAGAGGTTCAAGTTTCCAGGCATAAAACGAATAAGTCATGGGGATGTGATGTACACCATAGGGAATATAGTCAATAATATCGTGATAGCATGGCACAGTGTCTGATGGTTGCTGGACTTATCATGGTGATCACTTCTTTAGGTCTATAAATGTTGAATAACTATGGTATACCTCTGAAACTAATCTAATATCGTATTTTAGCTACATTTTGAGAAAAATCTTTTAAAAAGTAATAATTATCTAAAAAAGTATAATTACTTTTTTTACAAAAAGTATAATCAATGCAAAAATGCGTCATGACTTTCCCAACGACCCAATAGCAGTCCTTTTGACTGAAGAATGTGCCATGAAGTCCATTGCACCCTAGGTTTCCTTGTCCTGAACTGCGTCTCACCCAGTTCACTTCGTTCAAGTTTCTTGTGCTCCACACAGGTTCACATCCAGAATGCAACCCTTGCTGGAGGAGTCGCTGTGGGCACTTGTGCAGACATGGAAATTCACCCATACATTTCCATGATCATCGGGAGCATTGCAGGGATGGTCTCTGTGCTTGGATTTAAGTTTCTGACTGTAAGTATGGCAGATGCTCTGAGTCAAACTTTGAATCTGCACCATCATCTTCTCACATCCCACCAGGAGGAAAAAAAAAAAAAAAAGCTATGAAAATTCCTTTCACAAGCACCTCTTCTTGTTTGGGGGGTCATTTGCCTTACCACTCACATTTCAGTGTCCACTGGATTTTGCTCTTTCCTGACTTCTTTTGGGCAGCAAGGAATATACTCTATATCAATTATTTATGTTAGTACAAGTGAATGTTAACAACTTTGTTCCTTTCCGCAAGGTACTTCCATTAAAGTTGTTGTTGTTGTTTGTTTTGCATAATTATGAACTCTGTGTCCTTTTAAGGGGATTTAGGATACCATCAGTGGGTAAGGAGGAGTTACACTTGAAATCACTCACCTTCAGATCCATCTACTAAAGAGTGAAATGAGCAGTTTTGCCACCAATGTATTCAGATTCTGACTTAAGAGGGTTTTCATTATGGATGGAGAGGTGTACAGATAAAATTTTTCCTGCATGATCTTCTACATCAGTTATAGAGTTCTGTATATCTAACAAAACAATATACCTTCTTCTATTTACAATTTTAGCCTTGTTTTGCTACTAAACTGAGGATCCAAGATACATGTGGGGTGCATAACCTGCACGGCTTACCTGGTGTGTTAGGAGGCCTCGCAGGCATTGCGGCAGTAGCCCTGGGAGCATCTGACACGTGAGTGAAAGAATGGGTTTTCCTGACCCCCTGACAATGTCCATTGTTTTCTCCTTCTGAAATCCAGTGATGTCAACTTCTTCTTTAGCAGTTCAGGCCACAGTTCATAAGTATTGGCCTTACTGAAGCCAAAAAGACACACCACTGAGAGTGTGTATTGATTAACATTATTATTATTATTATTATTTGTAAATTAACAGTGTTAATTTAAATTTCCCTACCATAGGCAATTGTCTGCTAGCAGATAATCACAATCAGACTACAGTAGGCTGTCTGTTTTACTTGATCCTATAACAAAACAGAGCAAATGGGCATATGTGATGAGCTGAGCAGTCGTTTCCATCCAATCCACATAAAGAAGATGGAGTTAGCACAATGTGGAAAACAGTTGGAGTTGGAGCATCAAGAAAACTGGCGTATGGCTCCAACTTTCCTGCTAACTAGTTATGTGGCCTTTGACAAGTCAGTCAACCTCTCTGGTTCTGTTTCCTCTCCTGTAAAATAAGAGGATTGTACTATTTATTCTCTAAAATCTCTGGAAGACCTAGATTTTTCCCAAAAAATGGCTTAAGTGTTTCTTTAAATAGACAGAGGAAAACAGCTATCAATCAAATCCAGGAGAATGGAAGCAATGTCATAAGCCATCACTTGTCACTTTTAAGCAACACGGTTGAAACAATTTGTTGAGTGTCACCCAAGCAAAACAGCTAGTAAGGTCATAGGGTGCAAATCATTTAGAAGGTAAATCAGGAAGAAAGCAAAACATTCCATTTTTAAAGCCAGTTGAAAGCATTAAAAAAAAAAGGTGAATGTGTGTTTGAAAATGTCTCAAGATGACCACTGGCTAGAGTGGCATAATTTGAAAAGAAAAATTTTCTCTTCAATTTTAGCAGACTGAATATTTGAAAAACTTAATCATGTTTTCTACTGAATAGAAAGTTTGCTTCTTCCTTCATGTGTCTAGCTGACCCATTTTTTTCCTGTATGTTTTCTTTTTTTTACCCCTTTTGCAAATTTGGAGGAAAACTGTAAAAATATTTACATTTCTTTCAGTTCTCTCCAGAACCTAACAGGATATTAAGACCAAACACTGAAGTGTTTTAATGCAAATCAAGCATGATAAATGCATGTGTCAATGAGTTCAACTCCTAAGAGTTACAGTGTGTAAACACTCTGCAAACACTCTTAAGAGGTCCCTGAAGATTAGAAATAAAGGAATTCTTGAGCAGCATTCCTAGATCAGCTCCGCAGATGCAATAAAACAAGTTTATCTGACTTGCAGGCTGGTTCTGACTGGGTGGCCAGACTGAGAGTAGGTTTCATGGGTATGTAGGTTTACCAACAACTTCTCAATTTACTCAGGAAGAGTTGGAGCGTTGGGGGTCCGGGTGGGAGACAAGTCTTGAAAGGTCCATTCAAGTGGGTAAAATTCACACGTCTCACACCCCAGATAAAATACCTTGTCCAAGAGCCAAGACTATTTACCCACATGTGTCTATTCAGAATACTAAAAGTGCAAATCAGTTTTCTTGGTAAGCATAGGACAATGAAAAGTTCATATTCTTAAGGGACATTTTGCAAAATATGGCAGCCTAACTCGAATAATGCTGTTAATTTTGTTTAACTGTTTTCAAAGCCTATTTTATCATGGAACACTTTTCATCAAAAATATCTTTAATATTTTGTAAAAGATGTTGTTAAATTCTGGCCAAATTAACAGGATGTTTGCAAAAGAAGAAAATCAAATGAATAAGTAATCTATTAAATATTCAAAAAAATGCAAATGAAAACAAGTTGCCACTTTTTTAGTTATCAAATTGATAAAGATTAAGTGAATAATAATACTGAATGGTGGCTAAAGTGGAGAAATGGGGATATAAATTGTACAATTTTCAATTTGGAAAAGCCCTTAAGTGGTTTATTACATTTTACTAATAATATCATTTCTAGATATATTTCATTTTAGGGAAATCATTGGACAACTTCACAATGTTCATAAGAGGATGTATTCTCACTACATTTAAAAAAATATAAAACATTGGAAGCAACATAAATATCCAACCTATGGAACTATAATTACAGTACATTTGTACAACGTCATACTCTGTAGCAATAAAAATTACAATCTAGATCTCCATTTACTGACATTAAAGGACATTAAGATTTAATGGGAACATCAGTATTATA
>NW_017733545.1:16270-23721 GCF_001890085.2 Hipposideros armiger
AATTGATCTTGCTTAGAATTCAGTGTAGCATTTTAATCTGAAGATTAGAGTCTGCTTCTGCTCAGATAAACTTTCCTCTACTGTTTAACAATTTCCTCTTTTTCATCTCTTCATTTTTCTTCTTTTAGCACCCCTGTTAATCACATAGAAAGTTGAGTGGGTCTGTTATCCAAATCTATTATCTTTCTTATCTTTATTTCATTTGTTTTCACAGAGATTCTGTTTCTCTTATTCGTTTATTGATTTGTCATTTGCAAATTATGGTCCATTTTTATAGGCCCAGCAAAGTTTTGTTTTTTGTCTCTGTGTGTGCATGTGTGTTATGCTTGAATCTCCTTAATTATTTTTATGATTTTGCCTGTTGAGGAGCAGGGCTCTCTTTTTGTTCAAGATCAAAGTCTAACCCAGCTGTGGCAACATGTAAATAACATTTATACCTTACCTCTTCCAAAAAACATTTATAACGTCAAATAATACTTTTTCTATTAGTTAGCTAATTTTATATTATTTTATTTATTTATTTATTTATTTATTTATTTTAAGCTGAGCCATCCTGCCACCTTTTGGCAGCTCAGCAGCAGCTCAGCTCCGGACAGGCACCAAACTGCTGTTGCTCAGAGCTCACACTCTTGAGCGAGCTCTTAACCAACTGAGCCACTCGGCCAGCCCTTAGTTAGCTAATTTTAAAGATCTACTTAGATAATCAGTTTCAGGAAGTTTTTGTTATTTTTTTGTTCTTGTTTAAATCAGAAAGAATGGCCTATAATAATTATTAACTGCAATTTTAGACAGCTTCCTGAAATGAGATATTTTCGGGCTTCCCCAGCCCTCCTTTCCATGGTCTTTAACTATTTATTGCATAAGATGAGAGGTTTCCACTGATCTAGGAGAGGGCTTTGTCAATAACTCCATTTCGTTAGAAGCCATTGTGGGTGCTGGAACTTAACTGTGGGTTGTGAACTTATTTCATCTATTTACTGGTGATGGTGGTGAAGGGGTGTTAGGATCCAGCTGCTGAGGTATTTTAGGTGGGAACAATCTTGAGAATAAAGGGAGGCACAGCAATCTGATAGTATGGGTCAGAGATTTGCCAGCTGCCAAGATATAATTTCCCTAGACTGGCACCTGAACGAAGTCTTCTAGA
The DNA here is from genome assembly GCF_001890085.2 of Hipposideros armiger. Taxonomy (NCBI): domain Eukaryota; kingdom Metazoa; phylum Chordata; class Mammalia; order Chiroptera; family Hipposideridae; genus Hipposideros; species Hipposideros armiger. Next base: position 17,415 of record NW_017733545.1, read on the forward strand.
GTCAGAGCCAGGAGGAACTCAATGTGTCTGTCTGCTCAGTCCTCTCAAAGTTCCTGGGAGAACAGGGGGACCCACTATCACTGAGGAGCACTTGATCGAGAAGATTCATCACCATTCCCTGGGAATTCACATATCCCTGCAAACCAGCAGCACCCAGATCCTTACCCCATGGGTCTCTACCAACTGCCTCCAAACTCTCCTCCAATACAGAGGCGGAAAATTCTCTACAAGGCTTTTTTTTTTCTCCCAGAAGCTAAAGGTCTTACACCCCCCAGGCCCAAGACAGGTCCTATAATTTAATTAGAGTTGTGGAATGAGGCCGGGGGGGACACACTCAAGCTCTCATCTCCCCAACTTAAACAAGGTATAAAGATGTCATTCCATGTACTTTACAACTTGATAATGTTACATTTTCATTTTAAATATGAAAAAGTAAACTTCTTAAGAGCTGATACTTCTCATTTTTTTTTCTTTGTAACCCTCACGTATGCCTAAGAGCTTTTGTTCAATGGATGAGTGGATAAATAATTGAATGAACAAACAAAGATTATCAGTCTCAAAGAAGCAAAAGAATTTTTCTTACTTATTTAATTACTTGTTTACTCAGTAATACTTTATTATATACCTGCTATATACTATATCTATATCTGTATATACTATTACTATATCTGTAAATACAAAGTTATATAACACAAAATCTTTTACCTCAAATATATCTGTATATTTTTACAGCTCAGCCAGAAATATAGGTAGTGGATCAGAGATAGGCTAAAGTTGATGAATGCTAGAATGGTAACATACACAGACTGCTATAGATAAAAGGAGAGGAGAATCTAAATAAAATTCAGCCATTCAAGGAAAGCTTGCCAGAAGAAAAAGAATTATGTAAGAAAGCATACAGCTAGGCAGAGACTGAGTTAAGACTGAACTCTACAAAAATAAAGCTGATGCTCTTTTCCCTGGAGGCCACTTTGCTCCTGAAATGAAAGATTGGAAGTCTGTTCAATTAACTCTTTCTTCTTTTTGAAGATAAAAGTTGTGTGTGTGTTTAAGTGTATGTGGGTTGGTGGGATAGGTCAGTTGAGGAGTAGTAGCAAGTGAGAAAAAGTTGAAAACAAACCCGTGAACTATCACATCTCGCCACTCTGCTTTATTTCTTAAAATCGCCTACTTCTATCCCTGTCCACCCTGTAGACCTAGGTTCTGTCCTTTTGGGGGGTACAAAATCCAGTCTTTCCAACTATTGACCTTAGCTTTTATCCTGGCTTTATTTTGGTGAGTGTTCATTGAACAATAGCTACCNCAACGTCATACTCTGTAGCAATAAAAATTACAATCTAGATCTCCATTTACTGACATTAAAGGACATTAAGATTTAATGGGAACATCAGTATTATAACATGTTTGCACTTTTATAAAAATGCATGTTTTATATTTTACGTTTTTATACTGATGGGATTTGAGGGAAATTATACTTTTTCCCTTTTTTTCTTAATTAGTGGTTTGTAATATTTTTACAAGGATCATGTGTTACTTCTACAATATTTTATATAGTAAAAAAAATTAAACCCTTCAAATAAAGAGGAAAAAAGAAATCTGAGTTTAGTGCATTCCTTCCCTTAAAAGATGGATCCTTCCCTCATTTTCCAATTGTTTGCTTTCCTTCAGTCACTCATTCAATCTTTCACCAACTGTTAATTAATTGCTTGGTAAGAGTCAGGCACTGCACTACGTCAGGAGACTCCTACATTCCTAGTGCATTTGTTACTCAGGTAACACCCTTATGCATTTCAATAGCTTGTTATTACATTCTTCCATTCCCAAACTTATGAGGTATTTTTTTACTCATCTCATTTTAAGGTAACTACTTCTAAGATGACATGTAGAGGTATACTTTAATACTTTCAATGAATTGTCTCTATAGTATATGCTAAAATGAGCTTTTCTTACATACTGATTTTTGAATTTTACTACAATAATTTCTTTTGAAATGAGGTGAGAATACATAGAGGCTCATAGAGGTTTTTATTGTACGTGACTCTGTCCTCAGTACCTAGAAAAAAAAGCTGGCATGGAGCAGGTACTCAATAAATACTTGTTGAATGATTCAGATCACAGATCAAAACCTGGTACCACATGTTTAGAAAACACTAAACCTTTTCTAAGGAAGATCTTTTTATCATTCTGAAGAAAAGGGTGGTGCTAAGCTTAAGTGCTTATAAGAATTTTTTTTACGTTGTTTAAGAGTTTCAAAGAAAATAAATATTGATATAAAAGAAAAGGTGTAAGAAATGTTTGTTTACTGGTGTGTAATGCTGCATTCTTGTCTGAAGATGGCAGGCACCCATGCCCTCGTGAGATGAGAACTGTTTGTGGGTGCCTTAGAAAACAAGATTCTTTTCTTTTGGCTTCCTAGGTCTACTTCAGTCATGCAAACAGCCGCCCTAGGTTCTTCCATTGGAACAGCAATTGGTGGAGGGCTGATCACAGGTCAGCATAAGAGTAAACATTTCCCTTTACCTCATGCTCTCAGCAGGATAGATTATTAATAAACATATTGATTGGTAAATTTGAAAATGTTCTAAATTTCTGACAGCAATCCCGTAAGTTCAAGGGGATGATTTTATAATAGTAATTACTTTAAAGTACTTAATTATTACCCAAGTAGGTTTTCCTCTTCAGCATCATAACATGATTTATTTTCTCCCCACCTTCACAGGTTTAATTCTAAAGCTACCTATCTGGGGACAGCCATCTGACCAGAACTGCTATGATGATTCTGTTTATTGGGAGGTACTATACAGTGTTCTAAATAAGGATGTACATGATGACTCTACTAGTGAAAGTTTTGCTCACCTGAAGCCTAGATGTATGTGTGGCATCCATGAGATGAAATTGGATGAGTTCCCTATTTATATAGAGAAAATAAGACATGTCCACATCATAAGTTATGGTATTTTCCAAAGCAGACACTAGATGAAGAAAGGACTGAAACAAATGCCCTTTTGCTCCTCTGAGAGTTAAAAAAAAAAAATCTACTTATAAAAAGAATAGGGCTCCTGGACAGTGGAGTGAGATTTTATACCATAAGGTCTGGTGTAGCATGGAAGGTTGAAGGATCTCAGTAAGAACACAAGAGGTACTGTGAATAACAAAACATCAGCCTTTTTCTATCCTCCAGTTTCTATCTCTTCAATCCATTGACATTTTCTCCCAAAGTATTTCCTACAAAGCTTTAAGAGTGATAGATGTTAGGGTACGTTCAACGAGATTTTCAGGGAGAACAGGCTTGGGAAAAGGAGAATGCAGTCAGGGTGGGTGGGGTAAATATTTTTGTTCTTTTATTTTTTTCCCCAACGCTAACAATTTTTATTCTCAGTTCTTTCAAAGCTTGGATAATGATTACAGAAAATACCTTTGTTTCAATACTAATCTCTGATAAGCCCAACTGAAAGAAACTATAAAGTGCTCTAATCTTGTTTTCTTTTAAGGTCCCTAGGTGGCAAGAACATGACAATCGTTTCCATGAACATGGCGGTCAAGACGAGCTGGAACCTGAAGTCTAAATACCATTCCTCTGCCGCAGCTTCCTTTCCCATTATCTAGAATCAAGTTTAAATAAATAAAAAGCATCCAATGAGAATAAGGACCAGAAGGGAAGATCCTGAGCCTCAAATGTCCAGTGTATATATATATATATATATATATATATGTCTTAACATAATCTGGTGCTGTCTCTTGATAGTCACTGGTTGTTTGGTTGAAGGAACATAACTCATAAAACAGATTGTCAGATAGATCCTATTCAGCACTCCCGGACTACACTTGCCAGTGGGTAGGTGCAGGGTGAATATTCCACGTATATCCATGTATTTTCCTCCCATGAAGGTAGAGTTACAAAGAAGCCAATACTTTCTAATTATATCAATTTTTTTAAATGCAGCTACTACATCTTCAGACCCAAAGATTGTAAAACTGAAGCCAATAAAACCATAATGTATGTAAGAAATCTTTATAAGAAATATGAAAAATGTACATATGTAAAGCAGTAATATGATTGTGTTTGGTAGTACTTTCTTGATTTTAAAAATGGTTGTTAGTGGTGTTATGTCTTTGCTTGAATATTCTTATGCTTAATTTCTTTTGTATGTTTACTATTTGCAACAAGAGCTCAAATGCTCTCTGACCAAATTTTGTATAAAATTTCGATGGATTAAATGTTATTATAAAATAAAGCATTGGTCTTTGGTGGTTGGGATTCATTTTAGTAACAAGCACACATGCACACGCACACACACACACACATTCCTCATATTTTGTGTCCATGCTCAATCTAAATAAATTGTGTTTTACTGTATATTCACTATAAAACATGAAGTTAATGTTTCATGTGATAGGGTAAGTATTAAAGAACTGAGTTTTTAGAGAAGGTAACTGACATTGTCATATAAAACCATTTCTAATAATCCCTCCCCCCTCACCCCCCGGAAGCTTTTACGTTTTTTCTTTTATTTCTGGACTCTTGGACTCTTGCCAGGATGTACCTAAGTGCCAATAAGGAAATAAGCCCCGCCTGCCATAATTAACAGAACTTCAATTCCTGAATGCTAGAACTTAAAAATTACATCAGTGAATTATGTAATATTTTATTCCTCTGCACAAAGAGTATAATTTATTTATAGATCCTAAATATTTTACTAGATGGATGACTTCTTTGAAATGTACATCAGTTTCCTTTTCATATGGGCTTTTTGAAGTGTGCTCACTTTTAAACTTAAAGCCCACTGTGCCCTCCCTCGCTGAGCATCATAAAGAATCATCTTTACTACCAGGATATCCTGAGACTCCCTGAGTCTATGCCTACCATAAGGCAAAATCTGGAGGGTCTTGAGTATGCTCAGGTATTTTTAAAATCCTGTGATTTTGACATGCTAAGGAACTGGGTTGTGACGGTCATCAACCTCTGATTCATAATCACTCTCTCCTGCCTTCCTGCAGTGCAGTTCTTATAAACAGAAAAGTCTTATATTTTAAATTCTGAATTAGTGGTCTTTTTTCACCACAGTATATATCCTTTTTTTTAAATTGATCTTGCTTAGAATTCAGTGTAGCATTTTAATCTGAAGATTAGAGTCTGCTTCTGCTCAGATAAACTTTCCTCTACTGTTTAACAATTTCCTCTTTTTCATCTCTTCATTTTTCTTCTTTTAGCACCCCTGTTAATCACATAGAAAGTTGAGTGGGTCTGTTATCCAAATCTATTATCTTTCTTATCTTTATTTCATTTGTTTTCACAGAGATTCTGTTTCTCTTATTCGTTTATTGATTTGTCATTTGCAAATTATGGTCCATTTTTATAGGCCCAGCAAAGTTTTATTTTTTCTCTCTGTGTGTGCATGTGTGTTATGCTTGAATCTCCTTAATTATTTTTATGATTTTGCCTGTTGAGGAGCAGGGCTCTCTTTTTGTTCAAGATCAAAGTCTAACCCAGCTGTGGCAACATGTAAATAACATTTATACCTTACCTCTTCCAAAAAACATTTATAACGTCAAATAATACTTTTTCTATTAGTTAGCTAATTTTATATTATTTTATTTATTTATTTATTTATTTATTTATTTTAAGCTGAGCCATCCTGCCACCTTTTGGCAGCTCAGCAGCAGCTCAGCTCCGGACAGGCACCAAACTGCTGTTGCTCAGAGCTCACACTCTTGAGCGAGCTCTTAACCAACTGAGCCACTCGGCCAGCCCTTAGTTAGCTAATTTTAAAGATCTACTTAGATAATCAGTTTCAGGAAGTTTTTGTTATTTTTTTGTTCTTGTTTAAATCAGAAAGAATGGCCTATAATAATTATTAACTGCAATTTTAGACAGCTTCCTGAAATGAGATATTTTCGGGCTTCCCCAGCCCTCCTTTCCATGGTCTTTAACTATTTATTGCATAAGATGAGAGGTTTCCACTGATCTAGGAGAGGGCTTTGTCAATAACTCCATTTCGTTAGAAGCCATTGTGGGTGCTGGAACTTAACTGTGGGTTGTGAACTTATTTCATCTATTTACTGGCGATGGTGGTGAAGGGGTGTTAGGATCCAGCTGCTGAGGTATTTTAGGTGGGAACAATCTTGAGAATAAAGGGAGGCACAGCAATCTGATAGTATGGGTCAGAGATTTGCCAGCTGCCAAGATATAATTTCCCTAGACTGGCACCTGAACGAAGTCTTCTAGAGTCAGAGCCAGGAGGAACTCAATGTGTCTGTCTGCTCAGTCCTCTCAAAGTTCCTGGGAGAACAGGGGGACCCACTATCA
>NW_017733545.1:25626-27781 GCF_001890085.2 Hipposideros armiger
CTTGCAGTGACCCTCTGAGTTAGATATTATCACTGAAGAAGCTGAGATTCTGATAAAAGGATTTGTACTAATTCAAAGGGTTATTAAATGACAGAGGTGGGATTCACCCTTAGATCTTTTTACTTCAAATTTTGTTTTTTAACAACCAATCCCAAATGCTTTTTTCTAAAAACTAAGTCACAAAAGCACAGAAAAATAAATCTCTATTGGTAGAATATCAAGTATTAGTGAAAAGATTGTAATAGAGAGACATCAGCACTACAGAACCAGCAGCCTTCTCCAGCCTTGAGTTTCTTCAGACCTAGAGAAAAAGGTTTCAGACTTGAGCATTCTTTCACTACTGAATGAGTCATGAATGTTTTGAAAATATTTTAACTGTTAAGGTATAAAATTCATATGTGATATATTTCCTCTAGGATTCATAACCCGTTTATATCAACAAAAATATCAGAATTTATAATCCTTCAAGTTTTGTCCATTTACTGATTTCTATATATGAATTAGATAAAATGATGAATAAAGTACAAATTACTTTCCTGGTCACAAAGAAATATCTGCACTTACCTTGAAAATGATCCATTTGAAAAGTTCCCTTTTTTACACAAGTAATAGTTTGAATGAACAGCAGAATATTGTTCCAAAATAAAAAACCAGTAAATCCAAAAAAGTATAATGACCTGTTTCCAGGGTTAAGTTCTCAAAGTGCCGGTCTAAAGCAATGAACTAGGAAAAAAGCTGTATTTTGCTTTATACATGACAGCTCCGTAGCACAATGTCCAGCACACATGCAATAAGTGTTCAGGGAAAAAGTCTCGGTTCCCATTTTATTTCTGCCTTTCAGTAATTAAAGCTCTAGTCTGCTCCAGGAAGTTTATTTGGATATGCAGGTCAATTGGGCCTAAAAAAAAAAAAAATTATTCCAAACTAACTTGCTGATATTTTTGTAAATGTTTTCATCAACATAATGTGTTGGTATTTCTGTATATTTTATCCTGTTATCCTCCTGAAATGAAACCTATTAAAGCAGGGCCAAATGTCCTCAGAAAATACTTAGTTTGCTCCATACCGCTTTGAAATAACTGGACTCTTTGTGAGTTCTTAAATAATTTTAATTGGAAACAATCTCAAGCTTTTAGAAAAAGAAGTACAACATGAAGAACTGTTTTTTCCTGAGCCATTTAAGTTTCTGGCCTCATTACTCCTGAATACTTAAGTGTATATTTCCTATAAAAAAATATTTTCTCAACCAGAATACAATCATCAAAATCAGGAAATTAACATTGCTAAATGATGACCGTTGTCTTAGCTCAGGCTTCCATAACAAAATGCCAGACACTGGTTGCCTTACACAACAGGAATTTATTTCTCAAAGTTCTGGGAAGTCCAAGATCAAGGTGCTGATTGGGTTCCGGGTGAGCGACCTCTTCCTGGCTTATAGACAGTTGCCTCCTTTCTATGTCCTATACTCCAATCCTATCAGATTAGGACCCTACCTTTAGGAACTCCTTTAACCGTGTTTACCTCTTAAAGCTCTATCTCCAAATATAGTCACATTGAGGGGTAGGGCTTCAACATATGAATTGAGGTGGGAGGACAACAATTCAATCCATAGAAACTATCAAATCTTGAGATACCATTCAAATTTCACTAAATGTCCCCATGATGTTCTTTATAGCAAAGATTCAGTTCAGAATCACATTTTGAATTTAGTTGTCATTTCTCTCTAGTCCTTCAGTCTGTTAACAGTTCCTTAGTCTTTCTTTGACTTTCAAGACCTTGACGGTTTTGAAGATTATAGGCCAGTTATTTTGTAAAATGTCTCCAATTTCAGTTTGCTTTATGTTTCATAATGATTAGATTCAGATTATGCAACTTTAACAGCAATATGGCAAAAGTGAACCTATGTGCTTTTCATTGCATCCTGCAAGATGAAAATTAGTTTTGAACTAGTTTCATGACTGATGATGGCTCGCTTTGATCATTGATAAAGGCTGTGCCTGTTTTTCCCTTTAAAGTTTATTATTCTTTTTTTTTTTTTAGATTTTTATTGGGGAACTGGGGGAGGTGGACAGTGTTGGGGAATTGGGGAAGGGGAACAGACAAGTTGCTGTCTTTTTGTTCTTCAGTCTAGTTGTGGAGGACATCGCTTCACTGG
>NW_017733545.1:29299-31758 GCF_001890085.2 Hipposideros armiger
GTGACTCCTATTATCCTTAATGTACATACTTGATTGATCAAGTCCCTGTATGTAACTAACATCTCCCAAGACTATCACTACCTCACGCTCCATGCAGGTGGCCTCCTCACCACCACACTCTGTTACGGGTCCCTCTGCATGGATGTCACCTCACCCCTGCACTAGGCTATGATAACCCAAATCAGACTGCTTTTCCACGTGGTCACTCTCGTCGCTCTATTTGGCTCTCACTCTCCTCAGCAAGCAGCTCTCTTCCATGGTCACCTCCCTTACACAGTTCAGGCTCCAACACATGTCTGGATCTGAACCATTGTATCACCCTCACTACCAGGTATGGCTGTCTGCCTTGTTCTGCCCGCCTATGGCTGTAGAACTGAATTGTTCATGAAATGAAAAAAAAAAAATTGAAAGAGGATGTAAAAGAGAAAGCTGCAATTTTTGTCAGAAAAATCAAAATCAAAAGTGACCTGTCACCCTGAGATAACTCTATCTTTTGGACTTGCATTATGGAATTGGCTCTAATCTATTATGGAAAGGCCTTTTAATCTTATGGAAGAAGCCAGGGACTACATCTCTATTGAGCCAGGACTGATTATCAGCTACCCTTCTCCAAAATTTCTAGTGTAATAGACCTAAAATGGAGCATGACGTGATTAAAAAATGTTCTTCAAAAGCTGCTGCTTCAATATGTGGTGAATGTTTACTGTGCTATGCATTAAGAAAAAATCATTTTATCTTTGATTTCAAACATAAAATGACTTTTTAGTCCAAAATGAGTTTTACATGTCCATGATGATGACAAATGGAACACACTCCTCTTACAGAGAAAAATGCTGTCCAAGAGGGAGTGCAGGGAACCAGGCCCAGACCACACAAGCAGTGAGCTACATTATGATGCTATCATCTCCAATCTTCACCAACAGAACAGGTAGCCAGAAGTTAGTTCATAATAGAGAAAGACAAAACATATATAAACAAATTGATGAAAACCTCTCCGTTTATTCTTTGAATGAATGCATGGGCAAAGTTAAAAATCTCAGGGAAAATTATCTTAAAGCAAAATATATGTACGTGTAAGGTGAGAAAACTAGGAGCCACAGGAGTATCTCTAGGATCCGATCTAAGAAGAATCTAGTTTAGTTAAAAACTATTTTCTTAGAAGCACTTTTTAATGATTGTCACCACTTCTTTATTGAGCTAGAAATGGGAATTTATATCAGATCTCACACTACATCTTTTTGAGTTTATTAGCTATCAATATGCCTGTAACTTATAAATATTGTATATTATGATTTGTAGATTCAATCATTCTGAACAAGCCCTTTTTATATCTTCAAATGTCCTGCATAAAAGATCCCTTTACAATATCGTATCACATATAATGATTAGCTAAATATTCATGTCTTTGAAGTGAGCAAAAGCAGGCCTTATCATTTCCTTAACCAACATACGGTAGGAGTTCTTTTTACTGACATCTACTTTTACTCAATTCATGGAATTTAGCAAACTATCTGGTCTATTCCTGTAATCATATTATTCAAACAATTATATGTTACCAGTTTACTTAATAATTGCTTGAATTATACAATTTTAGGACCTTGACAGTATGGAGACTTTCTAAAACACCAAATTCAATTTAATACTCATTTGTGTTTTATAAGTGTACTTTATATGAGTGGTAATTTCTATGTCAAATTGATTAGGAAGTGCAAAGTTTGGGAGTCCCCAAGACCACCTTCAGGTTCATTAATTTGTTGGAAGACTTGCGGTATTCAGAAAAGCCATTATGGACATGGTTTCGATTTATTACAGCAAAAGGATAAAGATTAAAATCAAGTAAGAGAAGAAGCACATAAGACAGGGTCTAGGAAAGTTCTAGACACTATGTTCCAATTGTTCTCTCATAGTGGAGTCAAGTGAACAAAGCTTACTATTAGCAATGGTGTGTGGCAACATACATGAAATACTGCCAACCAGGAAAATCATGTGGTTTCAAGAGTTTTTATTTTGACTTGGTCATATAGACATGGTTTCCACCCACATGGTTGACCTTAGTCTCCACCCCTCCAGAGACTGACCTATTACCACATGGCCCAAGACCCCATCATAAATCACATTGTTAGCATAGACTGTCTAGGTGGCCCAAGGTCCCCAGGTAAACAAATATACTTGTATTAATCAGGAAATTACAATAGTTTAGAACTTACCTCCCAGCAGCTGAGGACAAAGGACAGCCTTCAAACAATGAAATGTTATCAATTTTCTTAATAATTGTTTGGATGATATAACTTTAGTAACTTGCCTACATGGAGCCTTTCTAAAATATCCAATTCAATGCTCACTTATGTTTTGTTAACTGCATTTAATGAAAGTGGTAATTTTATGTTGGATATATTAGAAAGACTATAAAGACAAGTTGCAAAAACAACAATGAAAAGGAAAACAAATTGTTTTTCCGA
>NW_017733545.1:34508-35319 GCF_001890085.2 Hipposideros armiger
TGGCTTCCTTAACTCTGCAACATATTTTTAAAATTTGTAACTTTTTCTAAAATTATAAAACTAATATACATATAAAACAAGTATATAGCAAAAAATTCTAATAGTGCCAAATCTTTTTTTAAATAACAAGTGATAGCTTCCTTTTTCTTAACTACCACCCAGATATCCTGTTCTTAGTAGCTGTTGCTGCTATTGACAGGTTAATTAGACTCTTTAAAAAGTTAAAACATAAACAAATAAATATGTTCATTTTCCTTTGTGCAATTAAAATCATACTATTCACACTCTTTGCCTATATTTATATTTTCACTTAATAATATATTTTAGAGATCTTTTAACTTCTACTTCTGGCTAAGATGTATTAATAGGGGCCAAATTTACTCCACCACCACCACCTGAACCAAACATACAAGAAAAAAAAAAAAAAGGGAGAGGGCGGAATATATGACAAGGCAGTCAACATCAGGCAACAAAACACAGTTATCCCTGGAAGATGGAAAACATATGAGGTCAGCCCTACTATAGCCCCAGTTGACTGCCTTGAGAGAGTTTCCAAGTGTGGTGCAGGGAGGAGGAGCCAGATGAAGGCCAGAAAGCTCCTCATTTGAGAAGGTACTGCTGAGAGTCCCAAGAGGCAATACAGCTGGAGTGTGTCAGGGAGCGCTCCACAGAAAGAGAGCCCTTGTGATCTACATAGGGTCCCTTGAATGTTAAGCAGAGTACTAATTAGTGTATGCATATGAAAAAACTACCTGGGGCCAGGAAAAGAACTCCCCAAAAGAATTAGAGGGAATCATGTAATTTGAGTCCC
>NW_017733545.1:35648-44782 GCF_001890085.2 Hipposideros armiger
TGGCCCTCATATGTGGGATTCCAACCGGGGCCCTGCTGCTCAGAGCTGGTGTCCCAAGCCAACTTCTAATCAACGCGCCACTCGGTGGGCCCTTGTTCTTATTTTTATAATTAATGTTGTTTTGTGAGAAAGCAATGTGAAATGTCTACATGTAAATGTCCCATTTCTCCTCAATCATTTAATTTTTTTACTTACTAATTTATGTCAATACTCATGATTTCTTATTTTATTCAAATGTTTATACATTATAATTATTAATTATTATAATGATAAAATTGTCCTGGATTTTGCCAGAGGAAACTATCCAGGCTGGTTTCTATGCCCCTCTGACATGTGCTTATTTTATACTTTGCCTGCTCCAGCCCTGGGATCAGCCATTTCTCCAAGTCCTGGTTCTTTTTAGTGGTATTTAGGTTCTTAGATCTGAAAGCTAAATATTGCTATTGGGATGGCGCCTCTCCAAGGCCCTCTTAGTGACTGGAGATAGGAAATATAAATGTGTGTGAATGTATGCATTTGTGTCTATAATTATTTCAATATATATGTCTATACACAATGAATTCTGCTTTAACGCTTGTTTGAAAATGTGAATTTGTTTCAGTACAATTGGCACATTAAGAAACTATTTGAGCATAGTACAAATTTCGTGTTTGTTGAAGCATGATTTCATCGGCAAAACACAATATGAACACAAAAGTTGCACAAAGTTGAACCAAGCTTTGTACACAAAACACACACATGCACACACACACACTTCCAACATGTACCATCTACTCCAATTCACTTCAAGTGCTATGAGCCACACCCATGTCATGTGTTATTACAACTTTCTGTCTGATTACAAATAACTTTCCTTCCACTACTTCACAATAATGCAGAAGCAGCAAACCTTCTAATGCCTACTTCCACAAGCCAACTTCTGATTCTTTTCAAGGTAAAGTGCCCCATTGACTATAGTATTTATGCATTTCTTACTCATTGAANCCAACAGGTGGCAGGATGGCTCAGCTAGAAAAATATAAATAAAATAAAATAAAATAAAAAATTTTTAAAATGTATTTTTTTTAAAGATGAAAATGACTATAGTTCTGCACCCCCAGTCTAGTAATCTAAAACCATTCAAATAGGTATAAGCATTCTTTAGACCAATTTTGTATAAATAAAAATAATTTTAAATATTTTGTTACTATTAGATCATTTTGTAGTATTTATTTCTTCACCTTAATAAATTATTTTGCTGTGCAACTTAAATATATAAATAAATTATATATATATATATATATATATATATATATATATATATATATATATATGATTCTAGGGCCAGTATTTTAAAAATCCTCAGTTACTCATTGTGCTAATTTAATGTTCTTCACAATTACATGTCTCTGAGACTATCACTATTCTCTGAAAGGTGGACTTCTATGGGCCCTTCATATTCTAATACTATATTCTACAATGTAAAATTTTAAATGTAAACGTGAGATACTTTGGAGAGTCACATATTTGTTATAAAAGAGTTTTATGTAGTACAAAATACATAGTCAGAATAATATTATCTTAATATAAGAACTGAATGTGACCAGTATCCTTTCAAAGAAAGGCTTAACCTGACATGAGGTGGCAACAGCAGCTCTGGAAGTATTTATCCCTTTCTTTTGGAATCTGGGTTGAGACTAGCAAGGGTGATACTGCCCCACTTCTAACACCTAAGTTGCCTTACTGTATTCTAATTTTGTATTTCCCGTTATCAGTCAAACTCAGAAATTCCTTCCCTTTCTCTTGTGCCTCTACAGAAAAAGAGAAAAAAATGCAAATGGAGGAAGGGCTGGGACTCGGAACTAAAACATAAAAAATAATGCCTCTATTACTACAAATTCCACCATGGAAAGATGTGGGCAACGTTGGGAACCTTCCCTTTCCTTATTTTCTGAAAGTTAGCATATGCTCCACCCTTCTGAGAGACTTCTCATATCTGATCTTTATCATTTCCTTTAGCCATGCACAAATTCACATATCTGTCTATTCAATAAATATTTATTGAGCACCTCCTATATGCTACATTAATATGTATCTCTGGAAACTACTATATATAGCACTAATGTGGAAGTTTGATCATGCTCCTTTGGTAATTATTTACTTCTAATTTTTTACTTGGGTAGTCTACGAGTCTGCAATTTTCCCTGGCACAAGTCACTTTGTTTTCTATTGTTCATCAATCCCTTAACCACACCTGGCATGATGTAAGGCTATAGTAAACACTTAAGACTGCTTACTGTATTGAATTTGTTGGAGAAATATAATTAAAATAAAAATCTTCTCCCAACCCAGAAATCCTCTTCTCCATAAGGATGATAAAGAAAACAATTTTATTGTTGAATAAGCATTAAATCAGATTATGGTGTGCATCATAGGCAATCTTCTAAGAGACTCCAAAGACAGGAGAAGAAAGTTCACCCTTTTATATAACCAAGCAGATACACCCATGACAAAAATGTGCTCAAGACAAACAATAATTAGTCAAGTAAAAGGACTTGACAGCACCATTTGTCACACACAGTTCATCCTAGATTCACTTGGTAATTGGGGTGACCATCTGTGTTAATCGGCTTTGCAAAAGAAAAATAAACTTCTCCTATCTTATAACAGGAGGTAGTTTTGCACGTTGGAGCAAGGCACCCATGGAAGTTAGGTTTCTACCCTCCCAGAGAACCAGGAGAAAGGGACACTTTCTCCCTTGATGTTCACATTCCAAAGAGATGGCTCCCAGGTCCTTGAGAAAGACATTTCTAGGTCTTAAAGCTCACAAAAGACTTATCTAGTTATCAAAATGGTTTCTATATGATTGAGAGAGGAGAAAGTACTCACAAAGTTTTCTAAAGTAAGTGCTCTAAGAGAAAGAGAAATCTTTTCCCTTACTTTCCACAGGGAGAATTAAGCCTCTTAACTTTTATTTGTTCTTACAAATTTAATTTTAAAAGTTTCAAGAAAATAATTTAAAAACATTTTCCTTTGCTGAGATATCCAAGATGGTGAAATAGATAAACACTGTGCTTGTGTCCTTCTGTGAACACATTAAAATTACAACTAAATTATAGAATAAACCTGGAGAACCATCTGAAGTCTAGCTGAACAGAAATCCTATAACTAAAAATATGAACAAGAAGCCACATGGATACTGGTAGGAGGGGTGGTGGTGCAAAATAGGCCCCAAACCTCTCTGTGGCAGTTGAGAATCAGGAGGGATATTTCGGCTACAGAGGTTCTCCCATAGGAGCCAGGGACCCCAGACCCCCACACCAGGCTCCCCAGCATGAAGTACTGGTGCCTAGAACACTGCCTGCCTCTACTTTTCAGATTATCTTGACATTTCCCCCAAATAATTCATGTTTCAAAAATAGTACTAACCAAGTCCTTCTTCTTAAAACGCTTCAGCATTATCTAGTTTCTACTCATCCCGCTGGCCCCAGGTCTGAGATGCCCTACCTCATGCTCTGTGTTCTAGTCAAGAGTCAAATTTCTTCCAGCCCTCAAATGCATCATGACCTCTTCCACATGAGCCTTCCCTGACTCTAAATCACAGTAGGTAATTTTCTGTGTTCTCATGACACACTTGACTTTACTTGTCATAACGTTTTCCATGTTAAAATGTTAATATTTAATTGCTTGTCTCCCTCTTGGGAGCTTATAAGGTAGAACTGACATATGTACTTAATTTTATATTTCTAGTCCCTAAACTGGGAGACAAAGCCCATGAGGCTTAGAAGTGAAGTGACCGACTCACACATTCTACAATAGTAGAAATCACATGTGGATGTTTTTTCTCTTTGTTCAGATGGCTTCTCAGATTTTCATGCTGCTATACATTATAATCGTCCTCTATGTCCATCTGTCCAGGATACTGGATGTGTGCTGGTGAGTCACTGGCCAAGATAGAGCTTTTCCTGTTCTTCACAAGCCTCATGCAGAAGTTCACCTTCCAGCCGCCCCCCTGGGGTCTTCCATCTGGACCTGGANCTCAGAACAATTGATAAAGAGAAAATCTTAAAATCAACCATAGGAAATATGTCCTATGTACAAAGGAAAAAGCACAAGGATGACAACAGATTTCTCATCAGAAACAATGAAGCAACACCTGAGATTCAGCTGTTTTCTCTTTGTTTTTCCTCCTCGCTCCTTGATGTAATGACTCTCTTTGGTTCCCTTTCTTAAGACTAGACATACCTTGCTGGCCTAAGTCATCAGCAGAGCACTAACCTGGAAAGAACCATTTCTCAATTCTCAGGTGCCCGGACACCAGAATCCATGGTTGCAATTCCCCTGCAGTTTTGCTGATGACGCGTAAAACACTCTAGCCATGGCTACTGAGTTGGAGATAACATTAGGAAGCCGACCAGGCCCGGGGAGGCGATTTCTCAACCGTCAGCCCTGAAACTTACATGACCAACTCCCACTTTTTTTTGTCCTCCACCTGCCTGCCTGACTATAAAACCTCTTGATCACGCTCTATTCAGCGAAGGTGGTTTTTTTTCTGGACATTAGCCTGCCATCTTCCCTAGCTGCCGGCATCTACAATGGAATCAAGAACGCTTTTCTCTTCACCAACCCTTGTCACTCGAGTTTTGGGGCTCCGGGCGGCAAGCGATGCCGGACCTGGGTCCGGTAACATTATTATTATATTATAGTGCTTATCATTATGTTACAATTGGATGGAATCCACTATGAGTTATCTTAATTTCTGATACATCCCCATTTTGTTTGATTGAACTCTCTTTCTCCCTCTGACCCGTTTTAGAAAACGACCCTATTTAATGGTAACGCTGTTACGTATGGATGTCATTGAAAAGATGACTCTGAGGGCTGGCCGAGTGGCTCAGTTGGTTAAGAGCTCGCTCAAGAGTTTGAGCTCAGAGCAACAGCAGTTCGAGTCCAGCCCAAGCTGAGCAGCCACTGAGCTGCCAACAGGTAGCAGGATGGCTCAGCTAAAAAAAAAAAAAAAAAAAAAATGATGACTCTGAAACTAACATTCACTTTTCACGCAAAAAAATACTGCCCTTTGTTTTATGCAGGCAGCTGTCTCTTTTAGACTATTCAAATATTCAAGGCTTGACTAAAGAATGTTTTCATTAGTACCTGCCAAACAAAGTTATCTGGGATTTGGAAATCCAAACGCATGCCAAGCAGAGGAGTCAAGTAGCTGTGTACAAAATATTTACTATCATGGCATTAAGCCATTTGGCGTAAGGAGCATTGCAACAGACGCAGACTTAAGTTCTAATTGCAGCTCTAGTAGAAAGAAGCTCTATAACCCTTACTAAATCTGAACTTCCTTGGTCTTAATTTTTTTACTTTTAAAATGACAGAATTTGGTATATAGTCACTTGGCTCCTCCAAATTTTTTGTTACTGAATGATTCTCCAGAAACAAAATCTTCAGAAGACTTCAATCATTCATTTATTCCTTCATTTATTCAGCAATTTAAATTGATTAAGTGCCAGGCACCGTTCTAGACATTGTAGATTCCACTGTGGGGGAAAAAAGAGTACTTGCTTTCAAGAATTTAAAATTCCTTGGAGAAAACAAATGGTAAACTAAAAAGTAAATGTACAATATAATGGCAACTAGTAAAAACTTGAGGAAATATTGTTACCAATAAGGCAAAATATTAAAGATAATATAATCCAATCTATTAATCTAATGCCTCATTTAGAGTCATTCAAACATAAAAAAGTAAAGATAAGCATCTCTTTCTTGAGCAAGTCAACTAGAATGAGCTATCTTCCAGATGCATGATTAAAAGTCAGTAGCAAAGAACGGTGGAAAATTTGGTGACAAAATTTTTTTTAAATGAACACTCACAGAAGAGAACATGGAACACAAACAAATGAAAATGCTTGCCAGTGGATGAAAGAGTGAAAAAAATTAGGAATGCCCGGTATTGAATGTTAAGTAGATGTCATGTGCTGTATATATCTGTTAATTCTTAACTCATCACAATAATTCAACTATTTATGTATTCTTATTGTTTTCCTCAGTTTAAAATTAAGAAACTAAAGCTCAAAGAGGTTGAATAACTTTCTAGGATCTGCACATGGCACTCATTAAATTAAAAGTCAGGGTTCTTTCCATGGCACCGAGATTCTTAGGAGACTTTCCTAGGAGGGTAGAAGGGTACAAGCTCATCATTGTATAAGAACCTTACGATTCTTGGTGTGACACTGTTATCTGACCAACCACACACAGATCATGGTGCATCTTAGCAAACAGCATGATTAATTGTATTGTGACAGTGTAGACCTCACACTAAGGATTAAACATGATCCCTGTTTTACATGAAAAGAAAACCCCTCCAGGCTTTATTGGATAAAACATTTTGAAGTGAGAATTGAAAAAAGAGAAAGGGGAAAGGAGCTCAAATATGGCAAGCATACAGTGTAGGGTTAAATTCATTTTAATTATAAAATAGATGGTTGACTGTAGATTAGAGAAATATAGGCAACCTCATCATGTTTTTGATTTGCATTGGAAGCTGCTGATTCCATTTGGTTGTAATCACAAAGATCCTATTGTTTTAATAATCACTTCCACTTAAAGATAATGAGTGGCTTTGATTCTTCTGTCATACTTCCAATTCTGAGCCTGACACTTATTTTTATTTTAAATATTAAAATCTTCATGACTAAAGTTTCTAAGTGACATTTTCCTCCAGGACCCAGACCTTGCCAATTATCGGAAATGGGCACATCCTTAACCTGATGAGGCCATATCACACCATGTTGGAGGTAAAAAAGAAATAATTATTTTATACATATTTATAATTTCCTAAATCATCCTTACCCTTATGGGTTATTAGCATGCGTGTATTTACAACCAGTTTGTAAATGTATAATGAAGTTATTAGATAGGATTCAAAAATTAATACAGCTACTTTAAAATTAACTTTTAGTTCATTTTAAACTTACACATATAAAAATATTAGTAAATATATTTCTATTATATTAGGTTAGTACTTTATCCTGAAATATTTATGACTGTATTCTTTTTTTTTTTTAAAGATTTTTATTGGGGAATTGGGGGGATGGGAACAGTGCTGGGGAATTGGGGGAAGGGAACAGACAAGTTGCTGTTGTTTTGTTCTTCAGTCTAGTTTTGGAGGATGCCGCGCCACTGGCCCAAGTTGGCACCATCATTGCACTCTTCCCAGTGGAGGCAGATCAGTTGCCAGCTTCTGGACACCCGCTCACTGCATATGACTATATTCTTTATCGCAACTATTTTGATCTACATATTGGGTCTTCGGAAAAGTCATGATGCATGCTTACAACAGGTGGCACTAGTTCATTTTTGGAGGTACTAGAGTCAATCACATCTACGTTATTGCTATGACATTTGACAGCTGAGAGTCCTAGCTTCATTCTAAAAAAAATTGAGCGATTTGGTTGAGTTTTGGAGATATTACAAGTTGAAGATTGAAGACCAAACTGTGCATTTTTGCCATATTTTACTGTTTTACTTCCATAAAGGGAAGAATGCTCGTCAAGCTTGTGAAAAGTTGCATAAAGTTTACGGNTTAAATATATTATCCAAACCCAGTAAAATAGTTCATGTGTGAACTAAATTTGTACTTATCAAACAAAAAATATTACATTTTACTGTTTCCCTATTTTAAGTTTTACACATGAAAAGTCACATGTGTCAGAACTGAAGAAACACAAGTTCTTTTTCTTAATCACTACAATAGTTATGTTACTGTTTATATTGAATCTACTCTTGAAATGCAAGAAAATGTAGAGGTTAGCGACACAAAGTACATTCCGAATTTGAAAGGTTCTAAACCTTTAGGGATTGACTGAAAATAAATGCATGTAGCTGATTCTGTGTGTGTATGTATGTGTGTGTGTGCGTGTGAGAGAGAGAGATAGAGAGAAACACACACAGAGAGACACACACGGAGAGAGAGATTGATTGATTGATTGATTAGAGGGACAACACTGAGAGTTCTTTACATTATTTTCCATACACAAAAAATAGTAACAAAAATGTGCTAAATTTGTAACTTACAGCTTTATTGTTAAAATTCAAGCAGTAATCAGAGAAATTTTTTTAGAATTTAGATCAACAATGTTTATGTTTTTTTTTCGAGAGAGTATTTTATCACTAAGCACATGGCAATAATAAGTAGACAGACTTTTAGTCCGTTTTTATCATTGTTTTCAAATCTCTAAAGATGATGCACTGCTTCTTTTCCACTCCTGGGGCAAACGCTGCCCATTGCCTACACCTTGGCATTCCACTGAATGTAGGTCACAGAATCTTTCTTCTACGCTAACATCTAGATTATAAGATTATTTCACTTGTAAATTTGCACATTTTCCCACCCAGTTGTGTTGCGATGAGACTACATAGTCTTGAACCTTATAACCTCAGGAATCTTTGTTAATGTTGAGGTTGGCTTGGAAAGTCCATGGATGTGCTCAGGGCTTCTCTAAGACATGGACATCAGTTGTCAGAGAATCCTTACAGAAACCGACTGTTCAGAAGCCCTCCCTTAAAGTTCTCTTGGTGTGGTAAAAATTATTTGGTGCCACTTATATCTCCCTATCCCTCTCCCAAGTTGAATTCAGGATATTCAACTGGAGCACTTTCCCATGGACCTAGTAGGCTTTCAAAGTAAAACTTCACAAGACTTTTTGAAAGTAGGACATGAGCCTAAGGATGACCCAATGGGCACACAAATTAGCTCTAAACACTCAAGGTTTTGTGCCTAGGGCAGCTTGTCCAACAAACCAGCCTTAAGATTAGGCTCATGCACTCAGTAACATCAGTGATGACTGGGTAATACCCCAGGTCTAGGTGGACTCGATCCAGTTCCTACTCTACTCTCAGTGAGGTGGCACAAATCCGTAAGAAACTACATGCAATTGTGCATTCTGGATGTTTCTAAGAAATAAATACAATGTGCTTACCTCCAAAAAAATTCTGTGACTAGTTCTTCTAGTTTCTAACTCTGTCTTCAAGATAGTCCTAAAATTAAGGAGTAGACTGAGTATACAAATGGACCATGTACAGTCCATATATAATAATATACAAAAAAGAAAGTCTTAAGTAAAAACCACTGGCTTGGGTTTGATGTG
>NW_017733545.1:47034-49620 GCF_001890085.2 Hipposideros armiger
CTGCAGTCTCCTAGAAGTACTTATTCTGTCTTGTACTTGGAATCTGAGTTAAAATTTAAAGTTAATGTCTTGCTTTGAAGCTATCTAAATCTTATGCTTTGTTAACTTCCTTGCATAAGCCCAAGAACTGATTATATTTCCTTAGTCTTTCCAAAGTAAACTAGACTGTTTCTTTTCTCCATCCAGAGAAGTTACGAAGATTTTTCACTCTCCCTAACTGACGATGAAAGGAGACTAGAGTTACAAAGATGTCCAGGTGTTCAGCCTTTGTTCTCTTTCCTGAATCAGTTGATTCGAATTTGGGCTCCACCTTCCCCCCACCCCCTCATAATTCAGTACAAGTGACTGACAAATCCTGACTCGCCTGCAGAAGTGTTGCAATTGTGCTTTCTTTAATGACTTCCTGCCTGCCCTTCTTCCTTAAGGGGTTTTAAGAATTGTTTCACATGCTTAGATAATAAAAGAACCACATTTCTGAACTACAGTCATGCCGCATAAAAATATTTGGTCAAGAGGGACCACATATGAGATGGTGGTCCTATAAGATTATAATGGAGCTGAGAAATTCCTATCACCCAGTGATTCTGGAACTGTCTTAGAGTCATGCTGCAAAGCATTACTCACGTGTTGGTGGTGATGCTGGTGTAAACAAACCTCTTGCCAGCTGTATATAAGTATAGTACATACAACTGTGTAGAGTACATAATACTTGATAATGATAATAAATGACTACATTACTGGTCCATGTAGTGACTATATTATACTTATTCTTTTACAGCATACTCTTAAGTATAAAACAAAGTTTGCTGTAAGACAGTATGCTGTTACGCCAGCTTCCATTTTGCGCTTACGATGTCTTTTGATTACATCACATTCTCTTGTGCTTGATTTAATCTTGTGTTGTTTTATAAATGCAGTGTAGCCTAAGTGTACGGAGTTTATAAAGTCGACAGTAGTGTACGGTGATGTCCTCCGCCTTCACATTCACTCCCCCACTCACTCACTAACTCATCCAGAGTAATTTCCAGTCCTGCAAGCTCCGTCCCTGGTAAGTGCCCTACACAGGTGTACCATTTCTTATCTTTTATACCATATTTGTACTTTTTTTTCTATATTTATATACACAAATACGTACCATTGTGTTACAACAGCCCACAGGATTCAGTACAGTAACATGCTGGACAGGTTTGTAGCCTAGGAGCAGTGGGCTGTACCACATAGCATAGGTGTGTAGTAGGCGATGCCATTCAGGTTTGTGAGTGTGCTCTCTGATGTTTGCACAAAGATGAAAACACCTAAAATGCAAAAACACATTTCTCAGAACATANTTAAAAAAAAAAAAAAAAGAGGGAAAAAAGGGGATATTTTCCCCTCCCCTGCACCATTCTTTGCCTCATAAATTATTACCTCAACCACTTGTTCTGACAGTTGAAACCAAATTCTGGGTCGCTGGGTAAAGCTTCCCTCCTTCCTCCAGGGCCCTGAACTTTGGTCCACCTCTAGCATCAGCCAGCATACAACCACTCCTGAAAACAGGCTGGCCTCAGGATAAAATATTCTCTCAGCTACTATCCCATCATGCTCCCCTTTCATCCCACTTCCACACACCCTACAGCTTCTGGTCTTGCTTACTCCTTTCTATACTTTTAAGATACTTGCAAATCTTATAATCACAGCAGTCTCCCTATCTCCATAGTCCCTTTCCCTCCCTTGCAATAATCCTTTTGAATTAAGTCTCTGCTTACTAAATCCAGATTTGTTTTTTATTTGACAGACTCTATTGAATGTTGAGCCTATATACATTTTTGGTTACATTTACTTAAGTGAAATTAGGTTAAAATTCACACTAAGAGAAAACATGGCAAGAAAAATCAGGTAAAATTTGTTATATTGATTAAACAAAGGAAGCCATTAGACCAAGTGGTTCTAATGCCATGGAGGCCTATGTAAGTAAACAAAAATCTAAGCCTGTAGATGTCTCAAGGTTACAAAATCAAAATGCTAAGAATAACAAATCACAGACAGATAGCTAGGCTTTAAGTCTATAATCCGAATTGCATAATAGTTAGTACTACGGCATAGTTTTAAATGCTGGGAACGATGTTTAAACAATTATGACAGGAGTAACATAGTGTGACTGAAGAGTGGATTCTCCAGCCAGGCTGCCTAGGTTTAGATCCCAACTCTGTCTCTTACTTGTTATGTACGCTTAGACCTTTATATTTATTTTTATCTCAGTTTTATCATCAAAGATGGTCATAGAAATACCTATTCTCATAGGCTTATTGTTTATTCTACACATATACTTAAGTACTTATAATAGGACAGATGCATGGTAAACTCTTAGTAATAATAATAATAATAAAGCATGTTATCAAAATTATCCCTCTTAAGGGATGACCCTCCTCCATGCCCCATCAACTTGTAAGCATAGGACCATGTTCACTATTTCTCCAGAATTAATACTCTGTCCCCATACTCTATCCCCAACCTGCCACATCACTCACACACACACACACACACACACACACACACACACACACACACACACAAAGTCCTAATTTATTCTGAAATAAGAAAAAAAAA
>NW_017733545.1:53675-56525 GCF_001890085.2 Hipposideros armiger
GAGGAATTATGAAGCTCACTGAAAGATGACAAAATGTTATTGAACAAAATGGACAATATATCATTGATTGATCTTTGTTCTTTATATAAATAAATGACCTTTGAAAAACATAGAAAAAATATGTCATGACTTTTCTGAAGACCCAATATTTTATACATACCCTACTATGAAGGAACTGAATTTTGATCATAGTCTTACTCTAGAGACTTTTAGTTAACTACTCAGAAGTAGGGCACAGTCAAGAGCATGGCCCCAGAAATCGAGACCCTGAATTAGTTCTGGATCTGCCATTAATTAGCTGTGTGACTTATACAAGAATTTAATCTTTGTTTCCTCATCTGTAAAATTACAGGGCTAGATCAAGTAGTAGATGGCAGGGGAGGAAGAAACTTTCCTCTGCCCCTAGCTTCTTTCTGCTGGTCTAATGATGAAATAGACATGAAACAGACTAGCAAGATAAAATGACCAAATTTAATTAGATACATATGTATGAGAACTGCACATACATGAGAGAGTCAGAGACCCCACAAACATGAGACGTTCGAAGACATGAGGTATATATGGCATTCTGAACTAAAGATCACCTTGTGGCTTCAGAGGAGAGGAAGGTCATTGAGAACAATAAGAGGAACAAGATAGACAGTAATCAGAAGTTTGTCCTGCATTATAGCTAGGACAAGAAAAAAGGTTATCTCTGATAATCTATTATGGGAAAGGCCCCTAATTCAAATTCTTCTAGGCAGTGAAGAGGAACAGAAGTTTCTCGTGAGCCCTGCAGGGTCTTGGTTACCTTTAGCTCAAAACAGTCTGCACACCACAGAGGCACATCTTGGGGTGGGTCATTCTGAGCCCCTAGAAGACCAATTTTCTTCAATTTCCACTTCAAAGATTTTATAGTTCTTGATTGTGGGGTAAAATAGATTAAAAGAAAGAGAAGAAGGAAAAGAGGGGGGAGGGAGGGATATTCATAGTTGGCACTAGGCTGTAAATTTCAATTTTTAAGTTATAAAGGACAGATAATTGAAATTAAGTTCTGCTGTATTCTATAACTTTTGTTCGAAAACCTTAAGGAGAGATATACTGAATAGAAGATCAATGCTTTACCTCAAGGGGCAACATAATAACACTTTACAGTTGTATTGCACTTTTTATTTTACAAAGAGCTATAAGGATTTCACTTACTCTTCACAATTATCCTAGTAGGAAAACAGGGATGATATTTTTATCTCCGTTTTACAGATAAATGTGACTCAAAGTAATTGACTTACTCAGTAACTAAGAAACCGGGACTTCAGTTTTCTGATCTCCTGATACTATTTTTATGGCCGTCTCTTACACTCAAAGGTCACATGATAGGTTAATTCCTCAGAAAAACAAGACCTTCATTCAATAAAGTCCTTTGTCCAATACCATATTCCCCAAGCTCTCCCAGAAATATGGCTCCATTTACAGCATCCAAATGGGGCCAAAGAAGGTGGTGGAGCCCTCTGGATATGAAGCAGTGAAAGGTGCCCCGGTTAATTATGGTGATCAGTTTGGAGAATGATCTCAAGTGCCTATATTTGAAAGGCTTTTTGAAGGAAAAGGTAATAAACTCTACACTGTATTCTTGTGGTTAAAATTATTAAATTAGTTGCACTGTATTTTCTTGCATCATGATTCCTTTCATGATATAATTTTTCCTTTGGCAATATATGTTACACAAATAGGAAAATTTACTTAGGGGAAAATGTATGATTTCTGGTTTATTCTTATTGTACACGTGAATTACTTCAATTAAACAAATAATTAGCCAGCAACTAGGTGAAAAAAAACAGTGCCAGGGAAACACAAACAAAAGAGGAACAGAGGCCACCAGCTGAAAGAGGTCACAGTCTAATGGCTGACACAGATTTAGTAAACGATACACTTAGCGTATATTGAACTATATTTTCACCTGGATAAAGGTGTAGCTTGCTCACATGCATGTTTGTTAAATGCCTTGGTTAAATCCAGATAGTCTACTTTTATGGCATTCCAGTAACCTAATAATTCTTTAAATTATTAGATTGACTCTTTAACACTAATTCTTTAGCTCTTTAACACTAATTTAATAACCCGTTAAAAATGGTAATGCTTCACCTTGATATTAATTTTTTTATTAAACTAATATTGGCTCCTAGTAAGCAACACTAAGCCATTTTAATGCTTCAACAACCTTTTTAAAAAAGCATATCCCCTCAGTTGGTTAAGAGCTCGCTCAAGGGTTTGAGCTCTGAGCAACAGTGGTTCGAGCCCAGCCCGAGCTGAGCTGCCGCTGAGCTGCCAACAGGTGGCAGGATGGCTCAGCTAAAAAACAAAACAAAACAAAACAAAAAAAACAAAGCATTTCCCACGCTATTGTCTTCACAAAATGTTCCATGAGACCATGAGACACTATAGGTAGATGTTCCATGCAGAAAAGCGCTGTGAGTGAAATCTGAGAAATGCATATTATAGGCCTCTTTTTGGACTCATGGAGCTCCAATTAGCATACTAAAACCTCCGAGGAAAACACCAAATGCCTGCTTAATTTTATTTAATCCAGTTTTTCCACATTAACTAGTCCTTAGAACATTTCTTTTTCTTAGAATTCCCATTAATATCTCATGATAACAGCACTGAGAAACAACAACAGTTCATTCAAGTTTCCAGGATTCACTTCTCTTACCCCTTCTAGGTATTTGGGACACTTCCTTGTCTCTTGCCTCTGGCACCTCTGCTCTTTTCCATAGTATCTCAAATACTGCTGACTAATTTTATGATTATACACAAAATTGTTTTAGTTTGTATCAATATCAAATCTATTTTTTTTCTCAAGGAAATCATTCA
>NW_017733545.1:59505-60955 GCF_001890085.2 Hipposideros armiger
AGGGGACTTAGGATGCCCATGAGTATCTTCAAAACTGCAATGAAGAAAATTCAGCTCAAGCGAGGCTCAAACTAAGCATAAGACATTTTGTGACGAATCAAAATAACAGACAGTTGCTTGTGAGTATAGCCAGTTTGAGGAGTTCTGAAAGTGAGTGCTCCTGCTCCTGACATAATTGGAACATGAAGACCTCATCACATTCCTGTGCTCAGGGCTCTGTAGTGTTCCAGTCAAGGCATACGCCAGGGACCCTGTCAGCCAAATAAAGAAATCATTGTCAGTTCCCCTGAGACACAAAGCATCTTTAGCCTCTATGAAGTCAAACCTATCTCCCCATCATCAACAGAAATGCTTCCCCCTGCTCTTATCTGATCCTCGTCAGAGTAAAAATTGCACTGGACCAAGTTAAACAATCAAGGAAGACTCTATTTAAGGCTATTGCAACAGGGGAGGGAGGCCAGAATTTTGTCTGAACTCAATGCCACTGAAACAAGTGGGGGAAGAGATTTTAAGTGCAGAGGTGAGCAGGTGAAGATATACTGGAGGATATTAGTGGGAGGTTGATCAATGGGCTTTATCCAGCACAGAGGTACTCCTTAATTTGCAAATCTTTTTATCTGTGATTAGAACATCTGTGTTTGCTAATTGGAGCCCACTGAAGTGTCTACTCCTGTCCTTCCACAGAGATAGGGGTGCTGTCTTCCTTGATGATTACATTTCAATGGGATGGTTCCCAGGTCCTTGAGAAAGACATTCCTGTATTGTAAAACTGACCAGAGATTTATAAAAAGATTTGCATCTCAAAGGGCAGAGAAAGAATTTACAATTGAAATTTTTCTGAAGCAAAGACTCTAAGGGAGGCCAGGGCTTAAGCTGAATTATTAATCCATCACTTTCCACAAAACTTTTTTTAGAATAAGTCAAATGGGGAATACTCAGGTTCCCTGACTTCCCAGTTGACCTAAATGAAACCATAAATTATAAAGTAATAGGACCTGCTAATTTTATTGTCTGAATATATTCAAAAGTAGTTGTGTTTTCTGAGCTGCACTTAGTACATCATTGTTAGTTCTGAATCCAAAATCAAAATTAATTAGTGGACTGCTACCTTACACAGGGAATAACAGAAACAGTTTTGATTAGAGATCAGGAAATCTAAGGTTTAATTCCAACCCTTTCAGAAACATGGGGCATGTTTCTGACTTTATGACTACATATTGGCAGTGGCATCCTTAGTGAATCTGACACCAGAAGCAGATAATTTTCAACACCAATATGAGAAAAGAATGTTCAGTAATAATCATAAAGTGAAACAAACGATAACTTTGATCCTTTGGTTAGTCTGATATAATTATGTAAATAATTGTCAAGTAACTAATAAGTAATCTTTAATAAAACTAAAATGTCTGCAAGAGAAACAGAACTACTAAATTGTACCATTCATGCTTTA
>NW_017733545.1:70200-75986 GCF_001890085.2 Hipposideros armiger
CTTGTGTGCCAAGAAGTTTCACCTCACATAGGAGTCTGGCACGGATGCTGAAGGAAAAACGACAATTCACTTTACAGGGCCTATGTTACCTTTTCCACCTACCAAGCGGTTTTGAACACAAACGAGCTCAGGTCCTGAATTCCTCACTCAAGTGAAGGCCTCATGGGCCTGAGAACTGCTTAGTGGTGACTCTCCGGCTAACAGGCCTTGCAGAACTCAGGCACATCAAGGTGATTATAGTACTTCTCACAAACATGAGGCAGAAACACCAGGACACCCTCAGTTATCTTTTGACTCCCTAAAAGTCCTTCTAAAGGCCATTCCAACCTTCAGGAGAGAGATGATCATATTCCTGTCTATTTATTGAAAAAATAGTAAGCAAATGTCATTCCTCACTCTGTGACCTACACAACCAACATGCCCTTTAGGTCTCAGTTGGCTCACCTGTAAAATAGGGACATACCTTACCTATCTTGTCTGCTAGGAGGCAAGAAGTGGATCAGACATCTGAGGGCATTTCAAGTTCTAAACTGAAAACAAGGGGCAAAGAGGGAGAAGAGTGGGGGGACAGGGGGAGAACTGCTCAATAGCTTACTACTCTGAAAGCCAAGTCCCACCCGTCTTGTTACTTCTTCCAGTGACTGAATCCTACCCCTTCAGAGCAGTGCTATACAGTCAAGCTGCTCCTAACAGATTTCCAAACCAGGCCACACTACTCAAGGGTTAATAAAGATGGTATTTAATAAAAAAGAGGAATAAACAAAATAAAAATGAGCTGTTTCCATAGCACCAGAAGAAACTTTTTTTCAACAGCATCAGAAAAGGTGTATTTTCAATCCAGTCTTGGCTGCAAATCTTATTCATGAAGAACTATGGACAAGAATAAGATACATTGTCATGTTATGGCAAAGGATACAGTTCTATCTATCAGAAGATTTACCTGCAGTGTTTTAAACAGTAACATAATTTAAAAATTCAGATTAAAAGCATTTTTATTGGACTAAATTAGACACTTTGGGGTAAAGCCCTTTTAAACGGTATTTTACCATCAAAGCTCAGTTTTCTGTTCTCTCCCTTCTTTTCCTAGCTCCTCTATTCCTAATACTTAAACGTGAAAAAAAAAGAAAGAAAAATGTGCACATCAGAAGAGAGTAAAAAGAAAAAAATCTGTTTACTTGATGCTTCGTTTTAATTTTCCCATTTCTTTTTGCTTTCTCTGTCAACTTTTAAAACAAACCTCTCTCCCCATCTACTCCCATTCCCTTTGCAGAGAACAGACCTCAAACTTCATTTCTGCTTTTAGGTCTTAAGAGAAAGTGTGGAGGCAGAAAAGAGATCAATTGAGAGGTACTGCAAAATGAGAATTAACAACAGATTCGAAACTCCCACATTCTGCTAATTTCAAAAATACCTTTTCTTTCCCTCTTCTGAATGACTTCACAGTAGTTAAGCCACAAAAGAGGTATTACGTTGCTTACAGTTATTCTTCAGTTTGTATTGGGTGACAGCATCAGCCTCCCCGAAGCGCCGCGCCAGCCTCGTAAAAGGTCTTGGCTGTTGGTTAATTGCAGGTTGGGGTTTCCGGAAGAGCATTTTCTTTTCCAGAGGATTATCGCTCACCCACCAACCCGGAATATTCCTCGGGCCTCTCCTTCCCGTTTAATCTCCTTGAGAAATCAGGTCCTTGGGGAAGGTGAAAAGATCAGATCGTCTCTCCGCGTCGTGGACGCGGGGTACCTCTCTCTGTGCCAAGAGCGCGTGGCGTTCTCCAGGGGTCCTTGCGCCCCACGACCTGCTTCACTCCTTGTTGGTGCGAAAAGCGATCGCGGTCATGGAGTGCTCCTCGGTCCGCGTGGTCATGAAGCCCTTCGTCCACCTGGCCCACTGGACTTCTTGTGTCACCTGATAATCCACGACCCGCACGAGCACGGATTTGGGTGGGGCTGCGGAGTCCCGCGGCGGAGCTCTGGAGGCAGCATCTGCACCGCTGCCAGAAAGTCGTTTTTCTCGTGGTAAGCGAGGAGAAAGGCAGTCGGGTTCCTGGTCGTCTCCGCCCGCCTGGGAAAGGTCCTCCACACCGGCCACTTCTTCCCGTGCAAGATCCCCTTGAGACCCCAAACCCCTCTCTGGGTGAAAAAGAAAGAGCACTTTCTCTCTGACCCACGACAAAGTGTCCAGGTTCTCTCCCTCCCGGCGGTCCTCGTGGGGGCCACCCGGGCCTCCGGCCGCCGCGGGATTCTGGGCGCCCGCGGCCAGGGGAGCCCCGCGCCCCTTCTCGTGCGGAAAGGACCCCGCGTGCTCCGAGCTGCCGGGAGAGTCCGTGGTATACCTAGCTCCGCGGGGACCCGGGGCCCCCATCCTGGTAGGAGGGTCATTCATTCGTTGGTTTTTTCACTGGTTGACGCAGCAAACTCCCACTGAGTTCTCGAAAACGCGGGACTAGCAGCCGGGCGGGTGTGGCCACCGCGGCCCCCCGGACGCCCCGCCCTCTGGAGCCGGAGAAGCCAGCAACCTCCGGCCCATTTGCGGCTGAACCCCGCCCCCCTTACTCCCGCCACTCTCTTCACGGCCTCCACCTTACAGCTTTCTAGCCATTTAAAGACAAAAAGCTTGACATCCCTGGATCGCTCCTCCTCTTTTTTTACCCTGGACTCTAACCCTGCAGCTGCCTTTGTCGTATTTCTGGTTCTATCCACTCTTCTCAGCTCAGTTTCCACCTTCCGTGTTTCTCCAGAGCGGAGGCGCAAACCCTGGTACTGCCCACCTTTGAACTGCCCAACAAAGTCTGTTTTCCCAAGGACGCTCCTCAAAGTGAAGGAACAAGGAAGTTTAAAAACAAACAAAAATTATCTGACTTCAGTTCTTCTGGAATAGGGTTTTGTGTCCACTCTGAATCCACGCCCACGGTGCTGCCAAGATAATGGAATGTAGATCAAAAGATCAGACCGGGAAAATGGAAGCATTTGAGAAATGGCTTTTGGTTTGTTTGTTGTTCTTCCTTTGGAATGCCAGGAACTGCTCAGTGGTGACTCTCCGGCTAACAGGCATTGCAGGGTACATTCTAACTTGCTGAAGCAAGATAAATAAACCTAACTTAATTTATACTGCAGGTGTGTTCCTGCTGGTCTTTGGCTACTGGGATTTAACATTTATCAGTTTGAAAAGCACATAGTGTCATGCCCCCAAATGCAATAGAAATATATGTTGGGGCAGGGGGAGAGTGGGGTGAAAAGTGAGAGGGGCAAACAGGGGCCAGGATGGATTTGTAGTCGTTTGGCTACAAACAGCTCGAGGTGGCTCTGACATTAGGAAATGAATCAATACACCTATTGAATCAATACATTAATCAACTAAAGTAACACATTAATAGGATTTCACTTTTAAAACTTAGGAGATGCAGAGAATTGTGGAAAATGGAGTGAGTGATAAAGAGGAATTTTTCTATTTCAGCATATTAGCTACAGTTTACATTTCTGTATCTGGTTCTAAAATTAACGTGATATTGTTCAATAGGGATCCTTGGTACATCGGCAGATGAAGAGCCTATTGGTACCTTTGGCAACAGAATTCACAGTTCAGACAGCAGTCATTCTTTCAGCAAAGACTCTTAGGCTCACTTACTCTTATTGGGCCTGTTGGTAAATAAATTTATTCAGATAATGCTTTTCATCTTTAGAAATAAATGANGGTTCCAGGGGTCAGCATGGCGCTTCCCCCCTGGCCATGTGGCTCTCTAACATGGTCACCTACCCAGAAGCAGTGATGACAGTAACCTGGAAAGAATGCCGGGCCATGAAGATTGTAATCGGCAAGCACCAGGGGCATTGTGACTAGTAAGTAAGCATAAGTTTCAAGGTAATTATCTAAAGCAGGGAACTGGGACAGGGGACATTCCAAACTCAAACCGCAGAGAGGGGGTTGATCAATTGTTAAGCTCTAGGGAGGGAGAGGCGAAGCCAGGGACATTGCAAGGCCTCCTTTGTGGTGGTCCCAACCAGTCCTGTTGCAGCATCAGTGCATGTTTGTTTATATGAAGGCAACACTCAGACTGTATATACAATTTATGCTCAGAAAAGTGTATGTATACTTGTATACACATAAAAAAATAAATAAATAAATAAAACCAGACTGCAAGCGTACCAAAAAAGAGATTTGGGGTTATGGATGAGTTTTTGTTTTTATTCCATTTTTCTTTTCCCTACAAAATATTTCTTCAAACTTTTCTGTAGTGAGTATAACTTTTTCTTTTAACAGAAACTTTTTCTCCCTGCCCCCCCCACTCCCCTTTTCTTAAAGCAAAAGCCACATCAAGTGCTGGTGACGATCAACAAAATAAAGAGCAGCAAGTCAAATGTAATGAATCTCAAAGTGATGGAGGTCGTGGACAAAGGTTTTAAGAGCGGTTGACACTTGCCTGGTCCATGGTGGTTATGGGACTGTGATATCTGACTTATGGTCATTTGAGTGGTCAGGCGGCTTCTGAAAGTCCTTGCTGTGATCCATCCACCTAAGACGATTTTAGATGATCACATTTTTCAGTGAGGTGGCAGTGAGACCTAAAAGCCAAGACCCAGTCATTCTCAGAGACATTTTAGTAGTGAGGATGCCCAAGTTTCACTTTTGGATTCACTCCCAGGACAATGCGAAGGGGAAAAGATTCCTCAGGCTCCTCCCATGACAAGGTTCTGTTCTGCTTGGATCAGGACAACCTGTGAAGCAAATTCAACAGTACTTCAACTTACTACTTTTCAGATCAGGGAGGCATATGCCTAAAGGAAATCGATAAGCATGTTGCAGAAAGGTTGGTAAATGCTTTAAAAANGATTACCATCTCTTTATGCTGTCAAAAAGCTGTTAGCTATCCTGCACCCACCAATGTAAAAGAAGTACCAGTGTCTCCAATTTACTTTTATCCAATCCCAGAGGTTTCCCCGCTTTGCTTTCTCCCACCCTCTTAATCTATCACCAATGGATTTCATGTAACCTTCCTCCTTTGATTTTATGTATAAAATAAGCTGCAAACCGGCCTTTTGTGGAGCATTTTCTTAATCTGTTGAGATTTTGCTTCCCGGCAACTGTCGACAGTTTGTCTCAAATAAACTCTTATAAGTTTTTTTCTTAAGCTGGATATTTTCTGTCAACAGTTTGATGTTATTTATCAGGTTGTAGAACCCGGACCTACAACCTCTGGAGGAACTAGCCTGTGTAGCCAAACCATAGCCAAACTGCAATCAGCCCAGAAAGGTCAGCACTTGGTTAATGCCTGTCAGCTTTCCTATTTGTTTGCATCCTTCCAACTCAGGACCCACCAGAGAAAGCCCTAAATCAATTATAGGAGAAGCCCCTCTAGATAGCCCCCTTCTAGCTTCCAACCAGAGCATACATGAAGCTTTCCCTTTTTTCACTGTTGTCAAAGAAAAACTGCACCAAAGTTAAACAGGTAAGGAAGACTTGATTCAAGACTACTGCAATGGGGGAGACAGATTGAACTCAACTTCTCTGAAACAAAAGGTGGGAGAGTTTTTGTTTTGTTTTTTTTTTGCATAGCCACTATTTACATTTTAATATGTTTTCTTCAGGGCTTTTTATGAATAATATTTTTGTTTGCTTACATAATTATATCCATTCTCTGTACAATTTTTATCTGTTTTTTAGCGATGAGTCTATCATCATTTCCCCCATTATCCAGTCTCTGTGAGCAGTGCGCTTTACGACTCCTGTAATGTGCCATGTGAGGATTCTGGCATGGGTTATTTAACCAAATAGTTACATTCACAAATTCCATC
>NW_017733546.1:0-8310 GCF_001890085.2 Hipposideros armiger
AGTGACTGAGCTGGGACTGGATCCCTGTTTTGAATTTGTGTAAAGTTCACATGTTTGCAGTCCTCCCGGCCTCAGTCGGACTTTGTGTCTTTTAAGTCACTATTTCTATATCAGAGCTCCAAGAATGTGTCTCACGGGACAAAAAGGAGGTCTCTGTATACAAAGCACTGCATTAGAATATTGTAGGCAGAGCAATAAGAATACCAATACAAATGAGAAGGATGAATAAAGGAAAAAAAGGATAATAGTCAGTGATAGTGTGATCTTGTACATATGCACAGTTCGCTCATCTCCAAAGATTGGGGTCTCCAAAATGATCCTGGGCAGCCTCCCCCTGTAGAAAGTAAATCTTGTACCACAGAAGTCACGTAAGAGGCTAGTCTGAGGCAGAATGCATGGATCAGCTCGGTTTTCTGTGACAATTCACCCTCTTGTCTGGGACCCGTGCATTTGGCCACAGCCTTGCCCGCTCACATCTCTCCTGGGATCAGGCCGCAGTGTCTGCCAGGTTTGCAGTAGGAATCTGCTCAACTTGGTAGGCATGCTACATTTCCCACAAAGAGAACCACCACCTCCAGATCAGTGGGTTCCGTAGAGCCTCGCCCTGGCTGTCATCCCTTGAAAGACCTAAGCCGTTGTGGCTAGACGTGGCTCATCCTGACCTGTGTCTTGGAAGTCCCAGGAAAGTCATAAGGTAGGCATGAGGTTTATCGCCTTAGGTAAACAGAGGATAGAGTCCCAATGTGGGTGCACAGTGAAGGTGAAGACCCTGATAAAACACCGGATGGGGATTCACCTAGTTCTTCCCTCGAGGTTAGCCCTGGAAGGCCCGGGGAACATGTGGCAGGATCAGGGGCCCTCTGACTTTTACTTCGAAGGATTCAAGGTGATAGAGTCTTGGTTCTGGTTGGCTGTCCAGTTCATCAGAGGCAAGGCAGGCATCAAGGTTAAAATCCTGTGGGCGAGATGAGGCAATAAGCCTCCTCAGAAGAGATGGGTCCACACAAATATCTGCTTCAACCATTGGCCCTTGGCGTCCACAGGTAGAGCATTCAGGCTGAGGTTACCCCTCAGTTTCTGAGGGAGTGGTTGTTCTCGGGGAGCCCCATTCACCAAAGGGCCTAAGAGTGTCAAGGTAGTGACACTAAGTGGCAAAATGGTACCCTTCCCAGAAACGAGGGAGCAACCTAGAGCCCTGACCCATTGTTCGACCTAGGAGACCTTGGCTTTGTCAGTTCATGGTACTTCCCTCCAGGGCATCTCGTGAAAGTGAGGGACCTCATCAAGGGGCAACGTCAAGTCAGCAGAGGGATGAATTCCTGGTTGTGCCAGGAGTCAAGGTGAGGACCTTAAATCCTGAAGGGAGCACCTACTGGTTAACAGTGGGGACAGCACAGATTCCCTCCAGTGCTGTTAACCTTGGGAGACCACAGGCATCTGTGTCTAGATCAGGCAAACTTCCCTTCTTCACAGGGCGTCTCAGGGAATTGTCAGCCTTTGCATCAGGGCACAGCTTCAAGTCAAGATATGGAGCATCCTGAGGGAGGCCTGAGGAGGGCACTGACCCAGAGCAGAGGGGAACCACCAAGTCTCACCATCTGGCAAACCCTGGGCAGGGGTCGTCAGATATGTCACCACCTCACTTCCAGCCCAGGAGACTCAATGCAGATGTTTGCCTGAATCTGGAGGTCTCTGGTGGCCCTAGGGAGAAATCCAGATCCCCACTGAGTGAGAACTGAGGGGGCCACCAACCTCAGAACAGTGAAGCCCTTAAAGAGTCTCACTCTCGCCAGTGATCCCATTGTCAGATGTGGGACACACCGCCTCATACCAGTGGGGGCCCCACAGAATCCTGCTTATTGTCAGCCCTTGGAGGTCCCAGGCAGACATGTCAGGAAGAGGTGCCATCGGATCCCACTCAGAGGCAACAGACGAGGGAGGGTCTTAGTCTGAGTGGGGTGCTCCCAGGTCAGCAGAGGGAGAAATCTTAGGCCCTCTTTTGAGTCCATCTCAGGATACTGAGTGGGAACCTTGAGTGAGAACGCCCAACCTAAGGCCTGAACCTGTTCCCACGGCATTGTGTCTTGGGCCGTGGCCATATAGGAGATGCCCACTTTCTGCTTCTTCCTGCCTAAAACGGTGAACATACCATCTCAGTCTCCCTCTTCCATGTGCTGGCATCACCTACTGTCCGGCCCAAGATGGTTCCTGCTGTCCCTGACCAGTGTCACTGGGCCTTGGGGTCAGAAGAGTGAGCTCTATGCATGGGACAAATGCCATCAGGCCCAGAGTGAGACCCAGGGTCCTGTGGGTGCTCAGGTCACTTCAGCAGGAGAAGAGTCCCCTCGCCCTTCTCTCCTATTTATCAGGTGCTCCCTTGAGCTCCCCTGCTTCTGCCCCTCCCTAGGATCCTCAGGAAGCCCCACTGACCACCACTGTGCCTGCTTGTGTTTCATACATGAATTCAGTTAAAGGTGCCAAGAGTCAAGATGAGGAAAGTAAACGCACCTGCCATGTTTCAGCCCCATTGAGAGCACTTGCAAAAGTCCTCGAATTCAGGATTGTTGGTGCATCCCCTGCACATAGAATGAAGGCGACTATTGGGAAGGCAGCACTGCTAAAGACTGTCAAGAGAATGCACAAGGCCACCTCCTCTAAATCCTCCTGAGAGTCACTGACAGAATGAGCTGGTCTGTGGCCTTGACATGAAAGAAATCAACCCCACTGATCACTCAGAAGGACTAGTTAGCAAATTGGACATCAGCAAAGAGGAGAGAGTCTGTGTGGTGAGGGAGACTTAAGAGAGACCCATCACCTGATGCATTTGCAGGGCCCGATCTTCGTGAAGGGCAACCGGGCCATCAAGCAGGAGATCTATAAAGAGTTGAGTATGATGGGTGAATATGTTAATAAAAAGCACCTCATCTATGGGGAACCCTGGAAATTCACGACAGAAGA
The DNA here is from genome assembly GCF_001890085.2 of Hipposideros armiger. NCBI lineage: Eukaryota > Metazoa > Chordata > Mammalia > Chiroptera > Hipposideridae > Hipposideros > Hipposideros armiger. Next base: position 2,959 of record NW_017733546.1, read on the forward strand.
AAACGTGGTCAGACTGGTGAAGGCAAAGCACCTGGAATCCCACCAAGTACCCAACAGTGACCTTCCACGCTACGAGTTCCTGTGGGGCCCAAGAGCCAAGGTTGAGACCACCAAGATGAAAGTGCTGGAGATTATGGCCCGGCTCAATGATACTGTCCCGACTGCCTTCCTAAACCTGTATGAGGAGGCTTTGAGAAATGAGGAGGAGAGAGACGCAGCCAGGGCTGCCACTCCTGCCAAGGCCAGCGCGCCTTCCAAGGCCAAGTCACACAGCTCCTCCCACATCTAGTGAGGTCTGGGGCAGCCTTTTCACCCTGGGTTTTGAAGAGAGCAGTCAGCCTGCTAAGTAGTAGAGCAACAAGGGGTCGCAGGGAACAAAAACATATCCTGTGTGGTTTTTTATCTTTTAGATGCGTAGATTCTAGGTCAGTATTTTTTTTAAATGTTGTCCCTTTGAATTGAGGGTTTATTTGACTTTAGAATCATAAGTTTATTAATGTCTTAGATGTCACATTTATTACCATTTAGGTTTACAATGAACACTTATGTTATTCTAAACAAATTGAACACCTCCATAGTTTTTTGAGACCAATTTACTGTAAAGCACATGATCAAGGCAGTGTTGGGCCTTAGGAAACTGCCAGTCCTGGGGTGAGGGGGTGGTGGTGGCGAGGCCATTTTAAGCCAGGATGCATGGTGGGTTGGATGAAGCTGAGGGAGTGGTAGGCAGGGGCCAGACCCTCAGATAATGGGTCTCAGAGTTGAGAGACTAAGCCTGGAATGGAACGGTCATCTTCACAGTTACTTCGGGATGTGGGAGAACCAGAGAGGAACCTCCACCTGGGGCCAGACTGGGTGGGGACCTCTGTGCTTGACCTGGAGCAGGTGATTACGGTGCACAAAACAGATGTTTTAGGCATCGTATGTCAAGAGAGTCTAGAAAGAAAATTTTAATAAACCTCAAAAGTCCGGGGACTCACAAAATCATTTGGCCCAGCCCCTTCCCTGTAGAAAGGGAATGTATTAGAAGCTGAGTCAGATAAGTGGCCAAGTCTGGCCAGTAACGAGAAGGAAGAGATCAACGTGTTTTCTCTGAGAGCACAACACCTGTCCTGGGCCCTCCTCTGCCTGTGCTGCAGCTTCCCCACCTCACGTCCCTCCTGGGGCTCAACCCATTCTCTGCTGGGTTTGCAGTAGGGAGACGAATCAGGAGCTTTCAAGGATGTAGCATTTCCCAGGAAGCCTTTCAGAGAAGAGACAGGAGTCCGGAGGAAGACCCTGATGAATAAGGACTGATGAGACACGCCACGTGATAACTGGAGGGAGACTGGTTTCTGTCAGCTCTCTGACCCAGAAGGCCCAGGCAGGGCTGTCAGGCTGAGCATCCCCTCACTTATTTTCAGGGTTCTCGGGGACATGAGAGCTTTCATCCATGTGGGTGACCTTAAGCTGAGAGAAAGAGGAGTCCCAGGGCCTGCCAGGAGTCAAGGTAAGGCTCCCGAGTGAGCGCTGAGGACACAGCCCTACCCTGAACAGAGAGGACCCAAGGAGCCTGAATCCTGATGTCATCCCTGGAAGGGCACAGGCAGGACAGCCTCATGTGGCATTCCCCATCTTTCCCTCTCTGGCTCCTCAGGAAGTGAGCACCGAGGTCTGCGGCTCTGAGACCCAGGACTCTACAGGGTGGCATTCTGTGCCCTGCCAGGAATCAAGGGCAGAGGCCTGAGTGACAACTGAAGGTACCGCAGGCCCCAGAGCAGTGAGGTGGCACAGAGACTGTCCCAGCCATCCATGTACCCTGGGATGCCTTGGGCAGGGCTCTCAGACTGACCCTGCAAGAGTGGTAGCAGATTTGAGGGCCTTGGTCTGAGGGGAGGGTCCTCGGGTAAGCCAAGGAAGAAGTTCCAGGCCCTGCCAGGAGTCAAGGTGAGGACCCTGAGTCAGGTCATAAGGAGCCCTCCACCCTCAGAACTCTGAGGACCACACAGAACTCCGCCCTTGATGGTTGCCCTGGGATACCTGGGCACTGTTGACAGGATGTGACATACTCACTACCTCCCATGGTGTCACAAAGGGGTGAGGCAGTTAGTCTAAGGGGCATGGCCTAAGGCCAGCAGTGGGAGGGTTTTGAGACTGTCCAGTGGAAGCCCAGAATCTCATAGTATCTCACGGCAGTGGAAACACCACAGAACGCTTTTTCTTACTTGGCCTCAGGAGACCAAGACAGGTATGGCCAGAGGAGGAGATCCTCACTTCCTACTAGAGGGCTCAGGGTGGAACTGGCCTTAGTGGGAGGGGTAGGCCTAAGGGCCAGGGAGGATTCTAGGCCATTATTGGGGTGGAAGCAATGACTGAGGGATCATCGCCACTAAATAGTAGGGATGACAAAGAATCTGGCCCCACCCATGGTTTTGGACTTTGAAGACCCAGGACAGGGTGATCCCCCTGAAGCACACTTATTTACATCAGGTTTATGGGAGGTGAAATCCAAAGTTTGAAGGTGGAGCCAGAATTCAACTAAAGGGGTGGGTATACCAGGCCCTATGTAGAGCCAAAGTAAGGGCCCTTAATGAAGACTGAGGACCCCAAAGTGACCAGGGCAGAAAGTTCCCCACTGAGCAGTCAGTACTGGGGTCACCTGGGCAGAGGTGATAACCTGAGGATACCCTTCACTTTCTTCTTGTGGGGTCCATGACTTGCACCAATTGAATGATGCTCTTGAACATGAACTAAGAGACTTGTCAAACCAAAAGTCTGACAGCCACTGTCTCCTCAGTATGCTTGGGTCAGAGCATGCAGGACGCACCCTAAATGGGACAGGCTGAAAAGAACAGGAGTCCTGTGGGTTTTTTGAGCAGTGCCCTTGAAGAAATCTGCAAATAGAATCTTCCTTATAACCAAAGTGGTATTTCCATGCCAAAAATGACCCATTTCAGCAGTGTGAGGGAGTTGCAGGCTCGGATGTGAGGGGTCTGCCTCAGGTAGACACATGGGAGGCACACCAGCACACACAAGGAGTCAAGGGAAGACGGGGCAAGAGGACTGCGGGGAGCACCCACTGCCGTCTGGCTTGGGAGGCCCCACGCATGGCTGCTCGGCCCAGACCCTGAATATTTCCTACTGGGCACAAGGAGAAGTCCCAGGACCTGCTAAGAGCCGATGCCAGGCCCCTGTGTGGGCCAGCCCTGGGGGACTCTGCCCCCGACCTCAGCGCCCCCCAGGCCCCTCCCCTTACACCTCCCCTGACCCCGCCCAGACCTACGCACCGGAAGTGGCCCCGCCCAACTGCCCCGGAGCCAAGCTTCCCAGATTGAGGCCTTGTCCCAGGGCTGTGGCGTAGGGCGAGAAGAAGGAGGCGTCCCTGGTCTTGTTTGCATCGAGGTGCGAGTTGTTCTCAGGTAGGAGTGCGGGGATATGCCCCGACAACTCCAGACCATTTCTCCCACACCCCCGAGAAGAGGCAGCCACACAGGGACCCGCCCCGCCCCCACCCGCACTTTCTGCCCGGAGGCCCCAGCATGGCGCTTAGGCCCCAAGTCATTCCGCTTCCCGCGCGCGTTCGCCATCTCAGGGAATCTAGGACTCGAAACAAGGCTGGTGGACTCTGGCTAGTCTCAGCACAGGGAGACATCTACACAGTGAAGATGGGACCCTCATGAGGAGTGAGGCATCCCCAGATGCGAGAACTGGGGTTAAGCAGATCTCCGCCCGCCATTGCATGGGAGTGCCCTGCAGGCGTAAAGCCTAACGTGCTTTCTCACTTTACATCGGGAGGTTGTAGTGGTGGGGGCCGGGCCTAAGGGTCTGGCAGCAGGTCGACCCCGGGGACATTGGCATGGGACGGTCCCCGGCAGGTGTGAAGCCCGACGTGCTTTCTCACGTTGTGTCCGGAGATCATGGGGGTGGGAGCCTAGCCTCAGGGGCTGGCGTCACGTCAGCGGAGGGGACATTGTCATGAAAGGGTCCCGGCAGGTGCGAAGCCCGAGGTGCTTTCTCCTTTTGCTTTGGGAGTTCATGGGGGTGGGGGCTGGGCCTGAAGGGCTGGCTGACAACAGGTCAGCAGACAGGACATTGGCATGGGAGTGTCCCCACAGGTGTAAAGCCCGAGGTGCTTTCTCACATTGTCCCTGGAGTTAATGGCAGTGGGGGCAGGGCCTAAGGTGTTGGCTGGTCACAGGTCAGCAGAGGGGACATTGGCATGGGAGGGCCCTGGCAGGTGTAAAGCCCGACGTGCTTTCTCACTTTGTGTCCGGAGGTAATGTGCATGGGGGCTTGGGACTAACGGGCTGGCAGGAGGTCCGCAGAGGGGACATTCGCATGGAAGGGTCCCGGCAGGTGTAAAGCCTGAGGTGCTTTCTCACTTTGCTTTCAGAGATTGTGTGGGTGTGGCCCCGGGACAAAGGGGCTAACAACAGGTCAGCAGAGGGAGCATTTCAGTGTCATTGGTGTCAGGGTGAGGAGCAAGACCACTGCGCGGACCTCTAACCCCAAACACAGAGGACACCTCAGAATCCTTAACTACTGTCACTGAAAGAGGCCCAGACATTTGTCAGGTAGAAATTCATGGGGGAACCACAGTGAGTGAAAGCTTTTGTCTGAGTGGTGCAGTCAGAGTTCAGCAGAAGGAAGAATCTCACATACACCAAGGTGTTCAAGCAGGGTTTCAGTGGTACCCCATGGGAACATTCACAACTTGATTGTTGCATCTTTCATTTGGGAGAAGCCAGGCAAATGCAGCCAGAGGAGGCCAAACTCTATTCTTCCTGCTGGCTCTTGGGTAGGTGCTGACCTTAGTATGCGATAGCCCCAAAACAGAGAGAGGAGACCCTGGCTCTAGCAGTGCCAAGGAAGGAAACTGAGTGAAGACTGAGGGACCACCCACCCATCATGAACGGGTGGTGAAGGTAAAGCCAACAGTCAGCAGGAAGCAGTCTCTGAGGCCCTACCTGGGACCAGGTGAGGATTCTCAATGAGAACTGAGGATTCCAAAAAACCTAGGACAGAGAGAGCCCCAGAGAGATGTCAGTTGTGGGTACAGTCTGTCAGAAGCACCATCTCACTTCGTTCTTGTGGCATGGAGGTTTGAGATGTCAACTTGAACAACAGAGAGGAGTGACGGAGGGGGTTTACTGCAAATCATTGATATAATGATCCTGAATGTGAACTGAGAGCACTTCCCAAACCCAGGACAAAGCCGCCTTGACAGGCTCCGCTGCCACCCCAGTAACACCCAGGTAGGGCTGTGTGACTCTGTCCTAGGTACACTCTAAGCTGCTCTACAGGGTTTGCAGGAGACAGTCTGATCAGGAGGGGAGCCCTGTGGGTTCCTAGACCACTGACTGCCCTCAGACG
>NW_017733546.1:9020-10378 GCF_001890085.2 Hipposideros armiger
TCTCTTGATGAATATCCTGGGCCTGATCTTCATGAAGGGCAACCGTGCCACTGAGGAAGATGTCTGGAAATTCCTGAATATGCTGGAAGTGTATGCTGGGAGGGAGCACTTCATCTATGGAGAGCCCGGGAAGCTCATTACCAAAGATTTGGTGCAGCTGGAGTACCTGGAGTACCGCCAGGTGCCCAAAAGTGATCCTGCATGCTACGAGTTCCTGTGGGGCCCAAGGGCTCATGCTGAAACAAGCAAGATGCAAGTCCTGGAATTTTTGGCCAAGGCTGGTGATACAGTCCCTAGTGCTTTACCGTTTTGGTACGAAGAGGCTTTGCAAGATGAAGAGATATCACGAGCCATAGAGGCAGTGAGGGCTGCCAATGATGCCACAGCCAGGCATGGTATCATGGCCCCAGCTTCTCCCACCCCTAGTGATGCCTGAGGATTTTTTTTATCATCAAGATAAAATTTTTTAAATGACATCACAATAAGGATTTTATTGAAATGTGAAAGAATCCCACAGTAAAATTTTTGGGAAAATGGAATAGAAAACAATAAAATACAACATCATAAACCTTGATTCTGCTGACTCTTTTCAGTCTTTGTTTGGTAAAATTGATTTATATCTTGATATGCGTAGCTTATTAGGGAATGTAGGGGATAGTATAGCTTAACGAGTTAGGCCCCTTACTCACTTTCTCTTCTATTCCTCAAAAATCATTGAGCATCTGCTCTTTGGAAGGCTCTGTGCTAGTACTTCGGATGCTGAGATAAAGACCCACCTCTGCCCACAGAACTTTGGAAGCTTGGAGCTTTAATCACATAAGGAGGATGTTGAGATCCCCTCTATAACTTATAGGAAACTAAAAAGGATGACTGAGACAGGAGGGGTTTCAGGTGATAGCAGCAAAGTATAAACTCCCTGAGGCAAGGCAGTTTAACTATTGGAAGCTACACGTCAGTCCCTGCGATATAATTTTAAATTACATGGTGGACTAGATGAAGCTGTGGGACTGGTGAGCAGAGGCCAGACCCTCACAGAAGGTGTCTGAGTTCAGACAGAAAATATTTGACTGGAAAACTGTACTGTGGGGTGAGGTCTAAAATTAAGGCCCAATATGATGGACTGCTTGGACATTTGGTGAAACCAGCGAGGCCTCAGATCCCCTAAATGCAAGTTTCCCTCCATAGGCTTCACTTGTAGATAAGGTCCCCTGCCAAACAACCAGCTTTATGAAGGGGACAAGGCACAGATCTTGCTTCTTTCTAAGTAGCAGGTTTCTGTTTCCTACCAGCCGGCAGAATTTTGCAGACACTCTGATTACATGCTGCCATGGGAACTAGGGGTCACCTCATCCTCCTGA